>NC_083760.1:63900101-64262601 GCF_963514075.1 Conger conger | reverse complement strand
AGAGTGTCTCAGGGTTTAGAGAGATGGTTGAAAAAAGGAATGAATGCAAAAAACCCCTCACTTAAGGGGTTAAAAGTTGCTGTATTTATTAGGATTAATTCCTGTTCTATACATTTTACTTCTCTTTATTTTATTCTATATTTTCATTTCCATTTAGTCAACTCACCTGGTCACAAACCTAGGATGTTCAGGCTTCTTTTTCCCCAAAACAGATTGTACTCGTAGAGTTTCTAATTTCCTGCAGGTTCTTATTAAATCCATTTATTCATTGAGTTGATGATGCTTCAGGAAATTAGTTTTTATGCAGAGTTATGCTCATTTATTCAGTCCTTCAGTCTAACTTAGTAACTTTCAGCATAGTAAATATCCTTACATTCATGCTTGTGTTGAAAGTCCTGCTACCCCACTCACCAGCAAGCTGCCTGCTTCTCCCACTAGTTCTTTGGTGCAAAAATGCAGGCTTGCCTCTTTCACCAGTGGTCCTAGAGAGCTCTCCTGTGTCCTTTCTGGGACCCTGTAAGCTCCAATGGCTGTCTCTTTCCCTCTCTCCACCTTTAAACCCTTGGCCTTCCACTCTCCCTCTTCTCATCAGCCTGTCCCTATTTCTGTCCTTTGTACCCATTCAGTCTATTGCCCTGTCCACCATGTTCTAGACAAATTAGCACCTCATTGTACAGAGAGACATGATCCCCACCTCCATCCCTCTAATCTCATACAAATCTTCAGGAAATTATACATTCATAAGCACATTCTGTCCATGGACATAGGGGCCTGGCTTCAGGTAGGTCTTACTATGTTCTTAATCACAGAATGTTTTGTTGAAGGGTGTGTTTGTGACCTATTGACTAGGTTAACTTGTACCGCTGTGGCCTTTGCAGCTGCTAATATGGCAGTGGGAAAGAGGGGGATGAGTTATTGCATGAGTTTCTGATTTAATATAATCATCTTTTAACATTAAATAAGTAATATTATCTACACCTTATTAAGGGAGGATGTTCCATGGCATTGAGCCATTAAGACACATCTCGGCATGAACTTATACAAGCAGTATTGAAAACTTTTTATTTATTTTTAAATATTCTGAATTAAACCAGTTCTGCAAAGAAGAGTGGGCTAAAACTCCTACATAGCTATGTGAAAGACTGATATCAAATTATCGGAATCATTTGGTTGCAGTTATTTCTGCTGAAGATTACACAGTCATTAAGTTTAGGGTATTACTTTTTTCACATAGATGATTGAAGGTGTTTGATAGCTTTTTTTCATTAAATAAATGAAATAATCATTTCAAGAACATTTACTGTTTATTCAGGTTCCCCCTTGTCTAATATTACATTATGTCTAAAGATCTGAAACCATTCATTGTGAAAAATATGCAATAATAGGATAACAGGATAATAACAGGAAGGAGGCACACACTTCGTCAGGGCACTGTAGGTGAGGGAAAGGCCAGACCACCCGCTGACATTGGGTTAGTCACAGGCTGATCGCTCCTCTGTGAAAGACATGCCATACATGAGTGCTCTCGCAGTAACCTGACATCCTCCTTTAAGAAGATCGTTGTGATTCAGCCACAGCGTCACTGACCTGCCATATCAGGGGCTCCATGTTGTCTGTGGTGGTGGACAGACAGACGCTGAGGACGACAGTGTGTGAGGAAGAGGTCAGCACGCTGGCGATGATGGCGTCACGCATGCAGAAGGGCAGCATGGTGTAGACCACAAAAATAATGAACAGGAAGAAGGACACCTGGGGAGATATGGACACTGGTCAGAGATGGAAGAAACACACATGTGACTGGGTTTACATTCAGCTATGACCATGCATCAAAGGGGAAATAAGAAGATCCACCATGAACATCCAGCTACACACTCAGTGAGCACTTTACTAGGTATTTAATAGATTTATTTTCTAGACTTATTAGGTCTTCTGCTGCTGAAGCCTATCCACTTAGTGGTTTGATGCGTTGTGTGTACAGAAATGCTCTTCTGCATGCCACTGTAATGCATGGTTATTTGCGTTACTGTCACCTTCCTGTCAGCTTTGGCCAGTCTGGCCCTTCTCCTCTCACCTCTCTCATTAACAATGTTTCTGGCAGCAGAATTGCCTAATAACTGACTTGTTCATAGGGTATTATCCCTTACATAGTATATATGTATCATTACCACTTTCAGACATAAAAAAAAAAAGAAAACATTTAAAAGCCAACATATTTACTGTATAGTGCACCCTATTACATTTCCATGGGGTCCCTCATAACAAGCCGCTTTTGCAGATTTCAACAAGCAGCCTTTGATTAAATCTTTGAGTGTAATTTGTCTAGCTCAAATATTTATTTTTCCGGAACACAGAATTGAAGGCGACTAATGAAACCATATTCACAGTAGTAAATAATTTTACTACTTCTCAAAATGACAAATTGCAGAAGGTTGACCTCCTGGAAGGGAAAAACATTCAAATGTCAAGTTCTTTTTACCTTCACTTTTATGCTTTTTGTGTTTTTGTTTGCAGTCACACCACAGTTCACTTCATTAGAGCTTTCTCGATTGGGTACAAAACGCTAATGAAATGCCAGGGAAAGTACAAAACGTTGGCAATGTGTTAGATACCCCGCACACAGCTGCAACAGGACTGGAGCGAGTTAACTGCTCTTCTGCGGTCCTGCTTAAATAAAAGAGGCCAGTGTTCAGTGGAAACTGCTGAAAAATGCAAGTTCACCTTTGTATGTGTGTGTGTGTGTGTGTGTGTGTGTGTGTGTACGTTATTCTCAGTTGAGGAGGAGAGCCGTCTGAACACACTGGCGGCCTTGTTAAAAGCCAAGCTACAGGGACACGGTTTTGCCCATAGCAGAATGGTAAACCTGAGATGATACATGTCTATGATAAAACAAGTGTATGCACAATGTGCAAACGAGTGTGTACAGTACACATACCTTTTAACATACCATTAAGTCTGTGTGTCTAAACAAGTGTGTGTACATGTGTGCCTGTGTGTATGTGTGAGTGTGTGTGTGTGAGCT
Source organism: Conger conger (assembly GCF_963514075.1). Lineage (NCBI taxonomy): Eukaryota > Metazoa > Chordata > Actinopteri > Anguilliformes > Congridae > Conger > Conger conger. The sequence goes on along the minus strand of NC_083760.1, from coordinate 64,259,582 downwards.
GGTTCATAAAAGGAAGATATCAATGCTATTATGTCCATAAAACGCATGGTTGTACTTTACTTTCACCAATTTCCCCTCTGAAATTTACTTGAGAAGTACACCACACAAACAATATAATAATTCAGAAAAATAGACACGGTTTTCAGAATTAGTTAAAATGTGAATATTTTGGATCCCTGTATCTTATAATGACCTAAGTATTTCACTTTCTTGTTCCTCTTATTGTTACTGGTATTATCTGCAGATACATAAAGCCCATCATGGCCGCATGACTTAAATGCAGCATCTCTGGCAGTAGTTGTGGGCCAGATTTCTCAGTCCCTCCTCTGTTCTCCCCCCACAAGAGCTCTGGCACACAGCCAGGGGATAACCTGGGCTGGTCTGTGCTGATAAACAGCCTCTCTGCAAAGCTGCACAGCCCAAGGAATAAGGACCAGTTCACACAAAAATTGGATAATCAACACATTAATTTAAACTGAGTTATATCGTTAAAAATACGGGTTTGTGGACTATCTTGGCAAAATATTGATATGATACAAACACACAACATCTACTCTTGTGCCACAGATATTGCCTTAGCTTATTCTGAGCCGCAAGTGTATTAACAACCTTCACAGTGTGTTAGTATTTCTGTCAACATAACAAGCAGCACCACAGATTTAAATTACTCAATTTATCCAGTTCACATAGAGCATTTGGGGGAAATAACATTTGTGTTTTTTCTTTTGGCTGTGCCTTATCGCAGCAAACAGGGTGTGAGAAGAGTCTACAGCTCAGAGTCCCTGAAGAATGAACCAGCAGAAGAAACAGAACACTCCAAAGACCATCAACACTGCCTTAGCCTGCTAGCCACACTCACACTGTTATCTACATTCACACATTTTCCATGTATTTTAATGCAGATGCTCACAGAACATTCCGGTTCTGAGCAGGTGAGTGATGAAAAGAAATTTGGTCCATTTCTTTTTAACCACAGAAACAGCACATGGATACACCACATAATGCATTCTCAGGTACATGTACACATATACATATACGTCAACAACCTGGTTCATTTAAGAACGATCAGACGCTATTCAGCAGAATATGTACATGTAAGGCAGTTCCCAGAACCAACCTATTGGACGCTGCAGACCTGCTGAAGCACAGATTAATCGAAGACGCTGGACAGAAGCTAAGCCAGACATGGCAGTACCTAGAGCAGGAAACAGGATTCTGGGACTTGAAAGCATTTCAAAACCAGCCTTGTGGTAAAATTTTATACCTATGTTACAGTATGTGTGAAAGTACCAGAAGAAGGTATCAGCAATTTCAACAAAAAGTTAGCGAATCCCAAGAAGCGTTGGAGGTGTTTACGAGAGACAGGCGTGGGCCAGTTAGTGACCGCCTGAACCTTCTTGGGATCCGCCCTGATCTGTCCCTTCTCCAAAATGAAGCCAAGGAACTCGACGCTGTCAGTGTGGAAGACACACTTCTCCGCCTTGACGAACAGTTTGTTCTCCAACAGTCTCTGGAGAACTTGTCTGACGTGAATTTCATGTTCCTTGGCATTGGTGGAGTAAATCAGAATGTCATCCAGGTAAACAAATACGTGTCGGCCCAGTAAGTCCCGAAGAACATCATTCACTAATGCCTGGAACACGGTGGGTGCATTAGTGAGGCCAAATGGCATGACCAGGTACTCAAAGTGTCCGAGGGAGGTATTGAAGGCGGTCTTCCACTCGTCACCCTCTCGGATACGAACCAGGTGGTAGGCGTTGCGTAGATCTAACTTGGTGAAGATCGTGGCATCGTGTAGCGGGTGAAAGGCGGAGTCCATCAATGGCAGAGGGTATTTGTTCTTTACTGTAATGTTATTGAGTTCTCTGAAGTCAATGCAGGGACGCAATAAGCCATCCTTCTTCTGGACAAAGAAGAATCCGGCACCCACAGGTGAAGAGGACGGGCGAATCAGTCCATTAGCTAGACAGTCCCGGATATATTTCTCCATGGCCTCCCTTTCCGGTCGGGAGACATTGTAGAGACGGCTTGAGGGGAGTGTGGAACCTGGTAGCAGCTCTATGGCGCAGTCGTAGGGTCGGTGAGGAGGGAGAGTTTCTGCCTGTGTCTTGGAAAAGACCGTGCCTAGGTCGTGGTAAGGGGTGGGCACCTTTTCCAGGGAGGGCTTGGGGACTTGTAGTGGGTCGGGTGCACCCTCTGCTGGTGCAGGAGCAGATCGCAGGCAGGATTGGTGACACTCACGACTCCAGGCTTGAATGTGGCTTGAACTCCAGTCGATGGTGGGCTTGTGTCTTTGGAGCCAGGGTAATCCCCAAATGAGCTGATCATTAGGGGACCGGATGACGCGGAACTGAATCATTTCATGATGGTTTCCAGAAATGATCAGCTTGATGGGTTTGGTGATGTGGGTCATGCGGCAAAATGTCTTTCCATCCAGTGACCGAGCATTCTCGGGATGGGGCAGTGGGAGGGTGGGAATGTCCAGTTCCATGACCATTACCTCGTCAATAAGGTTCGCATCAGCTCCGGAATCCATCAACGTGTTAACCTGGATTGCTCTGTCAGGAAGCATCAACATGGCCGTAAGCGTGGGACGATGGTCGTTCCTGGCAGACCCTTCATATCTGTTGAGTACTCTCACCTCAACAGATGAGCCGGATTTCTTGGACCGGAGGGTGCACCGAACTTGGGTGTGTCCCAGCTTCCCACAATAGAAGCAGGAACCGGTCGCCCTCCGACGTGCCTGTTCCTCAGGTGATATTTTCATACCAGCACGGGAAAGGTCCATGGGTTCGAGTACATCTGCTTGCTTCTCCTCTGGTCGGGGACTTGACCCTCTTGACCCTGGGGGACGGCTGGCTGGGTGGGACCTGTCTCTCAGTCCGGCATTGTCTGGCACAGTTGTCCAAACGGGTGGTGGCACGGACGAGTGGGTCAAACTGAGTGATGGGTTCAAGACGCGCCAACTCGTCCTGGAGTGCCTCACTCAGGCTGGCCAGGAACAGGTTTGCCAGAGTCGCATCATCCCAGTTGGTGGCTGCCGCGAGGGTGTGGAAGTTAATGGAATGGTCCGCCGCAGTCTTCCTGCCTTGGCGAAGGGCGATCAGGTGCTGGGAAGGCTCTTGGTCGCTGGATGCATGCTGGAAGACCTTACGGATCTCCTCGGCGAACCCCCAGACCACACAGCTGTCACCCAGTCCAAGGCTCTCCCCTTGAGTAATCCCATCACGTAGCCGATCCGGCGGTCATCGCTGTTGTAGGTCTGAGGTTGCTGCCGGAACACAAAGTCGCACTGGAGCAGGAAAGCCTTGCATCTCTCCGGTTCTCCGTCGAACCTCTCTGGGGGGGGTTGTTGTGGCTCCCGGAATTGCCAGGTTCCCATGGGGTTGGAAGGTGGAGGTGCAGGCGGGTTGGCAGGTTCTTCCAGTGGATGTAGCTGAACCGCGATGGCGAGTCTCCTCATCTCCGCACACAGCACCCGAATCTCCAGAGGAAGTTCGGAGATTCCTTGGGAGTGTTGCTGGACAATGGCGCCTTGTTCTTGGAGTGCGTAAAACATGGCGGTTGAGTCAGCAGGGTCCATCTTGGCGAAATTGTTCTGAGACGGGTGTGTGGGGGTTGGACCCAAAATGCACGACTCAGAAACAATGAGTAGATAAAGTCCCGTCAGGGCTTTATTCGGGACAAATCCCAGGAGAGTGGTCAACACAAGCAAAGTCCATACACGAAGATCCAGCCAAACAAACAATAAACAAACAAAAAGCACGGTGCCGAGGGAAGAGGCAAACTCGTAGTCGGTAGACGTGCAGGGAGGTCCGGTAGCAGGAAAGCTGTCAGCGGGGCTGAAGTACAGGCGGATGGCAGGCAGGGTCGTAGTCGTGGGCGATGCGGAAGTCGAAACCATAAAACAAACAGCGAGGCAAAAGTACAAAATCGGTAGGCGAGGACGTGGTCAAAAACAAACGATGGTCAACAAAACAGAAATCAATAATGAATGGTCGGTAAAACAGGCTTGGATCGTAACATGTAATCAATAATGTAAATGCTCAAGAGTTGCGTTGATAACAAGAGGCAGGCAATTTTGCGAAGAACAGTTGCGCGTCTGAGCTATAAATGCGGGTGTAGACAGGTGTAGACAATTAGTTTAGAGAGCAGAAAGGAAATGAAAAACAGGTGCGATGGATGACGAGTTTAACAAGGTAATTAGTAATCGTTAGTAATAAACCTATCCTGCCCTAGCATTAGTAAATTAGTAAATGACATGCACGAGAAACGTAAGGTAACATGAATACATAATTAGTTTGTTAGTTCTACCCAATCCTGATCTAGCGTTAGTAGTTTTAGTAAATAGACAAATGGAAACAATTAGGGTGTGAATGACAGAAAGAGAGAGAGAGAAAAGGCGGAACGCAAGGTTTGCGGAAAGACATGTAAAAGTGTATGTTTAAACAGTAACCAGTCTACGTAACAATAAACATGAATCAAAACATAACACAAAACGAAAGTAAGATGATAACCACTCAACATAACAAGGTAATATAATCGAAACGAAACATAACTAGACATGACGAGAAAATAAATCGTAACAAGAAATAAACTAAACAACATGACGAACCTAGACTAACATAATACATGATAAGACAATACGTGACTAAGACAAAATGAATAAACATAAAACATGGCAAGACAGACCTGAAACGTGACACTAGCTGCAACATGAGAAGGTATACAGTATACATTAATACTTAAAAATCATACCCACATTCATTCCACCCAGCCCCAACATCCATAATAATTAATTAAATTAATTGAACTGAATCTTCTGAGTGCATTCTGTTAAGTGTTTTCACTTAACGCATCGCTAGGCACTGACAAGAATTTCATTTGTTTTAACAGCACTATTATGGGATTAGGAACAGTTCCTATGCTCTAAAATGAGAGTACTTTACAGGCGACTGTTGAAATCTTCTGCAAATAACCTTTTTCATGTCCAAGGCTAATGTTGCTTTTCAGCCTATATCTTTAATTTGGAAGATTCATGTGCAGGGTGTGTGATTTCATGACTTGTATGGGGTTCAAGCAAAGGGTATGTCAATCTTAATTGAGTATCTGTATTGCCATTCGTTGCTTAAGTTCTTAAGCCATTCTTTTTGTGACCTTTTCTTTAACAAATTTCAGTGGTAAAAAGCTGATAATAGCCAATGGAAAGAATGGCAACCAGTGGTGAAGGAGTACATGGACAGATGACTGGAGATTAAACATTTTCCGAACAGAATGTGTGGTTCCTTCGATAATGATAATAAGTTGTCTAGGTCATAAGGCAGCAAAGCATCCCTACACCATCACACCACTGTGAAATGCTATTTGCTTTACACCAGATATCATCCACTTTTGACCCATTGTCCATTGATCATCCAGGTGCTCTTTAGCAAATGTGAGATGAGTTTTCGTGGTTAGCAGGGATTCTGCCTTGCTACTCTCCCATGATGAAACCCACTTTTCGCCAGTCTCTTTCCTATTGTGGAGTCATGAGCACTGAGGATTTTAGCTGAGGCTAGAGAGAACTACAATCCCTGGATGCTGCTATCACTGTACCCTTGGAGAAATTGCTTTGTTCAATCAATTTAATCTATCATCAAATTAATTTAGTTAATTGGTTAAGGGGCGATTGAGTAACCAAGGGGGCAATTACTTTTTCAAATGGGTGATATGGGTGTTTGATAACTCCTTCATTGTGAAGTCAAATAATAATTTGTTTCCCTTTGTATAATTTTGCCCAAAGAGAAGAACATATTCAGTGTGGCAAATATGTAATAATACATGAAATTAGGAAGTGGGCAAATACTTTTTTATGGCACTGTATACGGTCATTTTTTCCATATAGAATTTCAACTGTGTTTTTAAACATAATTTCGGAGGAGGGGAGAGAACATCAAAAATTATAAAGGAATGGCTTAAAAGCAAGAATATCAGTATTCTCGAATGGCTTAGCCAAAGCCCAGATTTAAATCCCACAGAAAAATCCGTGGCATGTCCTCCCATGCTCTTTGAGTATGGCAGAATGTAAGCACATTTGCAAGGAGGAGCAGGCGAAAATTCTAAAATATGAAGGTGCAAAACATATTTGAGAAGACTCAGAGCTGTACTTACGGCCAAAGGCCGATGTGCAAAAAAGGTAAAAAATATTTCAAAAGATTGAGCAGGACAAAATGTGAATTTTCTAGATTAGAATGAGATCAAATTTTGTGTGCATCTTTTTAACAAATAAAATGTTACATTTCCATCAGCAAAGATCTTACATCTATCTAAGACATCTCTAATTGTAACCTCATATGAAAGTAATTGTTATTTTCTTCTTCCTCTCAATACCGTGGAGTGAATGAGAATTAGCAGTTTTTGCTCGAAACATAATGGCCGATTTTGTTGTGGGCGAGGGTGCTTCCAGGTTAACTCTGACATGGACATGGGCTGACAGAAGGCCCTTCTGTATGTTTTGTCTCTGCCAGTTGGCCATTATGCAGCCCATATTTCAATAATCAACCACACAATTCCTGTCGTCACTGTTGTGACAAGACATGCTGAATTATCTGGAGGTTCTTCATGAAGGCAGGCAAAGTGGCATTCAGGAAATGCAATGGACTTTAATATGTGCACAAGTAATCAAATGTAATGACAGGATTTATATTGCTGGATCTAGCTAATGTCCAATTAGTGCCCTGATTAGTCACAGCATTTAATTTATTGGCATGGGCAATATTTATAGAGTATAAGTATAAATATTAATAAACTGAAAAATATGGTATATTTTAATCATAAAAATGAATTTTGAATGAAAGTATGAATGAAGTATGAGGTATCTATGTTTAGTAACTTCATAAGTAACTTTCTATGTTACTTATTATTTTACTATTTTTTGTACCATTACTATTTTAACTGTCACAACTCTTTACACTGTCACTGCCACTGTCAATATTTTGTTTTGGTCTTTAAATGTTCCCAAAATCTCAAGTCACATTTTTAAAAATCCACATTTCTTGTATTTAGTAAGAAAATTAAAGTGACTATAAAGCTGAATATATTAATGGCTTTAAACTACATTGAAAGACGTTATTATGGTATGTAATAAGCATCGACAAAATTATAGAATTATATAGCAAAGCAATATCAACTTAGGCCTATATCAGTGTAGACATTTCCATGTATTCCTATGTGGGGTGGAGTTCAGTTTATTACCAGAAATTTTGGGAAGAGCTGAGGAGGGAGGTGAGGCAGTCCAGACGACACCTGTCTATCTATCTATTTCACTGCTGCTGCGGCATAACTCTCCAGTCACAGTGCATTAATATCAATCACATTTTAATAAAGAAAAGTGCCAAATATTTGTAGTGTTACAGCTGACAATGAAAATGTACATTGGGCTCCAGAATTATTGGCACCCCTGACTGGCAATGCTTTAAGAAGAATATACAATATGATTATTGAGATAAATTCAAAACGTCTCGACATGAGCCCAGTGTATATCTTATATTACCAGTGGGCAAAATATGTTTACTCCGAAAACCCAAATGTGTTTAACAACAAGGATTATTTTGTTTGTTCCATTGCAGCTGGATTTACCTGAGAAAAACACAAAGATGGCCTTATCTGCTCTCTGAAATTAGGTTTTTGTCAGGGATCAATTCAGACTGACACACTCCCTGAGGTGAAGACGCAGGTGCAGTGCTACCATGGAGATATGCATGGAAGTCTCCAGTTCTGCCACAATAGGCCTCAAGAATGAAATAAATAAGTATTTCAATGAGGAGGTATATGAGAACCAAATTACAGTTTCCCTTTGCTGTTTGTGTGTGAGTGCATGCGCCGCCACATCTGCATGTGGAAAGTTTGAAATGGCAGAAGAAGACCTTTAACAGTTATATTAGTTCTCTGGTAAATTTACTCTGTGTATGTGTGTGGGTGGATGGGTGGCGTGAACATCCTTAAATGGCAAAGAAAGAATCTTTATGAACAGTACAGGTTAAAGGGTTAATATGCCCTGTGCAGATGGTGTGCCTCACTGTGCCTGTGTGTGCGTGTGTGTGTGTGTGTGAGAGAGAGAGAGAGAGAGAGAGAGAGAGAGAGAGAGAGAGAGAGAGAGAGAGATAGGGAAATTAAAGGCAAGACAAATGCAAGAGATACTGTACAAGGCACAAGTAAAGGCTAGAGATGTAGACAAATGTATCTGTGCTTTATAAAGCTTTATGGAGAGTGTACATTTTCCAGGTTCCAGGTCATTTCAGTCAATTTTGCGTAACACCATACAATAACCTAAGACCTACTGTTTCCTGGTAAGTCAAATGCAGTTATCTTTTCCTCAGTTTAAGGCTACCATAAGAATCTCAATATCTGCATATTCTCCAAAGTATATTGCTTATATATCGGTACTTCCATACACATGGACAAGTGCTTCATTGCTGCACAGGATACACACAGAGAGAATGAGACTTCTCAATAATCTGTATCTCACAGTGAAGCACCTGGAGATAACAGGTGGTTCTGCTACAAGAGAACAGGGCACTAGTGGCAACAGCTCTCAGCATGAGGCCCTGCCTCTGTCCATAGCTCGGTGCTATTTCTGAGATCACGCAGGAACGTACCAGCAGGAACACACACAATGACATTTATTTTCCATTGACACAAGCGTGGATGCATGTGTGGGAACACGGGTGTATCTGTGTGGTTGTGTATATGAGTGCAAGAAAGCTTGGTGTATGTGCGGGTGGGCAAGCTCATGCTAAGATGTACAAGCCTATAGGTACTGTGTGTGTGTGTGTGTGTGCGTTTTCCTGTGTATTGGTCTTTGAGTGTGAGAGTACATGTGGCAAATGAAAACTAATTCCAATGATACTAACCTAATACCATTACCCATGGAGGACATCTTAAACCACCTTTGTGAACTTTGACTGTTTGAATTGGTTTGCACATGGTTTGCACATGGAGCTGTAACAGTCAGGGGTGACTTGCTGTTATCCTCCCAGCTGTGTCATGTGGTTTTGGAGAACATATTTCTGTGTAACTGGCCCACTGTTTGATAAGAAAATGCCTCCATTTTATTATTTTCCAAGTTATTTCCATGAGTCATCTATTCCTGAAACCATACATTCAAAATTCTAGAAAGATATCAACAAATTGTAGTAAAAACACAAAATACCAAAGATAATACTGCAAGCCTTTCAAAACCCTGAAAGCAAGAGGCTGTCATGCCTCCCCAATCTCATTTCACACTGCTGTCCCTTTCAGTCTCACTGCCTCTAATAGATACAGTATGAAGGCTCCACCCTGCCTGGATGACTGCTCTGCAATCCTCATGTACCCCATTATCCCTCTGAGATCGGATATTCTTTGACATAAAAATCAAATAAATGTCCCGATTTAAAAAAAAAGACATCCCTGTATTTCAGCCATAGTTGAAGACTGCTGAAAAGCTGGAAGAAAAACAAAATCATCAAGCACATCTTTCACTGTACTATATCACCAATCTGACAACACTCCTTTCAAAATAGATAGGAGCTAATTAATTCTCAGGCTCTGAAGGATATAACCCACTTTACACACATATGAAATAATGCTCCATTCTACTATTCCTACACTATAAAATCATTACATCTGATTACATCACAACCAAGCAGCCAAAACGGGTTTAATGCTTTAAAAATGAATTTAGATGATGTATTCGGCAATGGGCAGTTTTTGAGGAGATCTGGAAGAATATAAATATTACCTGTGACCAACTAGACTAGAGCAGCCATGGATGAAAGGGTTCTGCCATCTAAGGTCTACTACACTACACCATTTGGAAGAGCAGATACACTGAACACAACTGGCTAAAGGAAATATCACAACAAATGTAAATAAGTGGAAAGGCACTCACAAAAAGGACACAGTAATGTGAGAAATGTTTATGAAATTTGATCAGAAATATGTTGTTTATGTTGGTTTATTATATGCAAAGAAAGCGTGAATACGTTTTATTTACATAACAGTCTACACAAGTTACCCGAAATATGTGTATGTAATGGAATAGTTTTAGCAAATAAGAAATGTAAGGAAGGGCGTCATTTTCTGTTCACAAATTTAGAGATTGAAAATTATGAAGTGGCTTTTACTTTTATAAACAGTGCATGTGGATTGTCTGACGGCTTTGCTTACAAAATCGAATCGTTGATAGCGTAAGTTACCCACAGCTGCCGGTAAGTCTTTAAAAATAATAATGAGGTATCTCAGCACGCCCATCAAAAGCTCCACACGGATCCACTACTCATTAATTTGAATGGCATCAGCTCTAAAACGGGTCTGCAATAACAGCCGCTGAGCAGGGAATTGTAGCTGTAAATTTACTGACAGCCGTAGTCTGCTAGTTAGCTAGCTTGAGTTGTGGTCACATACACATTTTGCCATTCCCATGGTGGTTGCAGTCGTGAGTCGCGGGTTGGCGATTCCTTTAAAAAAGCCATCCGACTTTGACAACTTGGCTCCCTTTCCTACTTTTCCGTTTTCATCAAGATACTGATCTTTATTTTTCCAAGGCTTTTTCCCTTCACTGTAGCTCATTCGTCGGTGCCATCTTCCATAACTACCTTATACTGTACATATCGCTAAATATATCAAGAAAGAACATTTCTCCATATTGTATTAACATAGAAATGAACTTGAATAGCAATGTCATGAAATCACCATGGCAAACAACAGGGGCACCAAACTAAACAAACAGAATTCGATTGAATGAGTGACCTGCAATAATACAGACACTGCTTGTGTAATGCACAAACCACTCATAAATACCTTGCTTGTATGAATTTAAATTAACTTTTAAATTAACTGATTTCCTTGTTTGAATTTGCCCTGGGAAAGAAAGGCCAACAAAGCATTCAAGAATGAATTCCAGTGTAACCACATATTTGCATTAAAATCATTTTAATTGAAGGAAGTGTGTTTTTTCAGTACTGTTTCTGATCTGCAGTCTCGTTTTATTTTACTCTGTCTGATTGTTGGTTGGTAGAGAAAGCAGAAAGTTCCCTCTTTGTGCTTTCTGTGATTAAAAGGGTGGCTTAGCATTTTATGTGTAATTACAGGAGACAGTGCCATGGCAATGGGGACCCGAATTCGGTAAGAAGGCAGGATCTTTAGAAAGATCATTATGCCTTTAAATTACACAATAGTCCGTTCTGAATGTAGGTTGTTTTAAGCAGCCTCTACAGTCTTGCCCTAATCAGCATGGCCATCTTTGTAGGAAAGGGTTGTTTGTGGGAAATAGGATCTAATTTGTATGCAGTTTATTTCTAGTGTTTGTGATAATGTAACAGGTACAAAAGCACAAAATTAATTTTATTGATAACCCCTCTGTGTAGTATTCCACTTGCTTTATGGTAAATGGTTGGCATTTATATAGCACCTTTATCCAAAGTGCTGTACAATTGATGCTTCTCATTCGCCCATTCATACACACACTCACACACCAACGGCGATTGGCTGCCATGCAAGGCACCATCCAGCTCATCAGGAGCATTTGGGGGTTAGGTGTCTTGCTCAGGGACACTTCGACACAGCCCGGGCGGGGGGATCGAACCGGCAACCCGCCGACTGCCAGACGACTGCTCTTACTGCCTGAGCCAAGTCACCCCTTTATGGATGCTGAAATGAATAGTCATTAATCAGTTAACCATTTAAATAACTGATCAGCCCTATGGATAAGAGGGCAATGCTGGTGAATCCTCCATGTAAAACACTCATACCTGAGGCTTCTCTGGAATGCCTCACATTATTACAAAAGGACACCATCTGAAAAATAATGTCAGGGTATTGCTTAATGAATGTGTTTCCGTGAGGTTGTACCTCTCCATGGGCATGTTTGCTGCATATTAATGGCATATGGACCATAGTGCTTCCCTCTCAAGCACCCAGTGCCCTATATGAATCAATCATGCTGCCTTGTGACTCTGTATCCCGGTGTGAGTCGATCTACAACCCTGTGATTCTCTGAGTCTCTGTGGGAGTCAATTAACAACCCTGTTATGCTCTGAGTCCCTGAATGAGTTGATCCTTTAACCCTGTGATTATCTCTGTATCCCAGTATGAGTCAATGCTACAACCTTGTGTTTCTCTCTGTGTGCCTGTATGAGTCAATCCTGTAACCTTGTGATTCTCTCTTTGTGCCTGTGTGAGTTGATCGTACAACCTTGGGATTCTTTCTGTGTGCCTGTGTGAGTTGATCCTGCTACCCTGTGATTCTCTACATGTCCTTGTTTGAGTCAACCAGCCCTATGAATCACTTATGAGTACTGAGACAGTGATATCAAGACACATGACACCGCCACCCAATTTCAGTGTGTTCTATGCCAGTCCATGCAGAGGTCTACTGTACTCCCATTCCAATATGTTGTTTAAAGACTTGCCTTTATCATGTGTGGACAATTCAGTCAGAACAACTCATGTACCTGTATTTAGATGAATGAATACGCAATGTTATTATTTTGATTTGGCACTGAATGGATCAACTGAATGGATCAACTAACCTATACAACAGGGACCATTATACACCACCACTCTTACAGGTGCTACATTAGTAATGTGTATATGTTATTAGCTTAGTATGAGAATTAGAAATGTGTATATAGGGCATTGTATGTGTTCGAGTATGAGAACGTGTAGTGATGTGTGCATTGTATGTGTTCGAGTATGAGAACATGTAGTGATGTGTGTATTGTATGTGTTTGAGTATGATAACGTGTAATGATGTGTGCATTGTGTGTGTTTGATTGAGTATGAGAGCATGTATTTACTGAGGTTTGAGCAGTGGTCAGCTGCAGCAAGAGTTTCTTGACCTAACTTCCTCTGTGCATTCTATGCGCAATGCTTATTTATATTCACCCAGGGCTGCAAATTTCATGAATGCTTTTGCTTAATGCTTTCCCCGCTCCATTTAGAAGGGCCGCATTTATCAACACTCACTACATTGCAACCTTCACTCCTGAATTTGAGAGAGTGCAGACAAGCATGTATATAGCCTATTCTTCTCCAAAGCATGTACTGTATGTCAGTCAATGTTATGTAACACAAGTTTGCACAGACATGACCTATGCCGGGCGCGAACTGCACAAATTCAGGAGTGTAACAGTATAAATCAGAACAAATGCTATATTGTACAAGCTGATTTAGCTCTGGTCAAAGTCTGCTATCTTCCCAAAAAGGTAATTGTGGTGTTGAAGAAGTCCTAGCAGCCTCCCATCACATGCGTCCTCGCAGAACCGCGGTGCTGGTTTGCCATGATGCTATTAGCGTGCTGGGTAGTTTCCTCCACGTGGTTGTCTCATCGGCTGTTCTCCGGCCACAAAGCTCAGCTTTTCAAACTCAAACTACAGGAGTGCAAACGATGCAGGTTTGGTGCAGAGGAAAGTTGGTAAAAAAATATTGGCAGGTCTGGGACTTGTGCGAGACAGGCAGGGTTGGCGATAATTGCAATGACCTGTGGCGTCCATGCATACCGATAAGGCTCTGATTTGGCAAATCTGTCTTCAACCTCTAAAACTTGTCTGTGACAGCTCAACCAGCAGGGGTCACTAGTGCACAATGAGACCCTGGCATCCTTAAATTTAATAGAGCAATAACTGTAACAGTCCACTTAATAAAAAAATAATCAATCATGATATTTAAGGCCATCGTGTACAGGAAAGCAGCAACTATAGCATTCATTAGACCAGAATATAGGAATTTTGTATTTTTGTATTTTTTATTTATTTATTTATTTTAAAACTATTTATTTCTGATTTTTCCATTTTTCTCCCAATTTGGTCGCCAATTGTACCCTATCTAATCCAACTAGTGTTAGCTGGGGGATACACCGCCCACACCCCGTCCCTCAGCGGCCCAAAGGGATCTGGCGATCCGAGAACAACGCCTTCTTCAAGCCGTCTCGTCTGATGCTCGTGACCATGATTCCGAGGCGCCTGAGGTGCTTCTTGTGTGGTGATCTACTAACCCTGCCAAGTCCCTGCCTCTGGAGCAGCGAGCCAATTGTGCCGCTCCACGAGAGCCGGCCAAACTCGGCTTTTGACAGGACTGGGAATCGAACCCTGGTCCTCGGTGTGCAACTGCAACGAACTGCAACCACTATTTTGTATTTTTATATATTTGGTATCTGAAAACTCACCTTTTCAGACTACATCATGGCTTCCCTGGCCCTCTTTAAATGTATATATTTTTCAAAATATCCTTCTGATATAGTAATGTTATAAGCATAGCTGTGTAAAGATACTCTCGGTACGTTCTTTTGGTGAGTCACTCTGGATAAGAATTTGATTGTAATGACTGTAATGAAATGTAATGTCCAAAATCACGAAGCAGAAATATAGAATGAAACACTATGGATGGGAAACAAAAAAAATGTCTGAGAAACTGTCAAATTAGTGTATACAAATGAATAGTATGCCAAAGGAATGTAAATATACTATGTGACTTACAGTAGTCAGAAGAAGATGTGGTTTAAACTGAAGTATAGGTTTTTTTTTAATATACAGACCTCACAGTTGGCAGGGCAGAAAATGAAAGGTTGAGTTAATAATTTCTATTAAAATATGCCTTTAGGTACAAGCCTGAGTTAATTATTTCAGCAACAAATTCCATTTGATTATTGAGTACACTGTTTCTGGTCTCTGTGTCTGGTTGTTATGTACAGTGCTTCTAGTGTGACTTTGGTTTGTCCTTTTGTCCTCACTACTGTCATGTTACATGTTCCTTAAACTGGATAATGAACACATTCAGTTGAAATGTTCTGTTCTCTCATTGAATGCCTTACTTCGCTGTTTTGTTTTCACAAGTATGAGTATACTCTCAGAAATAAGTTACGAAAAGCGCCTACAAAAGGCACGAATGCTTGTTGCTGGGGTGGTACCCTATAGGTACATATATGTATATCAATGCATGTATATCAATATTTATAAAGCAATATATAATTCATTTATACCCTTTTTTCTCTTTACTCACTTGTACCCAAAGAGAACATTACTGTACTTTAAGGCTACGTTTGGGGAATTTGAGCATTGAAGAACAAAAATGTACCTCTGAGCCAAAATTAATCTCGAACATTAAAATCCTTACAGGTCCAAACTGGTTAGACCACCAGCAAGGATTTCTTACATACAACACCATCCTGACTATTTTAACAGGTCATTGTTGCATATAGGATCACAATACAGTTTAAATATGCATGTCTGCTTTGAGCATGTGGTTTTTCCATTACGTTTTTACTGATTTACTACAGTTCTACTCTGAAACTGTTTTGATCTATTGTTTCAATTGAGAAAGCGGTTTCCACTGTTCTTCTTTCAGTGAATACGCGGAGATAGAACCTGGCCCCACCCTGATGTGAGCGCAGGCCTGGCAACATCACAGCTATTATTGTCTGAGGGGAAAAAAGCAGTGCGGAGCTTTTGTCTGTTCGCATGTATACTCAAAGAATTAACTATCTCCAGACAACAGGGTTATATCAATACTTTATTGGCGCATTCATGAATAGGGGACTGTATCAATGATAAAATGGATTTCATTTTCTTACATCTACAATCAAAATAGTCTTCGTACAAAATAGTGAATAATTTGAAACGCAAGTGTGGTCTACAAATGGCTAAATATATTGAAATAAATAATGCACAAGCTTTACTTGACTGTCAATCAATGTTCACTTTGCTCAAATGGTTTTTAAAAACAAATTGCCCTGAAAAAATTTCAGTGGGGTGACTTCATCTGAACTTTTAACTTCAAATCTTTTTTCAGTCTGATAATTTCTTATAATGATTATTCTATTTTTAAATTGAGTCTAATCAATTAAGACTGACATTTAGGCTTTATAGTGTGTGTAGCTCATGTAGCTTTATGTACCAGACTGGTACAAGCCATGAATAATATACAGACAGAAACAGTAATTCAGTGAAATGCCTGATATCAGGAGTTTGTGTGTCGGTCCCCGTTCTGTCTTGTACTGCACTGACTTACATAATTTAATTTGATCAATAACTCTTGATGCTATGAAACATTAGGAAACAAACTCATTTTAGATCTTCAGGAAAAAATATGAAAGGCAAAATAAAAGTGTCAGCTTCATTATTGCTGAAACAATTCATATTCATAGTCATTCATTTGACTCTATAGTGAATGTCCTCACATTGGGTTAAATATTGACAGGGGTTTACTGTAGATGATTAAACCTCCTTCCCCCTCTTCATTTACAAAAGCACCGGGATTGTGTAACATTGTTCGTTCAATATATAGAGAAACAGAAGAAGTTGACATAGGTGCAAATTACAGTTTGATTTCAGTTTAAATTCAGGCCAATGTATTGAGCCCCAGGTTACAGACAGATTTTAATTTTATAATACAAGATGATATTTGTTTAGTATTGGAGGCTGGTAATAATTTTAGGTTATATCTGAATTTCAGTGAACTGGCAGAACGTAGTTTGATATGGCTCATAAATATTAGGTGTACTTCACTGTCTGATTTTATTCACATATTGTTGACTAATCTTAGTTTCAGATTGCAGGTCGATCTTACCTGGTCCCATGGACAGATAATGCCCCCAAAAAACATGAAGAGGTAACCCATGGCGAGGAGGCAGGCCCAGATCACTAAGGAAAAAACATGTAGCAGCTTCTTGAAGACCGACTCCATGCACACGAAGACGAAGATGGTGAGGAAAATTGCCAAAGCTGTGGGAACTGTGATTATGAACGCAATGTGGTCCTCAATATCCTGTGGACAGACAAGCATAAAATCTGAATTAAATAAACTCCCTTCTTTACACCCTGGCCCCCACATTCTCCCAACCCCCACTGAAAGTACTCTCATAACAGTGCTAAAAATATTATCTGGAAAACTAGATTCTGTTGGCAGTCCTTTGGGACTTGAAGCCCTGGACTCAAACAACAAAACAAGAATTTGAATGAGAGAAGAAAAAGGAAAGAAGAAAGAGAGAGACTGCTTGTTCCTGCCAACCCTCCTGACAACATGCCTTATTGGTTCTTTACAAGTTGTCATGCAGTGCACATATATTTACATGAGAGAGGAACACCCACACTCTACATGGCCAAGAGTTTTTATTTTTTTTGGTCATTTTATTCACCTTTATTAATCTTATTAATGTTGAGAAACCATATTAGATGCATGACCTGCATTTAAAAAATGTTTCCACATATTTAACTACCTGATCATTATGATGTGCAGTGTCTTTATTTAACAGCAATTCAGTCAGCAGTGATTTCAATGTGATCATACTGGAGGCAGACCATTATATAGGATGAAATGAAACACCGAACCAACTTACCCCCAGTACAACACTGCTGCCATCTATTAGCAGGATCATCAGCCATGCACCAGTCAACATAACACACCAGACCCTATCCTGCTGCTTACACCTGAACCACAATATGCCTCTGTGTTGCAGGGAGAACTGAAGAGTGGTGGGCTGCTTTAGACCGCATGCGCTCTAGGATGAAAATGATACAGTCCTGCTCCACTGTACAGCTCCTATTGACAATGTATCTGGTTTCTAGTTTGGGATAGCTTGCCACTTCTATTTTAAGGTCATTCCATGACGGGAACTATTTTTACACTACTATTATTAATGCAGGGCACCCTATTGTATTTGCAGATACTAAGCAGTTCTGGTCTGTCTGTTTAATAACTTTTCACAAAGCTTGGCACATTAATAAAGGGGTCCTTCAAATGACTCATGATGGAATTTACTGGTGCTGTAGCTGTAGCACCTAATTCTTACAAAATCTTGGTAGTTTGTAGGATTAAATTATATCTGACAATTGTGGCTCTAATTGGCCACCTGGTGGTGGTATAACCATCTTTGCATTTTTAAATTTTAAATAATCATAGCCCATGCACTGTCTGACCTAGATACTAACCAACACCACAAGATCCCACTCCTTTCAGAATGATTTGAGCTGTAGATTTATCACAAACTAACTGGCTTCATTATGACTATGTGTGTACTGTTATTATTATTATTACTATTATTATTATTATTATTATTATTATTATTATTATTATTATTATTATTATTATTATTATTATTATTATTGCTATTATTATTATTATCATTATTGTTGTCCTTGTTGTTGGTGTTGTTATTGTCGTTATTATTCACTGGCTTTCCAGATGCGTTCTTCAGTCTTCTTCAGTATTTTCTGTATATTAAGCACATTTTATGCTGAATTTACATCTCCAGCCTCTTGTAATTTCCTCAGAGAGTACAGATGCCTTAAGGTTATGTTCCACCGAAAATGCATCTTTGGACTTCCAGATAATTTCAGAGGTACATCCTTCAATTAATATGAGGTATGGACTTAAAAAGATAAATACCGGCTAAATATGTAAATCAGCTCATCTGCATACTTTTTTGTAGCAGTGTATAATCGTTATAAGTCTTTCAGATTGTAAATAAGACATGTTTGAAAATTGTTTTTGAGCCATTTTTCATCCCAGTACCCAATAGTAATATTTCTAGAAATTTCTGATTTTTCATGAAGAAAAATCATACAATTTCTGGATCTAACAATGAGATTTGTGTTAGAATGCTGTACCTGCTCTTAAAAGACGGTATTATCCTGAAAGTTGAATAGTTGAGGGATGATTTTTGGCAGTAAACTGTTTTCCTTCAGGGGAACATACATCCATGTATATGTGTAGCATTATTACAGTACATTAGATTCCCTTATTTTAAGATACATCTAATATAAATATTCAGTTGCATTTTGGCAGAGAAAATGCAATATGCTATATTATCTATATAAGGTGTGCAATAGGAATGCTTGTACAAATGAGATGTATTTCATTTGTACAATAATTGCCTAATATGGATTGTAAACCTATGGTAGTCCCTTATTTTGTTCATTTTCATGTCTGAAATATGAAATCAAATTTGAATCTAAGCTAAACATTTAAATCTCTAGCAGTACAAAAGTTGGAGCTCCATATATAATGAATTAGCTCTGCCTTTCAGAAACACACTATATCTGAGAGTCCTAATAAAAAATGCAAGAGAATTCTTTCAAGGTGGTTTAAAGGATCACATCCCAATATCCAGCCCAGAAGCAATTTTGCCATTATTACTGAATAAAGAAAATGTGAAATAAAACTTGCATGGTCAAGTGTCTGGGCTGGCAGGCTCAGGACATGGTAGGTTGCGTGGAGAGCATTCAAACCTATTTACTCATCTAAGATGAAAGGTGGAGCGGAGATTGCATGGAGAAACAGCCAGAGTCAGCACTGAAAAGCAGTTACTGTGCTCATAGGGCTTTTCACAAACGATGCAATGTGTGCAGCTGACAGGACTGTAGGACCAAGCACAGTGCCGGAACAGGATTTAGGTCAACGTGTGCAGATTGGGGAATGTGCATCGAGAATATAAACTATACTTACATCCATATGAAAAATATTGCCTGGATATGTTAATTTGCAGAAAGAAATGGTAAACCTTTATATGAAGTGAACATATACAGTATGATGCCTTGCTTTCTAGAAAACTGTATTTCATGTTATTTTGTGTCACGTGTTGCATCAGAAACACAGATCACAATCCACTAAATGAACAGCAAATTCCCATGCACATAGAAATAGAAGTGAATGGAGTTGGACAGGAAACAATCAGATCATTTCACATGATGTAACCTAGTGCTGCAGTATTCAGAGTTAACAGGGTTAGCAGCTGCTACTTCTACTTCTTATTCCCATCCCATTCCAGGCAAACTTACGAATGGTGCGCTCATGCAGGCAACACCCCTTGTGCAAATCTGACAAAATCAATGAGTAACTCAGCTAAAACCACAAAAACAACATAACGACTGCCGGCATTTCCAGCACTCACCAAATTCTATATTAAAGCGCTTCTGCCGTGTGTTTTCAAATAGCACATACAAGTTTTGTGTGCAATTGGCCAATTCTGCCAGCAAATGATATTGTATTTGCCACTCAATGTTCCCACACCTCACATTCTGATGAAGAGGGTAATTATCCTCTCACTGGTTGTTTGTTGTTTATAGTGGACAGCTGAGGCTTTTTTATTTGTTCAGTGAAAAAGTAAACATTGAAAACTGTACTAGTTTTCTTGCATTTTATATACTGGCAACCATAATCAAATATTTGTCTTATTAAGAATCATTCCACTAAACACATAATGTAACTTTTGCCTGTGAAGAAAGCAGTTGCTTTACAGACTAAATATTAACCTTCACTATTTTATACACATGAAAATACAGGGATGAATTTGTCAATGACAAATTGTACAGAAATGTATTTCAGTCAATTTCAGTGAATAGCTATTACAGAAAGGAGTGCAAGTCTAAATAAAACATCATTCTGCATAGATGAAACATGAATACTGCATTTTGCTTGATAAAATGCTTAATTAAACTGATCAAATGACTATTCTTTAGATATACTATTACAGTATTGCTATTGTATGCATCATTGATCCCTCCATGTGCCTCCTTTTCAGTCAGAAATCAATACACATGCATGGTAAATTGTATGAGGCAAATAAGTCTGAGTCTGGGCTGACCTACATAACTATCAGGTCTTCTCTAATATTAGATTCTCTTTCAACTTTTTGCTTCAACCCTTAAAGATCTGACATAGCGTAAAATGCATTGTTGCACTCCTATACTTCAAATCTTTGCACAAACACAGTGAGTGTTTGCATGCTTGTGTGTGTGTGTGTGTGTGTGTGAGAGAGAGAGTGAGATTCATCTGTGTACGTGTGTGCGCATATTTGTGTGCACGTGTGTGTGTTCTCTCTCGACACTAATACACGAAGAGACTGACATCCCACCATCATCTCATTGCACAAGCACCGTAGATCCTTACCAGCCCAGAAGCAAAGAACACGGCCAGCAGAGCCAGGCAGGCTCCCATCACTATGAGCAGCAGGAACACGATGAGAGGGTGCTGCTGGCTCATGCAGTAGTAGGACTGGTACAGCCAGTCTGTGGACCTCTGCTTGGCCGTGCCGCTCTCAGCCCTCTCCACCAGGTAACGTCTCCTCCGCATGGCCGCGCTCCACATGGAGACAGGAGGGGAGCGTCTGCCGGCGTCCCACCGCCTCACCCCCGTGTCCTCCCCGCCCGCACCCTTCAGACGCAGCAAGCCGGCAGGAGTCCGGTGCGAGGGCAGGAGAGCTCCGACTGCAGCCCGCAGCATCGTCCAGACAACATGTTGGACAAGAGAGAAGTAAGCGTTTCACCGAGAAGCAGAGGAGAGAGTGCTGGAGAAAGAGGGAGGGACAGGGGGAGGGAGGGAGGGAGGGAGGGTGGCAGAGAGAGGAGAGGGAGTAGGAACAAGAGACAGGGGGAGAGAGAGAGTGAGAGACGGAGGGATAGGGTTTAGGTACACTAATGTAAGATGTTCCCTAAGAGTTTCTTTTCCGAGCTCTGGATATAAAGCCTTCTTTGACATGAAATTCAGAACTCCATTCAGGCCAGGGTGGATGCAGCACCTGCTTTTTTTCCTCTCTCTTTCACTCTCTCTCTCCCTCTCTCTTTCACACTCTCTTTCACTCCCCCCTCTGACTCACTTTCGCTCTCATTTTTTTGTGTTGATTGATTTACTTCTTACTCCAGTTTTTACATCACACCTGTCTGATAAAGTCAGGTGTGGCTATTATTGTCATTCATGTTTTTTTCAAGGTTAATACAGACTGTCCTTTTTATTTGTCAACTGCTGAGCATTGTGATAATGATAGCAATGTTAGAATAACAACAGAAGAATAGGAACATTTTGTAAGCTGTGCCTCTTCTTGGCTGCTACACTGAGAATACAGTTGCCTGTTAATATGCCCTTCAAGTTCAATGGGAAGATTTTTTCAATAGTACAGTTATGACCAAGGCCTCTATCAAGAAAATACGTGATTATACTGTTGGGTAATACATTATTATTCTTCATACAAATTGATTACATTACTTCAGATTTCACTATTATTCCCAAAGTGGGACTTTTTTTCAAAATATACAGTATTGGATATTGTGCACAGGTAAATGCATGTAGACCCATGACATAAAATACCCACATTATATACATAAACACCTTGCAATTCCTTGCACCCAGCACCCAAAGTTCAGGGTCGCAGGAGGGTTGGAGCCTATCCCAGCATACATTGGGCGAAAGGCAGGAATACACCCTGGACAGGTCACCAGTCCATCGCAGGGCACACACACCATTCATTCACACACTCATACCTATGGGCAATTTAGACTCTCCAATCAGCCTAATCTGCATGTCTTTGGACTGTGGGAGGAAACCGGAGTACCCGGAGGAAACCCACGCAGACATGGGGAAAACATGGGGAAAACATGCAAACTCCGCACAGCGGCCAACGGCGATTCGAAGCCAGGACCTCCTTGCTGTGAGGCGGCAGTGCTACCCACTGCACCATCCGTGCCACCACACCCAAAGTTGTTTAAGTTAAATCAACTGGTTCATAGTGTATCAAAGCTTGCCTGCGAACCCCATAAGAAAGGTACATTATGACAAGAATTTTAATGTAGGCCTATAAGCCCCTTATTTTTGACAAAAAAAAAGAAGAAACATAAATGAAGAAGCAAATGGTGTTAAGGCAGTAAACAGTGTCCTCTGCTGGCAATATTGGGATGATTGCACAGTGCACACCCTGCTGTAGATGTACAGTGTGATTATATTCCCTCTATAAAGGTCATTTCATACACATTATATTATTTGATGTGATGGTTGCTTGGGCATCACATGGAATGTCATATGCAATCAATAAAATTTACTGGAAAAAAAGATACTCATGCATATTTTGGAAACTACAAGGATTCATACAAAATAGATAAACTACTATTTATGAGCAGAGCAAACAGACAGCTTCAGATATATAACAGATCCTATGTGACCTGGATGCTGTACGGAAAATACTGCAGATCAAACTCACTGCCATTACATCTAGACTTCTTCTCTTGTAGTCCCAGCAGTTTTATGTCTCTATGTATAACAGAAACTACTCTTATACCCTCTCCTCTTCTTTCTGTTGCTCTGAAATCACAAGAGATGGTAGTCACAAGAGCTATTTATTTGTTTGTTTGATTGTTTGTTTGTTTAATATAATATAAAAACATAAATATGCATAAATCTACAAAACAATATTTAAAAAAATGCAACAATAATCATCATCATCATAATAATAATCATCATCATCATATATAATTAATCCTTATTTTGACGGTGTCTCGATTGGCAGCACACCTTTCACAGACAAGTTGAAGTGTTACCTTGATACAGACATCAGCTTGCATTTTAGCTTGCAAATAGTTTGCCTCAGGGATTTACTTTTATGCGGAGAGCAGCAGGGATGTGCGTCTTACTAATTGTTAAATTGCAAGTCAGCCTTGAAATGCAGTGACTGGAGCTGATGGGGGAGCCTGGAATGTAATTACAGTCCTAAGTGTGCAGTTTCTGAACTCCACTGTCCTCATCCAAGTACTCTTGGTAAAACAAGTCAAATATGTCATGGAAACACAGAGAATAAGCAGAAAATACTGCAAAAGCAAAGAACACTTTCACTTCCCCCTTAAACTACATTGTTATGAATTTAGATAAAATGTCTAAAAAAAGAAGACAAACATACTATCACACATATCTGGTTGTGTTGACAAGGCTTTGTTTGATTTATGCTCAATGGTCCAGATATTAATCCTGTACACAACTGCAATTTTATCTCATAAATGACCTGGGACTTATGCTCTTGCCTTGGTATCAGCCTATAGCGTAGTGGTTAAGGTAAATGACTGGGACACGCAAGGTCGGTGGTTTGATCCCCGCTGTAGCCACAATAAGATCTGCACAGCCGTTAGGCCCTTGATCAAGGCCCTTAACCCTACATTCCTCCATGGGAGGATTGTCTCCTGCTTAGTCTAATCAACTGTACGTCGCTCGGGATAAGAGTGTCTGCCAAATGCCAATAATGGTATCAATTTTCAAAAACAAAAACAAATTAATGTGTTGCCAAACACAATATTCAAATATCCTTTGGAATATTCTCTTATTCTCATATTTTGTTATAGATTGTATTACACCATTCTGTATCCTCTGAAACAAGGCTTGCCTTAGTTTCTTTGGCAGTATATGCAGGCCTAGAACATTGCTTTTTAATACAATGTGTTTGCCCATTTCTGATCTTATATAATCAAGATACTTATTCAGATTAAAATATTGAATTATATTATTATAAATAATTACAATATTAAAATATATTATATTTACCATTTTACATTTACATTTTAGTCATTTGGCAGACGCTTTTAATCCAAAGCGACTTACAAGTGCATAGGTTCTACCACAAGTCAAAGCATCACATCCATAACTTGGAAAATACACATGGAATGCTGTTCTAAACATATAGTCGTCATCATAAGTGCAATTTTTTTTTTCTTTTGGGTTAGACAAGGATAGGGATATCAGGAGGGAGGACTAAGGTAGAGTTTGAAAATGTTTGAAAATATTGTTTCTATTTATATATCAAGAATATAAATATAGATAACCTTGACAAGAACAATGCTAACTACATACACGTGTAACAGCACATATAGTCATAGCTAGTACTATGAGTGCCATATTGTATATTCTGTTTTAGCTTCATTGTAGCCAAACTGGTTGTTGTTCTTTGCATGCTTGTCATAAAAATGACCTGCTGGTGTATTATCACCAGGCCTGCTGTTTGCCATTAACACAAGCAGTTCAAATGAATCTGTTGGAAAAAGCAACAGGGAGCCACATTTTCAATACGGCAAATGTATCCACATTCTCCATGGGTCTGTACATCTCTGTGAATGCTGATAGAGCATTGAGCTACAGGCTTGGCAGACATTTCCTCTCCTCAGGGAGTCTCTCCCATTGCTTGAGTATTAGATGCGTTGCTTCATCATGCAGAAGCACACTGATGCACACTGCATAACCTGTTAAGAAGAAGGTAATTGACAGCGATCTCAAAACAAATCTTTCTGGTGGCAATAAAACACCTGCGTATGGAGATCCTGAGCACTGTATCCAGCTGAGAACTGTATGTCCTATTCCTGGCTGTGCCAGTATGGAGCCATACAGTATCGATAGTAATTGGCTTTAGTGATCCCAAAAAAGCAAGGTTTCATTCATCTGTGGTCCATGGGTAGTCCTATGGCACTGTGACTATGCAGCTCAATGGGTGGATTGCAAGGTAGCTTTGGGGGATGCATGTGCAAGTGAAAGAGAACACATTCTCAGCGGATTAAATAAAGGATTTTTTTTTTTTTAAGCATTCTTAGTGAAACAGTTCAGTATGGTTTACAAACACGTTTTGAACAGAATGAGGAACTTGGTTTTATCATTAGTCCTATTATTTCAACACACTGACATGATCTTATGAGATAATGTAATATAATTTCTTATTACAAACATTTGCATTAATATAACTCAATGACTGTTGAAGCCGATCCATTGGAAGCACAAAGACGTCTATTGCTATACTGCTGGATGACGCGTGGCTTCTGTTGGATGGCATAGGGCCCTCATTCTGATGGATGGCAGATGAAAGCTCTCTAACAGCAGGCTGTTTGGGAATATAAACAGCACACTGCCCTAATGTGCTGCAAATCATCCTCTTTCTTCTCAGCACTCCTGCAAGGCTCGTGTTTTTTTCCCTGAGCCTCTTTCATTGAGAGGTCATTAGTCTCTATAAATAAGATATATGACTCACACATAGTATACCTTCTCCAGCTCATTAGCCTGCGATAGTATAAAACAGGTAAATAAAGAGCTGTCCAATATGACTGAATCTGCTGTGAATGGGCCTGTTTTTTAAAAGCAGTATGCTTTTCCTGCTTGAAATGTACTGTCCACATACCTCAGTGGTATATGATGTATGGAGAAACATCATTCATCATTCAGTGTACCATGCTCTCAGAGATGTGCACAGGTATAAAATAAAAAAAAGTATTCATATAAAACTTTCAATATATCCTTGCAAGTTTATAATATACAGTACTCTGTGTAGTCTTTGGCACCCTACATTTTCTCTATATTTGGTCTTAGATGTCAATATTTTGTTTTCTGTATTTGTGTGTCATAGCAAATAGCAAATTTGAGATTTCCAAGCATTAATTTTCCAAAAAATGCTGCAAATAGCTTTTTGTATTTTCTTCAAAAAATAATATAAGTAATAGACCACTTTTCAGATCCACTTTTCAGATCTTCTGCAACCAAAGTCTGCAGAAGATCTGTGACAATTTTACCAATATGGTTGAAACAACATGCCAGTTGGTTTTCTTCTAAAACTGCAGAACCGTTTACCTCAGAGAATTGATGCAGTTTTAAAGGCAAAGGGGTGGTCATAACAAATAATGATTTGATTTAAATTGTTTATTAAAAAGCAGCAACAATTATTTAACATGTGCCTAAGACTTTTGCACAGTACTGTATGTATTAGAAACCTTTGCACATAAGAGTGTAGGAACCATTGGAAGCTTGGCTGTTTATGTGCAGAGAAAGCCTGAGTATGTCTTTCTGCCGGGCTGCATACCTGCAGCATAGTACAGGCCCTGGCTCCAGAACTTTCTCTGGCTTCATGTCAGAGGTCAGATGACATGTTTCTTGCTTAATAGAAAGTCTAGAAACAAGTCTAGGACTTGTTGCTGGACGTTATTTCACAGCCCAAAGACTTTGATACAGCATATCAGAAATTCTGAAGTCCTGGGACTTTTTAATGCTGGAACTCAGAGGTCCTCCTCCTGCACATGGAGCCAGTTTCACAGCTTAGTCCTGGAATAAATGTCACTTTCTATGGAAAATCTCCATTCAAAATTGAATTTAGTCTAGGTCTAGGCTTAATCTATATCTGAGAAACTGGTTATTAGAGGTACTGGTACCCAGCTCAGAACTGGAATATGGTGGCCGTAAGTGTTCAGTCTGCCTGCCAATGTATCACTTATTCACCAGTATTTCAGTGCACATTATCCCCAGTTCACCACATTTATTATGAACTGTGTATCATCCCCTATATTTACATACACATATAATGCCTTCTGTTAGTCCAGAATGTAGGTAGGCCTACACTCGCAGAAGCACAGTGACAGTGGAGGCACACAAGGATTCAAATGTACCCTGAAAGTACAGTAAGGTCCTCTTTGCATATGGATTAGTATGTTTTCCAAGCAAAAAAAGGTACAAATTAATTACATGTTGCTGGGGTACAATTTTATGTACCTATAGGGTACAGCCCCAGTGACTGCATTTGTACCTTCTTAAGCACTTTTGGTACCTTTATTTCTGAGAGTGAATGGCTTTTAAATAGGATCATGTCTTAAAGTGGCCTGACCCTGGGTTGTCCTGTGGTGGTGCTCTAACACAGATTATGTAACCAGACCTTGTCCTGGCCTTCTGTTCACCCTATGACACATCCTGGCTTTTAGCTCATCCAAACAGATAGCCCAATAAAAAGGGTCATGAGACTCATGTCCTGATGCTTGGCTTTCCTGTGTTTTATGGTATCTGGCATCTGCTGCTCACACAATGTATGCCTGTGGAGATTTGGCCCACAGAATACATGGCCCACAGAATACAAAATTGTACATTACATAAAGATTGAAATGGCTATTACTGAATATTTCTCATTGATGTTTGTATTATTATAGCAATTGAAACTGGGCAGTATTTCTCTTCACTACGACAGTCATTTGCATTATTATTGAAATCTGAGGCTGAACGGTATTTCTTGTTAGTATGGCATGTATGAGGCTGGTACGTGAGACTCTTCTCATACGTCATTGTCAGAATCACTTTGAAGCCTCATTAATTCCCCTCGGTATTATTATCTCTCTCTCTGGAGTACTTCCAGGTAAGGCTTCCCTAGAGCATAGCCTGCACTCATCATTCTTCTCAGCGCCTTCATTAAAAACACTATTCATTGATTAAGGAACAATATGCAATCATTTGTCACTGAAGTATCGCTGAACTAATATTCATCATTCATTACTGAGTTTCATCTTTGGTATAGAAATAGTAGATTGGAATTCATAGGTTTGAGAGAGCCTATATGTCAACTTATAGATGGTGCATATACAAAAAGCATTAAATGTCTCTCTCCTGAAGCTCAGGAACAAGTTTGCATTCAGTAGAGCATAGTCAATCATTCACTTTGTTTAATAGGGACATACATAAGTCCCACTTATGCATGTCCATGTTGTACACATACACACAATGAGAATGAGTGTGTGCATGTGATTTGCTACCTTGTAGGTGACACAATACCTATGCACTATATCATTCCAATGTATTATGTGCAGGATGAAAATATATGACAAAAAACAGTATAAAATGTTGAAAATGTATAAAAGAAATTGTCCTCCACAATTTAGTATGTAAACATACTACACACACTTGCAAATCTTCAAGTGAAAGTACTAATCTCTCCACAGAAAATGAATTGTTGTCGATGGCCAGCTTAAATGCCTGCAATTCTCAGAGGCTATAACTTAATCAGTCTTGAGCAGATAGGGAGGAAGTCTGGAGCTTGCACACCACTCAAATCACCCTGTCTGGCACCAATGATCATTCCACGGTCATTCAAGTCACTTAGATTTGTGTGAAAAAAAGCTGAACCTCTTGACAATGTCTGCATGCTTTTATGCATTTAGTTGCTGCCACATGATTGGCTGATTAAATATTTGCATTAACACGCAGGTGTAGAGGTCTAGCTAATAAAGTGCTCACCCTAGTGTATATATCAAGTGCACAAAATAGATCATAAATTGACGATGTTATGCAAACCAATAAGAAACACTTTCATTAACTTTATTAATAGATTTTAAAATAACACAAAATATGCATATGTAGCATCTGAAAACAATGCTGAAGCTTTTCCATTTGCATTAGTGTCCATGAAGAACTCATTACACAAGCCATGACAAAAATATATGGCTTCCATTTAGGAGTATTGTAAAGCAGAAACAAGAACAAAATATTTGTTGTTTATACATATAGAACAAAATATTGAGTAAATTGTTTCCTTTTTGTACAGGAAAATTCTGAGCAACCCAAAAGTTACCCCTACTCAAGACATTGCTTTAACAATACCTTATTCTCTTTTCACAATAAAAGAATAATGGATTTTATCTGTAGCTTAACACTTGCGGTGTATATTAAGCTTCTCCATAGCTGGTAAGGAAGATAAATTTACATTGTGTGTACAAGAATCCATAAAAAAACACTTGCCTTCTTAGCTAAACACACAAACGTTTTCATACATTCTAAGTAATCAATTTTCCAAACATACAAAACCATTAAAGTTGAACTGAAAATGAATCTTTGTGTACAAATATCACATCTTGACAAAGAAGGCTCCAATTTGTGCTATGTGAAAGATAACAAAATTAATATGAATATACAGTACCAATATTGAATTGGTATATTCATTCAAAACTGAAACCTGCTTTCCAATAGAAACTGGTGGTTTGAGAAAAACTGATAAACAATATGTTCCCATTTCAGTTTTTTTCCTATACTGTATGCATGCTGTTCATCTAAAGATCATTTTGTCTCTGATTTTCCTTTCATATACCCCAGCTAATAAGGCAATGGACCATCTGCTAAACAATTATCTGTACTGTACTTATAGAATACATCTTCAAATGTAAAAGAGGCAGAAACGTAAATGGTTGGCATTTATATAGCGCCTTTATCCAAAGAGCTGTACAATTGATGCTTCTCATTCACCCATTCATACACACACTCACACACCAACGGCGATTGGCTGCCATGCAAGGCGCCAACCAGCTCGTCAGGAGCATTTAGGGGTTAGGTGTCTTGCTCAGAGACACTTCGACACAACCCAGGCGGGGGATCGAACCAGCAACCCTCCAACTGCCAGACGACTGCTCTTACTGCCTCAGCCATGTCGCCCCCTATGTCAACCCATTATAGGGCAATTTAGCGCAGACCTTCCATTACAACATTACATTGCATTACATTCATGTAATTTTGCAGACGCTCTTATCCAGAGCGATGTACAGTGGATTAGACTAAGCAGGAGACAATCCTCCCCTGGAGCAATGCAGGGTTGTGCGGATCTTATTGTGGCTACAGCGGGGATCAAACCACTGACCTTGCGGGTCCCAGTCATGTACCTTAACCACTACGCTACAGGCTGCCCTATATGAGCTTCAAACACTGATATTTGGTTGTATATTATTACAAAATAGTGTTGAAATAAACACATATAGTCCATGTGGGAATTTGGACCATGAAGTAGCCTGTCCCTGAACGCAAAGGCGACGGGCAGTAGCTGGAGCTTATTTTCCATACGCGTTGTCCTTTCTCTTGCCCTCTTCATTTGGGCAGTTCTCACCTCTCCATGGTGGGGTCTGAAGGGTCACACACACACATGGTGATAGGACGAGGGCCCCAGAGAATCCAAGCCAGGAGTGTAGATCAGCTTTAGGTTTTTCTTCTGAAAAGGAGCCTTCAAGGTCTGATGTGCTGAGCCCTTCTTTTTACTTTTCAGAATTGATATATTCTTCAAACAGGCCTATAATAATGGAATACCATTGGTTATTTTAGCATGCATAAACATTTTAATCTGAAATCTGTCTGCGCAGGTCATTTCTCAGCAGTTTTTCGGAAAAACATTTGGACGCCCATCATATATTTTGGTATATCTATAAGCGGCTATCGTTCACATTCAGCCCAGAGGACAAATTAAACAAGATTCTATGGTCAGAATCAAAAATAGGCATAGGACTTACATAATGCAGTTATGACTACAATCAATAAATAAATTATCAGACTGAATTGTAAAATGGTCTACCAAAACAATACAAATGTGATTAAATGGAATTCATAAATAAAAAAGTGTAAAGTGTCAGGAATGAATTCACAGCTACAAACTGCACAGTAAAAAAAGAGTACATGGTTTATTATCCTGTGCCTGACTGTATAATTCCCTTAAAAGTTATGGTACTTACCCAGCATATGTAACACATCGAGAGTGCCAATACCAGCGACACGCAGACAATCACTTCAAACAATACATCCTTTTGTGCTGATTCTATGGGACAACCTGCATGTGAGGACACAATCAGGGGCACGTCAGCAAACAGTAAGAGCCACATGAGCCATCATAGAGATTGAATTGTACAGTATACAGAGCCTATTGAAATTAACATGTTCTAAGATAACTCACCAGAAACTTTGAGGAAAACAAGTCCCTCTATATTTTGCTCTCCAACAGGTGCAGCAAGAAAGCAAAGGTATTTCCCACTGTCTTGAGAAGTCACGTTGGGGAGGAGGAGGTCCAGTGAGTCTGAGAACAGTTGCGCTGTACGCTCAAAGCCACGGAATTTTTGAACTGTGCTGTTGTTCTTCAGTTGTTTTGTCAGCATACCGACGGCCTCGTATGGCAGCTCAGTGCTGACCTGAACAGCCAAGGAAAGGGAGGGTATTGTTAAACAGCAGGAGTGACCATGAACCATGAACCAAGAGGAAGTGAAAGTGATAGAGAATCAAAAACACACCTAAAGGGTAGGGAAAGAACATAAAATCTAGCTCACATTATAAGTACCAAAGTGTTATTTCATATTCATATTTTTTATTTCATATTATACTAATATATACCATATATTATTTTCAAAAGAGAATATTTTATTTTTTATTTTAGCAGAACCTTGAGATTAAACAGTAGCCACAATAACATTAAAAATACTTATGTATAGAAAGTATTAAACACTTACCCTATGCCACCTCACATCCCTGTACTGGACTCCTGGTTTTGGAGTAGCTGCACATTTCAGAACCGAGTCCTCACCACACGAAGATTGTATTTCTAGCGACGTACTGACAGCAACCCTGCTGGAGACTGCAAACGAACGAGATCAAATAAATTATTTGGTAATGTATTTCAAACAACAAACCAGAAATGTAGTAGCCTATACGCTTTTAGAAATGTCGTTAAATTAGCGTTCTTACCGCAGATGAAAAGGAGAACATGCAGGGCCAACATCATTGCAAAGTAGATAATGAACTGTCGGGGAAACTTCTGGAATTTATATCTCGTCTAAACGAAAGTGAAATCTCTGACGTAGCAGGGGAAACTCCAAAGGTATTCCCCATACTTTATAGTTCATCACACGGGGTCGGAATAATGCGCCCAATTCAATGTCTAAGCTTATTAATTGTATTCTGTGTTCGCAAAGGTAAGAGCTTGCATTTCACCGCGATTCATAATGCATAATGTCAATTTCAGCGTAACATTTTCTTTGAACTGTTCGCTAAACTCATCGGTAGTTTACTGTGTCTGAAGCCCACGAGCTCATTTCCATTAGCTAATTTTCCTTTTACGCATATGCCTATATATACGGTAGCCCATCTGTTTAGATTACAGGCATGGATTTAAGATTAAATAACTGTAAGTATCGATGTTGGCAATAGGCTATATTCACTTCGAAAGGTTGTAAATATGAATTGAATTGATTTAGGCTACATTACGGTACCTCTAAGCTAGCCTTTAGCCTGCTGTCGAAACTCGAAACTCCCAGAGAAAGTACCATGGCTGAAAGGGGATTCCCCACAAATGTGTAAATATTGATTTTATGGGAGTGTTCCGTTGAATAGCTCGTAATAATGTAAATGTAAGCAAAACTAAATTCATGTTGTTTAAAAAAAAAGAAAAAAAGGTTGTCTTATAATTTCAATGAAACAATTACCACTCTTGATGGAACTCTTGTATTGAAAGGGTCTATGCATACAAATATCTTGGCATCTGGCATCTGGCTTGATGACAAACTTACTTTTACCTCATGTAAAAACACTAATTGATCAATTACGAGTGAAACTTAGCTTCCTGTATACAAATAAGGCCTGCTTTCCCAGATTCTGTAGACCTAGGCTAGTGGAGGCAATTATCTATGGACATGTCTCAGCTAAACATTAAAACCCATTGATGTTATTTACCATTCTGCTTAAAGATTCAGAACTGGTGACTCCTGTGACACACATCACTGTACTGTACTCTGTACAAAAATGTGGGCTGGCTTTCTCTCATAGATGGCCTGTATTATACTAATTGGGAGTGTTTTAAGCAATGATTTTTCATTTATTTTATTTTTTGTTATTTCTCGACATATTCGTTGACTGTATTATGTTTTAATTGTAAACCCAGCACACTTGTCCCTCAGTGTGTCTTTCCGAGTGTAATTAAAGGTTGATTGATGTAATTTTAATGGCCACGTGTTTCACTGATGTCACAAGCTAGGTTTAGAACTTGCCCACTATTCTGAAATGCACTTGTAATGTTATCCTTCCTTTTCTTTCATAGTGGAAAGTCCTCCCATCCAGGAGGAGTTTGAGGACTACCGATGTCTGGGTGGGATGGAGAAAATCTTGCATAATTCGACTGCCTTAAACATTTCAGGGTGTGAACAGATGTGGGAATTTGGCGAACTAGTAAGCTCTTTATCCTCCTGACTGTTCTCGGAAACGATAAATGGAATTAGAAATAACTGATCTAAAACCGAGACCTGATCATTGTGACTGATAAGCCACTATGTCCTGCAGTCTATTGCAGATCTACACAGAGAACAATGCGTGTGGCCCTGTTTAAACGTGTCCTCTGGAGAGATCCATCTAGCACAGTGCGTCAATGTCAGCCTCACAATACTCTGCAGCGGCAAAGTGAGTTACATTTCGGAGGTCTTGTTTATCTGTGCTTACAATAGACTTTTGCTTTAAAAAAATAATTGTTAAAATATTCTGTCCTTTTTAACAGGATCACATTGAAGAAAGCAGGACGCATTTCCGTGGTGAGTTGTGCTGTAGACTGGACAGAGGGTTAACTGGTTAAACACTGCTCTCAGAAGAACTGTGCTCTAATGTATGTTTATGTTATATAGGAATGCCAAGCAGCAGCCAAGGGGAACACAGCACCAAAGAACAAAATCATCATATAGGTAAGGTTTCAGTGTAAAATGAATGCCTTAACACAACCCAGTGTTATGTTACATGTGTTCCAAAAATATTAATAATGTGTACATAAAATGTATTTAAATGAGTTTTTACCTTCTGTCTTTCCTACAGGGCTTATTCCTTTTGCAGTTTGTGCAGTTGGTGCAGTTGGTGCAGTTGGTGCAGTTGGTCTGTTTAGAAAGTGTAGACCTTGACCTCTGCCAGACAGACATCCCATCCAAGGCCCGGATAGTCATTTCAGTTATTTGTTGCGTAGTGGTTAAGGTAAATGGCTGGGACATGCAAGGTTGGTGGTTCGAATCCCAGTGTAGCCACAATCAGATCCGCACAGCCCCTTGGGCCCTTGAGCAAGGCCCTTAACCCTGCATTGCTCCAGGGGAGGATTGTCTCCTGCTTAGTCTAATCAACTGTACGTCGCTCTGGATAAGAGCGTCTGCCAAATGCCAGTAATGTAATCTAGCAAAGCGGTACTGTGAACCACTATAGTAAAGAAAGATTTTGGGACCACTGAAAAAATCAGTCTGGTGAAGTATATTAGCCAACCTTGTTTTAAATTCTAAAATAGATGATTTCTCCACATCTCCAGTCTCTGTGGAAATAACTTATTCTTAATATCATTATCAAAAAAGGAGTGTGTGGTAAATTACTCTAAACTGGTTAGCTAACTACTGCTCATGTAAATAAATATTTTTTATACCCTGTATTGTGTAACTTATTTGGCTGACCTGCAAAAACAATTAAATGCAAACTGACATCATGGGTGCTATAGCTGTTGTGCACTTTCAGTTAATCTTTGGAAGACCAGGGAAGTTTGAAAATGTTTTTTTTTTTTTGGATAATTTATGAAATGGTCTTTCAATCAAATTGTGTCTTAAATAATGCCTTAATTCTTGTTAGTTATTAATAAAAACCCAATTTTGATGTGAATTAATTACTGAGAATGACATTTTCAGTGTTATATCAACTCTTACAGAGTACATAAATGCAATATTAAAAGTTTAATATATGTTCAGTATTGTTCTGAATGATCTCCGGCACCCACCTGTAAAAATAAATAGTACTGTACTCACTGCCCCATTGAGCCCTCAAGCTGATTTTGTGATGTCTTTTATTTCTATTATTGTCAAAATAATTTTTCTTCTTGTCATACCACATTTTTTTCAGATGTTTTCCATGTACCATGTATATCAAGACAATAAAAACAAATTACGCTACAACCCTGTTTTGATTTTTAATGTGACAAGGAGTCATGGTATGTCTCCAGCATGAATGAAAATGTTTAAATTAATAAAAAATATCAAATATGGTGGTAATCACATGTATCCAATGTGTTTGTCTTCTTAGAAATGTTATCTATTCCCAATTCATATCATAATTAATGCTTGCTCTTGGGAACAAATACTAAATTTAGTAGCAATTTAAGACAAATGCCAAATCGGCTAAGGAGGCACATCAAGCTAATAAATAGGCTCAATGGCAAGTTTATGAATGTATTGTCCTTAAAAAAAATATCCCATTATCTGCAAATAATTAAAACAAAACCTACCCTTCCTGCTTTTTCTATGAGAGTTGCATGTTAATTAATGGTGGTAACATAAATGTTAGTTTCCAAGAAACATGCACGCATCATAGCTAATAAAGTGAGGGTCCATCTTTAAAAAAGTAAGACAGCATTTATCTTGCACAATAACATCAGAGCAAACAGTACATGTATGTCAGATACTATACACAATTATTTACATGTCTTATTTTATTGTCTTTGTATCCACAGCATTGAATTGTTGAAAAAAGGAAGTGGACTAAGAAAATGACCTGTAATTTTTCATGCAGGTGGGGGAGGGGTGTTTCTATTCATCCCTGGGGTGTAAATGAATGTACTATGGTCTTTGCGTCTTGGGGGGGAAGGCAATCTCAACAGTCAGAATCAAAATATTACTGTTCTCTGGGCCTTGGGTGGCTCAGGTAAAGGTCTTTTGGCGATGTCATCTTTTCTCCTTATTTCATCATCTCTTTTGCCTGGTAGACCACTCAAACTGATGGAAAGTCCGGCAGGTGGTGTCCCAAGCTCTGCTTCTTCGTGCAGCCCTAAGCTTCCTGTGCCGCTGCACCTCATTAGATTTGGGGGCTGAGTGGGCCCTTAACCAGGCCTTGCTCCTTCCTCATCACTGGGGCGTGAATGCTGCAGTCGCGTGCCTCGCACACGCCTGGCACACCTGCCCCTCCTGCCATGCCCGGCTGCCCCACAGGGCCAGGGTTCCCACGGGGCCCCTCGGGACCTTCTTCCCCATCCTTGGGATCTGCTGGGTGGCCAGGAAGCCCTGTCAAATACAAGGGGCTGGTCAGTTCATCCACGTATACCAGGGGGACACTCATGGTTCCACTCATACCACAGGGATGGGAACAACAAACAGCATGTTATACAAGACCCGCATCTGTAGCCTTTTAGCATTCAAGCGTGGAACAAGCACACTGGATCTGTGTTGAGAAGAATGGGAGCAGGAATGACACCTGGTACCTCAACCTGACTCGATACTGTAAGGATGTTGTAAGGATGGGTCAGGTTGTAATGTGGTAACCGATTTCTTACTGTTCATGTTGAATTTAATGAGGACTATGGGGCCCTGTCACAGTGTGTTTGGTTAAGTTAGTGTGACCAAGCGGTCCTACCTCTGAGGCCTTGATGTCCATCATGTCCTGGCAGACCCTCTCCTGGGTCTCCTCGCATCCCTTTCAAACCCTTTGTGCCTGAAACACGGATAAATCAGGCATGTGGCACAGACCATGCAAAGCTGACTCCTTGAATCATATTTTTTCTCACTCAATATAAATGACCAAATTCAAGTACAAGTATTCTCTGAGCACTTGTACCTCGATCCCCCTCTGCACCCTTCTGGCCTTGAACACCTACTGGTCCCCTCGTTCCCCTGGACCCCTTGCCACCTGCCTTCCCAGATTTTCCCTAGAAGAGCACACAAGAGCACACGTGAGAGCAGACAAGCAAAAGCAAAAAATGACACCAGCCCTCACAGAAATAAAGCTTAAGTTCTGTAAGGCCTGTTTTTGGCAATTCATCATTAAAGTATTCAGTTTAAGTGACCCTAAACCAGCTGCTTATGGAGAAATAATCAACACACTTCAGCCATCCTGGACTGCAGTTTATGAATCCTGTCTTACAAGAATACCATCTACTGGGCTGCTGTATGAAGTGGCAATACTAGAACCTTTCACTACATGGACTAAGTACACTGGAATCTGGATGTAATTTACTGGATACAATATTTTACATACGTATAATCTAAAATATTTTCACTCAAAATAGGGGTTTTAGTCTAGTTCAATGACACAGGTGGAAGTATGTGGGACCATTATTCCAAAACAACTTCTGTTAATGCTGAGTGTCAATGGGAGAGTAGTGGTTATCATTTTTAGCAGGACTTGACTGGGGACTGAACACCCAACGGTTTAGAGTCTGGTTGCTAAGGTAAAAACAAATCCCAACACTAAGGCAAAGGTTCTAAAAACAAGGAAGTGGGCAGCCCCTCCCCAATGTTCAGGCCAGAAACATACAGCTTTCCCCAGAGCTCCAGGTGCCCCCCTGGGCCCAGGCGGGCCGATGAGAGTCCGGTTGTTGATGGGACAGCCACGTGCACACTTTGAGCGGATAGATGCAGCATACTGGGAGATCTGAGCTGTGACCACTCCTCTGCATAGCTGAAGGACCTGTTCATCTGTCAAACCAGGCCCCTGGAAAGTTCACAAAACAACACAGCCCCACAACCAGAATTATGGGTTTGAATGCCCGGAAAGTTCTCACTGTTGTAGCTGTGTGAAAGGTAAAGGAACAAACTGTTCCAATTAATTAAGACACAGCTGCCATGTTCATTTGGCAGTCATACTTGATGATTATTTACAGCCACAATTGACATTTGTCAGTATACTGTAGGCATTTAGCGGATGCTTTTAGCCAAAGAAAATGAAAGAAGGTGCATTTCATAAAACCAATTGAGCTAGAGATAAGCAAATACAATGTGCAAGTAAACTGAAGAATAGACTGAAATACGCACAGGGGCACCGGGCAGTCCCTTCACTCCGACCACACCTCGAACTCCTGAGTCCCCACTTGGACCAGTCCTACCCCTGGGACCTGGGATACCTGGGGGTCCCACACGTCCAACAGGTCCACCAGGGCCAGGTGGGCCCCTTCCTCCACGCTACAGTACAAGGACAGCGCATGCAACATCACAAAGGGAAATATTGGCTAGTCTGGGAGCAGTCAAAGCAAAGTTCCTGAAAATAATGGAACACTGAAAACAGCAGAAATTATGGAGTGTTTTTATAATGTATGAATGCAATATGCGACAATAGTATAAGGAAGGAAAATATTCCCTGATGTACATTGCAAGGTCTGAGGCATTGTTGTCCGTGGCATTGTTACCATAACAGGGGATCACTTGGCATCACACTTTGTTTCTACCATCATTTGGGAATATGGTTAAAATGTTTCGGCCTACACATCACATTGTAGGCCACATGATGGTTGTCAGCCGCCAAAGTGAAATCTGTGACACCTGCGACTTCCATGACAAGCACTCAGTCATATTTATCACTCACTACCACTCACAACCCAATACAATACATCACTCACTACCACTCACAACCCAATACAATACATCACTCACTACCACTCACAACCCAATACAATACATCACTCACTACCACTCACAACCCAATACAATACATCACTCACTACCACTCACAACCCAATACAATACATTAGATGTACTGTAATAAATCATATGCTGTACAAACCTGGCCTTTGTCACCACGGGAACCAGAACTGCCCTATGATAGAGAGAGAGAGAGAGGGGGGGGGGGGGGGGGGGGGTTATCAGGAGTTTTCTGATAAAAATAATGTTTACATATTTTCCATTATATTAATGTGTTCTTACAGTAAAATGGTTGTGAAGTATATTGATGTTCTTGTAACACTGGGGTTGAAACCATGAAAATGAAAGTACCTGAAAGCAGCAGTTTAACAGTAGGTTCTGTAGTGACTTACCTTATCTCCTTTCACACCCTTTATGCCTGGTCTCCCCCTAGTGCCCTGTAGAAAAAATATTTTGTGGTTTTAACTGGAAAATTAGGAAATTTTCAGTTAGTTTTGGCTGTATTTATGGTGACAGGTGTTTCATAAACAAAAGTACCACAGAAATGTTTTCATCACAATAAGGGGCGACATGGCTCAGGCAGTAAGAGCAGTCGTCTGGCAGTCGGAGGGTTGCCGGTTTGATCCCCCACCCGGGCTGTGTTGAAGTGTCCCTGAGCAAGACACCTAACCCCCTAATGCTCCGGACAAGCTGGTCGGGGCCTTGCATGGCAGCCAATCGCCGTTGGTGTGTGAGTGTGTGTATGAATGGGTGAATGGAGAAGCATCAATTGTACAGCGCTTTGGATAAAGGCGCTATATAAATGCCAACCATTGACCATTTACAATAATAAAAGATGATTTTATCCTAAGGTGTAATGGCTTTTTTTTTTCAATAGGTAATCAAATGTCTGGCAATAAAAAGTATGAATTTTTTTTTTCTTTATTACTTCTTTCAAGCCATAGCAAGCAATTATTTTCTTCGATGGGCATCCAGTGGAATGAGAGAAACATCTCATATACAACAGTGCTAATTAGATTTTATCCTGGATTTTCACTCTGGATTGTTTTTAAATGGCAGGAAAAGGACAAATAAGTTTTAAAAAAGCCAACATTTAATGATGAAAGTAAATTGCTTGTGGTATTACCTTCTCACCATCTGGGCCCACCTCTCCTTTAGATCCCTGAGGAGGGAAATTTGACATTTTAAAAAGGTTGATTCTTTTAGCAGGTTTCAAAAAATGAAATGCCCAATCGGAGGACATTCTAAGACTGCATACACACAGGCTGTCCTTGTAGGCCCTTTGGTCCATGTTTGCCTGGTAAACCTGGATCCCCTGTTGCTCCAGACGCTCCCTGTAACACAAAACATAAAACAATCGTAACACATAAACACAAGTCATAACACAAAACATAACACAATCATAGGTAAGCATGGCCATGGCAAGTTACAAAAGTTAGAAAACAGTTTACTAACACAGCTTATACACTTTTTAAAATCAATTTTAATCAAGAACAGATTGAAACTGGCAGTTTCAGATATTTTAAAGAACTTTTATTTAAATTACAGTTTGCCCCGAAACCAAATTGACTTCCTGTTTCTGACTCACGACCTGAGACACACAGTGTATTGGGACACCACCGACTGCTGGTTCTTCCTCATTCTAACTGTCAGAAAGGTCAAATACAAATTGGGTGCAGAAAAACATTCCAATGCATCATCACATGAAAGTTCTCACTTCTGTAAGACTAATCACATGTTCCTCCACCCACGATTGTAACACTCTATATAAACTGGGGACAACAATCTCCACAAGGGAGTTAATAGATTATAAAATTCATCATACTGTAGATGTAGTGAAGTAGTGGTAAAGTTGCAAGAGCTGAGTACTTTCCAGCTACTGTTTTATGTTTTACTTCATATTCATTTCCCAAGTTGGTATAAAAGTATTTTAGTGTTCAACATGCAGTAAAACGAGTAAGAATGTTTTTTTTCAGGTACCCACGCAGGCATTCTTTCTATATATTCACATCTGAGTGTATCAGTGTCATGAGACAAACACAAGCCCCACACTTGGCCTTATTCCTTTGCACACAGACAAAAACAATGAAAGTGTGTTTTCATATGTCCAGCCTAAATTAGTTTTTGTTTACCGATAAACATTCATTCATTGTCTATGGGCAATGATTTCCTCACATTAGAACGTAAATAAAGCAGAGCAGTCTTTATGCATATAGCTCTGTCTCTGTGTGTCTTACCCCAGCCCCGACTCTCCCAATTGGGCCTCTGGGCCCAGGGTCCCCTCTTCCACCCTGCCACAGAAAACACAACAACCAAAAATGTTAAAACAGCTGTCCATCATCAGATATCTCAAATTCAATTCTCCATAAATACCACAGATCACTTTTTCCCTTCAATGTACCTTCAAGCCAAATGAGCCAGGGTCACCGATCACTCCCGGAACTCCAAGAGGACCCTGGTTCAAAAATGGGAAGTAAACATATATATCTCAGCACTCAGGACCTTTTACTGCCATGGTTAATTCCAGGCAAATGAATATCTCTGTGCCACCATCAGGCAGGAGGCCGGAACTCACATCCTCTCCAGGCTCCCCATCACTCCCCGGCAGGCCACCCAAGCCTTGGTCTCCCTGGGCGACAGAGAAGTAGTTATGGGGC
This sequence comes from Conger conger, assembly GCF_963514075.1. NCBI lineage: Eukaryota > Metazoa > Chordata > Actinopteri > Anguilliformes > Congridae > Conger > Conger conger. Next base: position 64,218,223 of record NC_083760.1, on the reverse strand, counting down.
ACCCTCTTGATTTTAACTTCACACAAGGAAGCACAAAGCTTTATTTACTTATCATGAGTCTTATTTCTTTGTACCTTCGGCCCTGTTTCACCTCTGCTTCCTGGGATCCCAGGGTAACCCTAAAAACAGGCAGCAACCAGACGAGACAGGTTAATCTCCAGGTGCCATTAGAGCAGGGCAAAGTTAAAATCATCTCATATGCAAACCAAAAGCAGTCTCCTTACCAGATAGCCCTGCTCCCCAATGTCTCCTGGGAATCCAGGGGCTCCGATCTGACCCTGTGGGAGATGAAGAGGGGAAGACGATGCCCTCAGGACAAAGAATACATTACACTTACATGATTACACTCAGAGCTGCTGCATTTACTAGACAAAAATCAGAGCATTTTACAGAGTGCATTATAGTTAAGTATCCCATGTATATTAACTAAGTAGCTTCCATTTGCTGTGTAATCTTTGCTGTGTAAATACATTACAGTAATTTAGCTGATGCTTTTATCCAAAGCGACTTACAGTTCATTAGACTAAGCAAGGGGACAATCCCCCTGGAGCAATGTGGGGTAACGGGCCTTGCTCAAGGGCCAAGCAGGCCAATCCTACCTTCTCTCCCATTCGCCCATCAGGTCCTATCTTTCCAGGTTTCCCAATCGACCCCTGTTGACACCAGGAATGTACATCAGCTACCATATTCAAGTACTTCATCCCTGCTTTAGGCCGCAGTCAGATATCACAGAATGGAGTCTGAACTTGCCATCAGGTGCTCCTCACATACATACCCTCCTAAACAGATGTTCACCCCACTCCTGAACTGACTAGAATTTAGATGTTATAACTTTATTTGTCTTTAATGTTTTAACAAAGAAGGTCAACTGAGAACTGAGTTCTCTTTTTAAGTGATGCCCTGGGCAGGGAATCACTGTTGTTGGGAATGCAAGGGATTGTGAACCCTGGTGTAAAATCCGGCTATGACCATCTTAAAATTACCAGCTACCAACTGTTTCAAAACATAGCTTGAGCAGGTCAAACCATGTTGAGAATATGCAGTATCCCTGGATGTATAATATTTTGGGGGTAGATACCTTGGGGTGAGGTCTCATTTGGTCGTGACATGTTTACCTTTAGACCTCTTCTTCCAGTTGTCCCAGGACTCCCCGCCTGCCCAAAGGCACCCTGGAATCATACAATATTTGAGTTTATATGATGGATGATATGTTTTTGCCCTATATTTATGTACATATGCATGTCAAAATGTGTGTCATAAAGCATTATATAATTCCATCAACCTCAGCTGCTCTTTGTACACATCTACTGTAATGTAAGTTTTGTAAATTATTTTGGCTATGACATTTGTAACTTCAGAATGTAAATTAGCATTAAAAAAAAAAATGGCCAAGGCCAACATGCACGCAAAGTTGTTGATCGGAACATGTCGTAGGTCATAGGTCAAGAAGGCCAAAGGCCATGGAAAAGGATTGTATCTATTGATTCCAAGTAATCAATTTATGCTTTCACTAATATCTTTCTTATTGTATTCATCTATGAACACATTGTGCTTATAATAAAAATCCCATTAATCACTCTCAGGACAAAAAGGGAAGTTTGATTTGGGGAAATGTAAGAAAAGGGAAATTGTATTTGTTTAGGAACAGTATTTCATTGTAAACAGGGTCATATGACAACATGTCATCATTCCCATGTGGTCATGAGGTTAAAGTTGGAAAATTGGGCCAGCTGACTTACTTGCACTCCTTTGATTCCAACTCCGCCACGTGGGCCCTCCATGCCTATGTCTCCCTACAGTGAAGAGAAGATTGGTTTTGAGACATTTTTGAGGTACATGCTTTCTGAATGTTACTGTTACATTCAGATGAATCATTCTACCCATCCAATGAATGCATTAGTGTGGAGCAGTAGAGCAGTGGAGCAGTGCTGGTGTAGCCCACACTCAGCCCAACTGGCCACAGAGGCTCTTTTTCTAGCCCTTTGGGACCATTGCACTGGTGATGTGTGACCCTCACCTTGGTGCCAGGATCTCCTCCTTCACCTGGGTCCCCAGGTAGCCCTGTTTCACCCTGTGGACACAGAGATCACTAAGCTGTGAACATCACATTGTATACCCCCTAATATTAAAATGGCACTTCTCGGAGCGGGAATACTGCTTGCTTACCATGGCTCCAGAATACCCAGATGGACCTTCAGCACCATCAAGACCTGAGTCACCCTGTGAGAATGAGAAAGGAGGCCAAAGGTCATGGAAATGAAAACATATTCTGTGAACTGTTATTGGCTGATATAGCTATCCGCCATTCACACTGGGTGGTGCAGGTCCTACAAAGCAAAGGGTGAACCATATGGCCTAATTAAGCTTCCTAGCACTTGCAGAACATATTCATGTTAAAAAGCAATTCAAGTAAAAAATATCAATAATATTCTATAAGGATTGTTCAGTTAATTTACTGAACTGACGGGAATTAAATTGAATTGACCCACAAATGATTTGAGCTACAAGATCACTAAACATGCAAGCACTCCAGTTTTGAGTAACATGAGCTCACCTCAGGCCCTGTATCTCCTCCTCTTCCTGGAACCCCTTTTGTCCCCTTGTACCCCTGAAAGATACGACAAGAGCAATCTCACATGCTGATTTAACAAAAAACAAAAGCTAAGAATTTAACATGCTTGTGTGTGTCTTTTTTCATTGGTCATGGGTAAATCAAGATCTGGATTCAATCATCAGTTGCTGTTTGGATTTACTTGAGTGTCAAAATTATGGTGATTTAATACAGGCCAAACTTTAGCGTGAATGAGCAGAAGTTATTTGGTCTGTGATGAACATACCTCCCGTCCCTGCTCTCCTGGAAATCCTGTTTTACCCTGTAGTCCTCTGCTGCCCTGAATGACAGACGCAGTCAACACGACATGAACCCACAGCACATTCAGTGACCAAACAGTAAGTCTGTCATGGACTGACATTTGTATAGTGTTTGGATGGGCATTTCTCATAGAACATAACATTACACTGGATCTGTGGTCTGCTGTTGAATGCCCAAAGCAATCAGTCCTACTAAGTCGTCTAAAAAGGCAGGACAATGCAGGACAAGACGAACAAAATGATCTGTCTAGGATTGTCATTATAGCATCACAAGCCATGCAATATTATAATGTTGATCCAAAGAGTTTTGGTTGAAGTTAATGCTGTAAACTATAAAACTGTAAAACATGTTAAAAGGCTGTTGCTCTTCTACACATCCATTCATTGGAGGGTGGGGGCACATGACCAGTTTGATGCCATTGAAAGGCCTGTATAGGGACAGTGAATTATTGAGCAGCATATAGAGTGGCACTGAATTATTATGCCCAGAAAAGGACATTTTAAAAAGTCTCAACAAATTCCTCCACACAAAAGTCTATGCTAAAGTCAGAACATCCCGTAAATACAGTGATGATAATGACATTGCTTAATGCCTGTTTGAGCAGAAAATGGCAGTTCTTCTAAACCCACTGAACTGTGTCATGTCTGCTTTTAAAAACATGGGAAAACTTCTAAGTTGTCAATGCCAATTGAAGGTACCAGAACAAAATTGGAAACTTCGAAGTAAAAGGAAAATTAATTAACAAAATTAATTAACAATCAGTAGGTATACTTTAGTGGTCGGAAAAGGTGCTGGGCTGAATGGCCTGTTCTCATCAGTACGTTATGTTATGTTAACTGAAGTCAATGTGTAAGAAAATGATAAAATAGATGAGAAAGGAAATGTCACAGGCCCTAAACCACTCAACTAAGCAGTCTGAAAGCAGACAGAGGGAATAATAGAGGTGGCATACCTTGGGACCAGCGAATCCGGCAAAGCCAGGCTCCCCAGGCAGACAGTTGCAGTCTGTGGGGCCCTCCTCTCCCAGAGCTGCGTCCTCATAGTCATAGGGGACCTGCGTCGTCATGGTGGTCACCTCTTTCACGTAGTCGTAGGATTCAGTGGTTGTGGCGTAGGGGTACGTCTCCTCTGTGATCATGGTGACCATAGTGGGGGCCACGGCGTAGGGGTCGTAGCCTGAGGCTGCGTGGTCCTCATATCCTGTCGTGGGAGGGTACTCCACTGCACAGCAGACGTGTGAAAGAAGACATATTAAAGAAAACGATTATATTTACTTCTATTCCTGTCATTTAAAGGTGATTACTAGTATATACTCTATGTTTTATTAATCTTTTTATAAACATCATTTAAACACACCCAAATACAACTACACACATTTTTATTTCACAACTGCAAAAGTCCTCACCACCATTTTCTTTTACTTAACAATGATTAAGTAAGCCTAACTTACACATCAATAAACTAAAAGTGTACTGAATTTTTAAATGCATTATTAGGAAATAAGGCTACAGCTCAGTGAAAGCTTACAAGTACAACCATTCAAAAGTACATTGGCAGCTATGTACTGTAAATACTGAACAGGGCAATACAACAAAATGAAAATGATGGCTTTGCTCCGACCGCTTGTTCTTTTCAGTTAATTAATTGATCTCTTTTTCTTTAAGCTGATGAATCAGTTCAGTTCTTCTCAATCTTACTCTTGAAATTCGGATGTATGCTTTAGAGAAACAATACATGGCAAATAACATGAAGAATATTAGAAAAATTCACATGACAAAATATAAAGAAAGTGATCCGACTGTGCAAGATTATTATGGACCATGGGTGCAAAATGCATCAAGTATTTGTTTTTATTTAAAATGCATATCTGTTCCAACACTGTATGGCAAAAAGTAATTCTGGAGAAATTCAGAAATGATAATACACAAAACAGAAGAAGCAGAAGCAAAATGACTTCTGTACAGTACCTGGATGGGGGTATCCAGATTCCTCATAGCTGTCTACCACTGAGCCTTCGTACACATGGTCGTCACCTTCAATCAAGCAGGACAACACAGAGAGTAAAGGAAAGATGAAGCTACTTTCTCCCTGTTGGCTATCAAACGAGTCACAACTTCTAACTCTCTCATAACTCTATCATGTAGATCTGAATCGAAGCGAGACTCTTCCTCTGCAGCTCCACAGGACATTCAAGGGCTTGAACAAGCAGTGGAGGTCCCTGGTGCGTGATGAGATGCTGTCCCCCTGGCTGACTGAAAACCTCCCTTCCGTATATGACAAAGGTACTGGCACTGGCACTGGCACTGGCACTGCATTGCACTGGCACTGGCACAGGTACTGACACAGCACTGCATTGCCAGCAACATTGTCCAGATTTGATACCAGAACATGAGACCCATCCATTCACTTTATTGAAGGAAATTTCCAAAGACAATAGGGAGTTGCTGTAAAAGAACATGCATGCTCTGTCTAAATAAATACAAATACAAATACTGGTTGCATATTTTGTTTTTGGATATGTATTCACTGGCACAGTCGATATAATTAAAATGGCTGGGAAGCCATCAATATTCCAAATGTCTCTTCATCATTGGAATGGTAGAAAAGTGGTTCCAGTTCAGTATTTCCATTCAACAGAGTATACAGTACAATACACCGATTTATGAACCTGCCATGCAATTGTCATGTACTTGGAATATGCTAGAGGGGTATACTACAGAGGAAGCTTAGCATACCCAGGGTTTCTTTGCATTAGTTGGCTTCACAAAACCTAATAACCGCGATCTTAGGCAGTATCATAAAGGTGGTTATCAACTTGTTAAGGGAACAAGGGCTTTGCTAATCAACTTCTATGTGCGCTCCCATAAAGTGGCGTCTGCAAAAAAATGAGCCAACAGCAGCACCACATGGACATACTTCAACACCGATATGAGAGAATATATGCACAGATATGAAGACCATAAAACAATCATACAATGGCAACACCGTTACTGCAAATAAAGACAGGGATGAGTGTTGGTAAAAATTGACTCAATTTCATCAGTTTTCAAAAATATATAGATTACAGCATCTACCATGTATGTTAAACTTGGGTAACATCATTATAAAATAAAATGTAAATGCATAATTCTATGCTGAATGTAACACTTCTCAAACCCATCTGATAATATATCAGTAGATCTTGTACTTACTATGGTAGTGAATGTTATGTTGCAGTTAAATGGTAAATGGTTGGTATTTATACACCACCTTTATCCAAAGAGCTGTACAATTGATGCTTCTCATTCACCCATTCATACACACACTCACACACCAACGGCGATTGGCTGCCATGCAAGGCACCAACCAGCTCGTCAGGAGCAATTGCGGGGTTCAGTGTTTTGCTCAGGGACACATCGATGATGTGGGATCGGTGCCGGCAACCCTCCAACGACTGCAATTACCTCATGAGATGATGTCACTCCGTATGCACATAAGCCAACGTATGTATGCACTTTTTAAGTGATAGTGTTTAAATGATGTCATTCTTTTACCGTTGATCCACTTGAGACATTATAGCTTAATAGCCAAAAACCTTTTACATTTTATTTTTTAAATGACTTTTTGTGACAACTGTTGGTTACATAAAAAACACATGTCAATTTTAGCACCATTCCAAACCTCAGGCAAGTTTTGAACAAGCAGTGGAGGTCCCCTGGTGTGTGATGAGATGCTGTCCTCCGGGCTAACTTGGGACATAAATCACTAGAAACAGCAGTCATATAGTCTGAATAGTTTGTTAGTCTCGTAAGACAAAAATGTTGTTACATCATTCACATCATTCCATTATCATGGAACTACCCTGTAAAAAAGTTACAGTTTCACTTTTGGCTAGTGCAGTCCCATTACTGGGGAGACCGCCTGTGATAGGAAACGCTCATAAACATACGGACCTGAGTGGTAGGCGGAGTACTCGTCCTGACCTAAGACATGGTGGACACACAGCAGGAGTACACACAGCCAGGAGGGCAGGATCACCTGGGAACAGAGAGAGAAAAGCACACACAAACATCACCTCTTCTAGTGTTCATAGAACGGCATGTAAATACTCCAGACTGCATTCTGCATCGTCCCCCTGGTCTGCTGTCCCATGGTGCTGTACTCTTGACATTTCACACTGATATTCAGTCATTTAGGAGACCTCTTAGCCAGAGAACCTTACAATAGTGAAATGTAAGGGTGCTCTACATTTCAATGAACTTTGATGCTGCAATATTTTCATTCATCTGAGACCTGAAATTCTTACTGATGAAAGTCTTAAAATGAAATTTAAAACAATCTGTCACGGAGCTCTGTCACCATATAAACAATATAATGAGAATAGCTGGTCACTGAGTTCACACATAATGACACAGTGCCGCATGATTACATTATGCTTTATTTTGAATGCAAGTATAGTCATTGTAAATGATTGCCCTGTTAATAGGTTGAAAGGTATTGGTATTGTATAGGGAAGTGCCTACTGGGACAAAAGGTATCTTGTGATAAAGATGTTCATATAGATGGGATCATATGTGTGAGGGCTTGTCCATGTCCAATCTGGTCTTCCATATACTCTAGGTACATTACAGAAGTCAAGCAGTAATTTTGGGAGCTTAGTAAAGTAATTATTAAATATCTGCATAATATTGCAAAACAATTGTTAAAATGTAATGCTCCATAAAAACCACATGATATCAGAACAAGCTTGCTTTTCATGGTTACTTAAAGTCATTCAGTCCCAGCAAAGCTGTCCTTTGGAAAAATAAACAGTGAAAAAGCACCAATGCTTTCTTTATAGAAGACTTGTTTTCAGATCCTAACACTGAATATTTGTTTGGATATCAAATTATTATTTATAATACATATTTATGACAGAGCAGCATACAAGATGTTTAAAATATAACATCTATATATATTCAGTCTCCTTCTACTGCTGAAGCAAACTGCTCCAGTGCACTGTTGACTGCAAGTTAAATCAGTGGTAACTCCTTACAGAGCTCCTTAGGTGAACCCAGAGAGTTCAGTTGTCTCCTTAGTGATAAATGGCATTTGGCACTCGGGGTCACCATAACTAGTGGGGGTGACCCTGTGACCCAGAGACTGTAGATTCTGTAGGTCAGCATACCACACCACAAATAAGGGACCTGTAGACTAAAAGACCAGGGTGTCTCTCACCTCTGTACCATCACCTACAGCATATATTGCATACACACTCAAAGGATGTGGTTAGGTTTTCTTTGAAAACATTTGGATAAATATTTTTTTAGCACTTTTTAAAAAAAAGAAACTTATTTTCAGAATTTAAAAAAATATATGATGTAATAACTGCCTCTATGACTTCATTTTTGACAATAACAACAAGACGAACAGTTCTAATATACCCATGGATTCTGAAACTGAAGTTGAAAGTTTTAATCCTCTTGGTGCCCCCTAGAGGCAAAGCCAAATAGTGTTCTCCAGCATTTGTGTAATACCTGGTTGGTGCTTCACCATGATAATACCTTATCCAATGGGCCATGTACTGCATATGTCATTGGTAATACAGATAAATGACAGTGGCTCTGGATCTGAGAATGGCCAGCGATGAACGGCTTGACCACAGCTAGAAGGAGGAGAGCCAGAGCGGGAATTCTCAGACAGGTCCTACATTCCAAAAGGGCCTGAATCAGAGTGTGTGAAGAAGCCTTTTCTTTATTCACGCTTCAAAACCAGTAAGACACTGTTCTGAAGCCTGAGTCCACAGCACTTGGGAAAAGTTTGCTCTCTACTAACAGGTTTATGCAAATTCCACTGTGTGGCTTTGTACCCCCCTGTTCTAATAAACCTGTTCAACAAATGAAATCCGTTCAGAATTTATCAGCCTTGATTTAAGAGAAGAAATTGCAGCGGGGACAATTTTTAACCACAATTTTTTTTAGCATTCATAACTTCATTATTCAAATACGCCTTGCCTTATGCTGAACTGTAATTGATATGGAAATGCATATTCATAATAGCATTAAAGTCAGTCAGTACTACACAAAGTGCAGTCCCTATTTGTGGACTGTAAGAATTGAATAAAGTGCTCAAACAAAAATGGAATTTGCCAAACTAATTCCAGATAAACACAGCTATGTGTCCACTGATGAGTGTACCCAGAGTGCTCTGGGGCAGCTTAGCTAAGCCCAGGAGGTGGAGAATCATGGCAGCAGACCCAAAGGCCTCCCAGGACACCCAGGTGTTGCTAGGGGTGTGAACCCTGCGCCTCTCCTACAAGGGGCGATATTTTACTATCTCTCCATGATCATCACACATTCAGGAGGCACCACTGGGTTCAGTAAAGCAAGCTGTCATTTTACCGTTCGAAAATATTCTATCACAAGTGGAACATACTATCTACAAGACCTTTATGAATCATCATTCACACCAGACAATCCACAGGTAGAAATTATTAACTAAATAATATTTAATCGTATGTCAAATGTTCAGTCAATAGAGCCATCCTTTTCAAATTCTGTAATCTTGACAGTACACTTCAGCAGCTTGTTTCGTAGTGTAAGTGGATTAGATACAATAGTCCTGAAGTCCTAGCAAAGGAAGTCTAATTCTGCAGCATATGAGACCTGGGCTCTCCAGTACACACATGGAGCCTGGGACATTCAGATGGTGTACATTTTACGGAGATGCAAAACAACAAAAGCGACAATATTTATGACAAAATGATAACAGAGGACAACCCTAACAATGCACAAATGCACAACTCTTTTCTACATTAAACTGTAAGACTATAAACAAGCACATCATATCCTAGCTCACACCCTGCCCAATATCACCATTAACAGTGGCATTCTCTCACTTGCTGTCGACATGTTTACGCACATTAGCTGAAGCTCTACGGTTAAATCAGTCTGCTTACCTTTTCGCTGGATGCAGGCATGACCACAGACTGGGTCAGCGGGTACCTACGGTCCACACCGTACAGAGGCTTGTCCCGCTGAGAGACAAGGGATTTATCTGTGACTTGTACACCCAAGAGGTCCTCCTTACACCATGATACCACCTGCAAACAGTGTAGTCCCCTGCCTCTCGCTCTCTCTCCTCTCTCTCCTTGGGGATCCTGTGTCCAGCCTGGGCCTCTAGGCAGCACTGGACTCAGTTCCCTCCTCTCTTCAACCTGGTGAGAAATACCTGAGTCTCTGAAGGACAAACAGTGCTCCCAGAAGACTAAGAAAGAGAGAGAGAGTGCCTAAGACATAGATGAAGGAGAGAGAGAGAGAGAGAGAGAGAGAGAGAGAGAGAGGGAGAGGGAGAGAGAGAGAGAGAGAGAGAGAGAGAGAGAGAGAGAGAGAGAGAGAGAGCCCTTCCCTCCCGGTAATACTGCTTCTATGGAGCCTGATAACAGCACCATCTTACTCCCATTTGGCAGCTATTACCCATTGAAAAACCACTACTGCTGGAAAAGATCCATTAAATAAATTCATTCTGGCATAAACAGTTAATTGTGTGACTGAAAAGATTTTAAACTCTTGAGTACAGTATCCTGCTGCCTAAACATGTTCAACTAGTCCACAAATGGATAATGCTATTGCTAAGAAATGCAGTTAATAAAAAACAGCACAAATATTTATAGGCAATAATACAAATAAACATGAAAATGATCACACCTACTACCCACTCTTATGCAAGTGATTCTGCAAAAGAATCTTGTTTGTGTTTGCACACAGAAACTGAATGACCTTTGACCCCTGGGTAAAATAGTGCCAGCTATGGCAACTGTGGCTCACATTCTACAGCTCTTTACTCATTTAGAGCTCAGAGTTTATGACTCAGGGCGACGCAAGCTTTCCCAAAGGAATCTACAGACCCCCTCCAGATTGCATTCATAGACACTTTGATGTGGAACTTGGGAGATTGCGTAGGATCAGCCATTTTATATTTTATATGATTTTATATTCCTTCTGAAGTTCAGTCACTTCCATTTAAAGCAGCTCAGTTCAGAAAGGCTTCAGATCCAGTGGAGAAAGCACGCTACAACCAAAATCCAGGAAAAAAATCAAGAGCTTCTGACTGAATCAGTAGCAATAAATCATATGAAATGTGGATTAATTTCTCATAGAGTAAAAATTCCATGGGAAATGTATGCAAATGACATTTAGTTCTGATGTTTTCTCAGCTTTCCCTCTAAATTCTAGCACAGAGCTAAGCATTCCAATGTTCGAGGTTATAATGGGCCAAACATCCTACTGCTGCTGGGGCACCATTATATCACCTTACAGTGCTCTCCATAAGGTTTGGGACAAAGACCCATCATTTATTTATTTGCCTCTGTACTCCACAATTTGATATTTGTCAAATAAAATGTCATGTCAATGACATTTCTATACATTTCGGTTTCACCACGTAGAACACCATAGGCACCATAATGTTTGGGACACAGCGGTGTTATGTAAATGAAAGTAGTCATGTTTAGTATTTCTTGCATATCATTTGCATGGAATGACTGCTTGAAGTCTGCAATTCATGGACATCACCCGTTGCTTGGTGTTTTCTCTGGTGATGCTCTGCCAGGCCTGTATTGCAGCCATCTTTAGCTCATGCTTGTTTTCGGAAGCAAGTCCACTTAACCTTGACCATATTTTACCTTTGAAGAACTGCTTTATTGCTTTAGCATTATGTTTGGGATCTTGCTGTAGAATGAACCTCCGGCCAATGTGTTTTGAGGCATTCGTTTGAACTTGAGCAGATAGGATGTGTCTATACACAGAATTAATTTTGCTACTACCATTAGCAGTTATATCATCTATGAAAATAAGTCAGTACGTTCAGCAGCCATACATGCCCAAGCCATGTATATGTAGAAACACTGCTGTAATTTCTACACATGGAAACCAAAATGTATAAAAATACCCTTTAATAAAATCTGAGAATGGATACTTTAACCTCATATTAATTGTATGATTCCAAATCTAAGTAATTGTGGCAAATCAATAATTGGTCTTTGTCCCAAAAATTATGAAGGGCATTGGATATTATGTATACTGCGTTCTGCTATTACACCCAAATCGCTTTTCCTCTACATCCCTTTACTTTCCTCTAGTACAACAATGTAGGTTTTCAAATGTGTACATGAACATTATTGCATTGATGACTGCAGAACTACAATCCTACAACTGGAGTCATGCAAGGATAAGCAGATTCGGACATGTTGATTGACAAATTGATTGACTTCTGTGGTTTAAAAGCAGCTTCTTGAGTGTTGTGTGTTCTTGTGTAAATAAATGCACATTTCCACCTCACTGCTGTAAAGTGCCTGCAATATAGAAATAAATGTAAACCATTAAGCGAGAGGAAGGCCCCAGTGAAAGGTGTTCGCACTTGGTGCCAAGAATGGAAACAAGAATGTCTTGCAATTCATGAATTTATTTATTTGCAAACAAGAATGTTACAGGATTTCCTAGAATGGGGAAATATACACAGATGTATCTCCTGTTATGGATACATTAAGCCACTGAACTTAGTCTAAAAATAGAGTGTTTTCTCTCATTCAAATACGAGTGTGTGCATTTGTCCCTCTCTAAAATGTTGATAACGGTCTCAAATGAAGAAATATGTCATCACACTACAACAGGGAAAAGTAAATATTTCATTTGATCATGCGTTACAATCGTGGCTCTGCAGCCCTGTGCTCAGTTCCAGGGGTGAAGGTCACATGCACGGCTCCCCAGATACTGAAGCTAAGTTCTCTTCCTTTTCTTTCGCTCGTGGCGTCTCTCTTCTGGAGAGTGCAGATCCCTGAAACGGATAAAGTGATGTCAACGTCCTATCACAATGTCAAAACAATTCTGGCTGTGCCCCTGCTTTCTTACAACCGTAACGATGCACTTTTAATCAGGTTGTTGAGCACATTGTTGTGGAGACCTTCCATTCCTATAAATTAAATTGTGGAGCTGTGCCCAACTACCCAAACAAAATAACAGAGGTTTGATAATTCATAGCCATAACATAACATAACATAACAGCTTTGAAACATCTCACCAAAAAACTTCCATAAGGTCATGGTACATACAGAAAGTCTTGTAATTGAAAGTGGTTGGAAGTTGCGCGGCTCACCTCTGCTTCCGGTCATCCCGGTCCCGGTCCTTGTGTTTGTCCTTGTGTTTGTCTTTGACCTGTTCCCGGTCCCTGTCCCTGTCGTTGTCTCGTTCACGGTCCCTGTCCTTGCCTTTGTCCCGTTCCTGGTCCTTGTCCTTGTCCTTGTCTTTGTCTTTGTCCCGATCCCGGTCCTGATCTTTGTCCCGTTCCCGGTCCCGGTCCTTGTCCTTGTCCTTGTCCTTGTCTTTGTCCCATTCCCTGTCCCGATCTTTGCCCCGTTCCCGGTCCGGGCTGCGCTCAGGGCTGCGGTGACGCCTCCGGCGGGAGCAGGAGAGGGAGCTCCGCGACTCCACCGACACCGAGCGTCTCTCCTCAGACCTCCTCCTGCAGGGCAGAGGGGCAATGCGCTCAGAGCTACAACTAGGGTAAACTACGGCAAGTCACTGACATACAGACGATAATCGTGTTCGGCTATTAATATTTCAAGGGATAGGACTGCTCCGTGACTGCACTTAGATCACCTGTGAGACGAGTGTCTGGACGCTCCGAGCTCCTCCTCTTCTTCCCACACTCTGGCCAGCTCACCCGAGTGGACATCGATGACCTCCCGGATCACCTGATAATCAAACACATGCACTTACAACAAATGCCATGTCATGTAAAACAATGTCAATATAAACAATATGTACCAAAGCACAGATCACAAAGGGTAAAGAAAAAGGTTTGGGTGTTAAAAAGACCTCTGTGTAAGTCTTTTTGGTGATGTGGACATTCTTGGCTCTGTAGGACTGTCGACGTCTCTTGTAGTCTCTCATCTCTGCCAGAACCTCCAGGTGTGACTTTGGGCCATTCTGTTCCTCATCTGCAGGGAATTTCAAAGTACAAGGAATTGTGTGAAAGGGGCTTCATAAATAGGCTTTGGTTACGAATGCAATTACAAATTGAGGTTTATGAACTAAAAAAATCTTGAAAAAACAAAACATCATTGGAAAGACTTTGTGAAAAAAGACATGCTCAGAAAAAGAGAGAATGACCATAACAGAGTTGATGAGTGTAGAATAGCAGATCTCACTGTTATACCTTTTTTGAGTTTGGCCACCAAATCAACATAGAGGTCATCGTTCTCCACTGGTTTTGTCAGCGCCTTCGGCTGGCCGGCCTCCCTAATCACATGGTCATACAGAGCCAGTCGGTCTGCCACGGTGAAGTCACAGATCGATCGCTTGTGGTTCTGAGGAACATCAGGAGGGTCCGAAGAATACTCACCTGAGGCACATAGATGAAGGCTTTACCCAGATGGAAAACAAACAGGAAACAAACTGTAAACAACCGTAAACAGCTGTGCCTACAGGACACACCACAGCTGGCCTGACCACTCTCACTCACTCACTCACTCACTCACTCACTCACAATCTCTCACACACTCACACACTCACACACTCTTCTTTCAGGCTAAACTGCAGAACGCATAATGTCAATGCAACTGACCATCCTTTTAGTTTAGCAGTCACAGCCATAACCAGCAACCATTTGCAATATTTCAAGGACCAGCAGAATTCACTGTACTTCCCCAACACGTACAGGGAACGCAATCAAACTACCATGACGATGGCACAGAGCACGTCAGGACACTGCTTTAACCAGCGGGTTTAAAAGGATATTGTATTAAAGGATACTGAAAGTTAACAGGCCATGCCTGAATGAGAGGAGAACAGCTAGTTCAAACTTCCTCTTTATACTCACCCCTGTTGCTGAAAAACAAAACACAAATGCAGTGATAACACACCTGATGACATGGGGATACTTAGAAAGTAGGATAATGCTTTAGATTGTAAACTGAACATGACATATCCTGATACGTTAGAGAGACATTAAATACAACAAATTATTGAACAGAAACTTCACCGACTGCTCACTAGCACCATCTGCTGGACACTATTGCAACATATCCCACTTCAAGTTACCCATTTTGCCACCTGTTAGAAACGCACCCACAGTTCCTGTGCAAACTTCAATTAATTTTTGCAAATGGGGAATCTAGTGGCATAATTCTTACTCCTTCAGTCCAGTTTTAGTATCTTTCAACAAACGATCCGATTTTCCACAAGCTAAACTTACTTTGGCAATACAGTCCTTCTGTTCTTCCAATAGGTGCTGATGCCTTCGCCTGAAGAATGATCTGTTGCTGTGTATGTTTGTCTAGACAAAACAATGACAATGTTTAAAATATGTGAAATTGAAAATGTGAAATTGAAAAATACCTGGTGACTGAAAACAAGCCAGTATTCTAACAATATATGATATGAAACAATTGTTAAAATTGTTTAAAAAATTTAATTGAGGAGATGCTGCAGTGCAATTCGAGTTGACACAGAACTGCCCATACCCAGGCTGGAAACATTACAGATAAATTATCTAAGAGAAATGAACGCCAACAATACATTTAAAAAAAAATTCTTACTTCAAATATACTTACCAATAACCAAGGTATGCACTTTGGTCTTTTCATAACAAATGGCAGTGTCATACATGGCTCCCTAAAAAATATACATAAAACATGAATGCATAAAAGAATGACAGAAATATTATGTCTCATGCATCCAGTAGTTGATCAGCCTTTTTTAAAAACAGCACAGTCCATAAGTATTTACACAGTGACAAAAATATCTATTTTTTTCTTCTTTTGCAGCAGGATAATGACCTCAACACAGACTGCAAAGCAACCATGGACTTCTTCAGGGCCAAAAGCATCATCAGGGAAGACACTTATCGCTTTATGATGGACATGGGTTGCAGACCTCGGGCAGTTGAATGTGTTAACTTCACTCAAAATTATGTCAATTTGTCCAATTAGCTCTGGTCCCCTATAATTGCCGTAATCCCTACACCATTCATTTAAAATCCAACGTGCTGGACTGCGGAGCCAAAACTACATGAAACGTGTCACTGTCCAAATAGTGCATTGTAGACGATTTATAATGCAAATACCAGCAGTACAAGACCAAATGGCAATTGTGGTTTCATATATCGCGGGCACCTGTTCTTCTCGGGAGTATCCCATTTTGTTTAGCCTGCAGGACGCTTCGTGTCTCGCCATGCTCTTCTTCGGAACACGGTGGTTGTGGTCATACTGGCACACTTCCATGGAATCCTGCTTAATCCAGAGAGACATGCGTATTATGTTACTCCAGACACTTTTTACTCCAGACAGTGTGGAACACTTTGTAGTGTGGATGATGTGTAGGGCTTCCACATTTATAACGACGCAGTAGCCTAGCTCGGGGAAATTGTATGTGAGGGACGCACGTCAACCCATGCCTTGCAACTACATTAGCTAACTTAACCCGTTTACATTGCAATTTAAACTAGTGAATTAACGTTACGTAGCAAGTTACCTCAATGGAGTTCATTTCATTACTCCATCCGAAAGCCTCAAACAATCCGTTTAGCTGTTGCTGACACTTCTCTGTGCATTCCGTCAACTCTTGGAGTGACTGCAGCCGAAAACGAAGTGAATCTTCCACTTCGCTACTCACTGGCAAGTCACACATATTTAAAACTAACAGTCTGCAACAGAAAACTAGAGAAAATGGCGATACATAATTAAAAACGCCACACAATAGCTAGCTAACGTTAGCTAAATTCGCTTTCCTTGCTGTTGTGTCGTCTTCTTCTCTGTTTATTGGCACTATTAGTTTCGCAGAAAAATACATACCGCCACCTACTGTAGCGGAGCGTGGCACCACATTTTAATACTACAGTAAAATAAAAACCAAACCAAAATTTTGACTTTCACAGCCCATATCTCTGTACGGAGCTTTGGTCAGCAAGAGATAATTAATCAGTTGAGAAAAACAGAGAGTCTTAGGTAAAAGATAAAATGCTAAAAGGTGGGTCATTCTGTGAAAAATCTACCAGAGATGTGGGAGTTGAGCATTCGAGCATTGCTTTCCCGGACTTGCCCGATGGAGCAAGTGGACTCAGGCTTCCCTACCAGGGGCACGCTGAGATTGGCAACGCCTGCCGACAGTGCAGCCGAAGGACCAAGCAGCCCAGGGGATGCAGAGCTGACTGGCTGAGCGGAGGCAGACAAGGAGCTGGCACCGACACCCCTGGCCAGTGGAGCTCCAAGCCGATGATGGTGAATGGTAAATGGCTGCAATATATAGCGCCTTTATCCAATGCACTGTACAATTCATGCTTCTCATTCACCCTTTCATATACGCACTCACATACCAACGGCGATTGGCTGCCATGCAAGGCACCAATCAGCTCTCCTGAGCAGAGCCTGGGCCTGGACCGAACGCAGCTGCGAGAGGCACAGTGCGATGACCCATTGCTGCTCCGAGTCCAGGAGTGGCTGTAGGCGGGGAAACAGCTGAAGTGGGGTGATGTGTCAGCGCTTCACAAAGAAACAAAAGCCTATTACTCTGGCTGGTGCCACGGAGCATGGAGCCACCAGGGCAAGGAACTTTGGGGTTGCCAAGACACTCCACCAACTGTGGGGCCTCTTCTACTTGGAACGTGATTCCTATGGGATGTGGAACTTTCTGGGCGATGCCTGCACCACCTGCACTGCCTAGAAAGGGCCCACACAATGCTTGCAAGCCGCGCAGCAGTACTTGGTGGGGGCTCCCAAGTTGACATACTGGTTCCCCTTTCCTACCACTCACTTGATGAACCGGTATGTTCTCATGGCCATGGACTATTTTACCAAGTGGCCAGAGGCATACACGGTCCCAGACCAAAGTGTCAGGGACGACTGGACTCTCAAGAGGGGCAATGTGACATCCAGGGGTACAAGCTGGCCAACAAGGGGGCTATCAGCATGCCTCGGTTCACTAACTCAGCCACTTCCTGGGTTGGCAAAATAACTCTTTCAATTATTGGCTCACCTCCTGACATTAGCAGTAAAACCAGGAACCCTGCCAAAACTTGAACATTTACTGAAGTAAAACAGCTGTTGTAGGTTTTCTTTAGTGAATTTATCCAGCAAACTCAGTAATCGTGCTTTGTGATATACACCCCAGGAACTCTGGCTTAAAGGTACAATAGGTAATTTTAGACTTCTAATGGTCAAGAGAGGAATTTCAGCAGCAAACACCCCCAAACCACAACACTGTTTATCCCACCCCTTCTCTGTGAACATGTGTTGAACCCGAATTTAAGGACTATGAACATAGGTAGAGAGTGAGTCAACGTGTCAGTGAGCCTTTTTCAATTCTGGACTTGCTTATGCAATACTGTATTTGTCATATGTCCCATATAGTCTGCAATGATGGCAATAATTGATTATTTTCACACTTTGAGTGTGCACATAGTTTGAGCCTGGTTTAGTACAAATGTAGTATCTATGTGTGGACCCAGTGGTAAATCCTGCAATCTCATTAGAAAATTGCAATAGTGCAGTAAAATATATATTAATTTGATGTCCTCCAAGATTATTTAATTTCCGAAATGTTAGGCGATAACATTTGGCTATACGGTAAATCTCATCAGCCATCTTGTCGAGAAATCGCACAATGCGTTTTTTCTGACGATGTTCTTACCGGACTACCACGATACAGTGTGTAGCTGCGCACACAAATTTTACGAACGAAGAGTTTTGGATTAGCAAATACAGTGAAATTCTAATTTCACATTCAAAAACGTTTTATTGGCATGACAAGATGCGTATTATGTTGCCAAAGCACAAATGATAGCATAGACAAACCATACAACTAAACTCATTAACATTTATTTCGACATACAGTTTATAAACACAGGGCAACCCAAATATGCTCACTGGTTGTCTCTTTATGGCAAACTGTAATGTCATTTGCCGCTAATCTAATGCATGTTTGTGTTCGCCAATAAATAGGAAAGCTTTCAGTGTTTTCAGAGTTTTGAATTCAGGGCATATTTTAAATTGAGGTTGCGTAAAAATACTCCAGTATGCTCAGGCAATTTCCACATGTCGTTGTGAGGAAGTGCAGCTCTGTCTCCATCCCTCCCTTGCTGACTGCAGTGATATAGAGAGGCTGTGATCACTGATCTTCTATTTCTCTACGATCTTTGACAAGCCTACGGTAACTTTCCTCAACACTGACCCTCCCATTTTTATTGTGAGAGAGTGAATGCAGTGTAGTTTACCGCAACAAACCAGATCGTTCCAAATCGAGACTTTGTGTCTTCTTGAAAACGTGCAGAAAAGATGGCCTTTCCAGGTTATGGTCCTCCTTCAGGATTTGGGGTAGGTTACGCCTCTGTTTAATTAATTGTCAGCAACATTTAAAACAGCGAAGAAACGCGGGAAATAAGTTACTATAACGAATGGATGGATGTTGAAACTATCAGTTACATGTTTGTTATGCGGAAGTTAGCTACAGCTAGCTAGTACTTGGAGTAATGTGTCTAATTGTAAAGACATTTAAAGTGAGCTATATCATTAACTTGTATAAATAAGGTAGAGGGCACATGGCTATTGGAAAAAAATTGCTACTATTTAGCTACTGGCTAAATATGCTAAGTTGGCTAGCTACAGGAAATCCGAACAAAACCCGCTGCCTAACGCTAGGTCGCCTTAAATTACTTAATGCAAGTTCGATGGCCACATGAATGGTTGAGATTAGCCTACGCCTTCAGGTGGGCCTGAACCCTGAAAGTGGTTCGCCTTCTAGTACTGCACAGGGAATCATTGGATCTGATTTAATAACGTTAAATGTGAACCTATAACGACATGTGAAATACATATTTTCTAAAACGGATGCACTGTTATTAACCATTGCTATCACATACTGTTATTCGTTTCGTTTTGCAAATGTTGCTGCCGTTGTTGCCTGCGAAATTAGCTGCACATCATGTAAATCAAGTAGCCTGGTATGGATTTGATTATTTAAGTTAGCTAGCTATATATTAGGAATTCATTTGTTTTGTGATAACTGCACAATGGAGCTTTGGGAACTGATGTATAACGTTATACTAACGTTAGCTAACGTAACAAAACAAATTCCATGCTAAAATCTTTGCGAATCGTGTCGTTGGTTTCCAGCTTTCGAAGGTGGGTGTATTATCAGATGTAATGCTGCTTGTTTCAACGATAGTTTGTACATACTAGCCATCTAGCTGACTTATCCACAATAGTTAGAGCTCGATTTTCAATTAAAAATGTGCATTGCTGCTTCATATTATTCCTTGAGGTTTTAACTATATGTCCGGTGCATTGTAGCTACCGCAAACACGCTGTAAAGTTTGGTGGGGCGTTTATCTTCTTCCTGTTGCATGGATTAGATGGGCGGAGAGGCATGGTGGAAGGAGGTTATGCAATTTCCTGGACAAAAGAATAGGGAGGGGTGACTACTACTGGAATGTCCTCCGCGATAAAATTGTGACAAAATAAGACTCGAAGCTGTCATTGCTGCTAAACTTCTACAAATGACTGAATTAAGGGTCTCAATACATGTATAAATGAAATATTTCTTTTTTTTTTATATTTCTAATACATTTGCACAAAATTCTAAACATGTTTCATGCCATGTTGCTGTCTTTTTCTGTCCTCCTTAGCAGTATGGGGGAGCCCCTGGTGCCCCTGTTATGGGAGGATTCCCTGGCCAAACCCAGGATCCTCTCTATGGGTATTTCTCTGGTGTTGCTGGACAGGTAAGACTATTTAGAAATGTTATTTTCTAGGTGGTCAACAGTTAGTCAACTCACAGATACTGCTGTTCTTATTCTGGAGTCCACTTTAAAAAAAGCTTTTAAAGCATGCAATACAATGTAGATGTCAATGTGTAAACCTCAAATCTCTGTTTATGGAATTCCTGTGTCCTTGCTCTGCACATTTAACATGGAATAATTTAATGTATTTATTTGAAGATGTTTCTTTGTGTTGTTTAGGATGGCCAGATCTCTGCAGAAGAGCTTCAGCAATGTCTAACCCAGTCCAACATCTCTGGAGGTTATAAACGTAAGATTAGAGTTTGGCACATTCCATGGCCCTGTTCTATTGAGAAAAGTAGCTTTCAGTTTAGGGCAATGACAAGCACAGACCTGAAATTTTACTGCATAGCAGCGTACTCTTGTGTAAAGGAAGGGATGCACTTACTCATTATCTAACCTTTTTAAACTGTGTGTATTTTCGACACATACTTAATTTGTAACCCACATAATTCATGCAGAATATAGGCTATATTGTTCAGTAGCTTTTGGGGTGAAAATACTCAGCGGTGTCAAAGGCTGTACCAAACAACTCCAATGTAATTATCGAATGCACTTTGTCTGCACATTATTTGAACATGTCTCATTGTATTGAACTGTGGAAAAAGACTAACAGTATCTTCCTTATTTGGCAGCTTTCAACCTTGAGACATGTAGAATGATGATCAGCATGCTGGACGTATCCTTTTCATCTGATCTAAATTTCACATTTACATTTTCTCTGAGAACTGTGTACATCTCGCTTATTGTTTTACATTGAAATATATGCTAGAAGGAGCATGGATATTTTTTACATTTCCTGTAGCAGCAGAATGTTATAGGCCATGAAGCATGGAAATCAAGGTAGGGTTGAAAAGACATGCCCAAATTATTGCTATATTCTTGGATAACTTAAAAGGTATTTGTGCTTATACATTTAACTTACGCAGCCAAGTACTTTTCTTGGTTGAGTTTTTTCCCCAGAAAGGCCTTTTCTGAATTTGTGTTCATTTGTGAATTGTATTCATTGTTATTGAAACACTGCTTTACAAAACTGAGTGCATGGATATAGAGAAGACATGAGAGAGGTTTGACTCAATATTTGTCGCTTGCTGTGTGGTCCCTAACACAAACTCAGAGGGACTACTCGCACACAATGGGATTCAATGAATTCAAGGAGCTCTGGAGCGTCCTGAATGCTTGGAAACAGCACTTCATGTCCATTGACCGAGATCGCAGTGGCAATGTGGACCCCCAGGAAATGCACCAAGCCATAGTCTCCATGGGTACGGCACACCACCATAGATATCCAGGGTCTTTCACTCCACTCCTCACTTCTCTAAATTGAACATTTAATTCATATGGTGAGGTAGAAATCCATAGGTGGATTTGACCCCCCACAAAGAAAAAATAAATAAAATCTCAAGCTGAAGCATGCAACATTAAAATGTAACACTAATGATGTCAACTGAATTTTTGGGGGTTCTTGTTGAATTAGATCGATTTGCATTTCTGATATGTTGGAGATTCTGGGTGTAAACTACTTTTTTTCTGTTTATATGATTGAAGTGCTATTAAATTGATGCCGGATTCAGTCCGCATGGGCACAGCTTTGACCCTCTGCCCTGTCTTTACCCAAACTGTGACCAGGTGCCTGCACTGGTGGAACACAATTGGACATTGCATACCTCTCATTATTTCGGCACTGCCTCTCTTGTAATATGTGTGGCCTATTCGATGTAAAATGATCACTGTCTGAAGGGTTAGAGCATCAGATGAGTGCATGCAGCGGGTAATGCTTTTTGCATGGTTACATTTAGCAGTAATTTAATAGGTGCAGGGGCCAGATTAGGTGAGTAACTGCATAGGACTGATGAGAATTAGGTCTACACAGACTGAATAGGCTTTGTTGAGAAGGATTGTTATTTTGAAATTCAGGGTAACAAGCGAAGGCCCACGATTTGTTCTCGTCTCCCTCGTGTGCCCATAGGTTACAGACTGAGCAGTCAAGCTATGAATACCATTATCAAAAGATACAGCACCCAAGGGAAGATCTCATTCGATGATTATGTTGCTTGTTCCATCAAACTCAAATCGCTGACAGGTAAGAATTTTGTTTGCACGAACTGCAGTTTTTGCTTCCTGTACAAACATCAATCTGGCTTGCTTAAATAATTTGAGGCATTATGTACAATGAGTTTTCTGTTCAGTGTGGTAAGAACCATTCACTGCATTGTTTGCATTGTTTTTACAGATTTGTTTAGAAGACGGGATCAGAGTCAGCAGGGTGTGGCCAGTTTTCAGTATGATGATGTAAGTATTCAAGCTCAGTGGCACCAATGTTCTTCACACTGATGGAGCTGATGGACACGACAGAAAACCATTACAGTGCAACACAAAGGCACATGCTACCATTAGCATTGTATTGCAAGTGTTATGTTGTGTGGAAATGTATATATTTTCTTGCGGAAATGATAGCAGTTGTAAGTGATGTTTCTTTCTCTCCAGTTTATCCAGTGTACCATGAGCACATGAGGAGGAGAAGATGACTAAAGGAATTTGGACCACTTGTCATGCCTACCTCCACATGCTTATTATGTTATATGCTTAAAACTTGTGGGGGGGTTTCTCCATTTTTATACATTTTATAATAACACCAATACTTTTGATGTACTGCTTTCACCTAATTTTTTCTCAATTTCCTCCATAGAGTAGAAAATATAGTCTATAGAAGGAACCTATATCAAGTCTAGTGATTGTAATTAAAATATGAAATGTGCCTGTATATTGATGTTATCATGATTATTATTATTTTTTTGGTTTTAATCACAATTTTACCCAATATTAATTCTGATAATGTAGTTATGTGGCAACAACCAGTGGAGGGAAGACTGCACTGTGCCTACTGTGATATAATAAAGTGTATATAACCCACATTCATCACGTTTTGAATGCTTTATTATTGTTTTGCCAGCAGACGATTCAATTTACGGGTTGCACAGTGACATGTAGCACCTGCAGGGCACTGATCTATATCAACACTCCACAAGAGGGTCTGCAAACCTCATAATGCACGCGTCATATTTTACATTTATAATTACTCCCATTATTAGCAATATTGGGCTGACCAAAGAAACCAAGGAAATGTGGTTGATGAATCCTCACTCTCTTAACGCCGGTGGGAACTCGAGATCAGCTGACAATTGGGAAAAATCCAGTGCCTGAAAAATGCTTCAGATGGCCGATTACATGGTCTTGCATTGACATTAGTAAAAAGTAGGGGGCTGGACTAAATGTGTTGCAAGAACCTTGAAATTAATTCCAGCTGTTTTTGAGTTCCAACCCTCCCTTATTACTGAAACTGCAATTCTGCGTCTTGTTACAGGAGGAGTAAAAAGTGAAGAGAAATCCTGTTAGAAGTCTGATGAGAAATGCATTCTACTTTTAAAAAAGTAGGTTTCACTACAGATGTGCGGACATGGATTCTAATACTTTTGGCATTTGTATGTTGCATGCAGGGATCTAAAAGCAGTCTGCAAGCTTCTCAGGAATCCTGTGAACCTATTACAGTACCACTATGTAAGGATATAGCCTACAGCAAAACCAGGATGCCAAACATTTTGAAGCATTTAAACCAAGAGGACGCTGGGCTTGAAGTACACCAGTTCTACCCACTTGTTAAAGTTCAGTGCTCTCCAGACCTCAAGTTCTTTCTGTGCAGAGTCTATGTCCCAAAGTGTGAGCTGGGTGAAATTAGGCCACCTTGCCGTTCTCTTTGTGAGAGTGCTAAGCAGGGCTGTGAAAGTCTGATGAATAAATTTGGTTTCTCCTGGCCAGAGAGCCTGGCCTGTCATTTGTTCCCAGAGGAATCATGTGTCAAAGTAAGTACTTGAATTGAGTTCATCCATTTAATGTGATTTGCTAGAAAAACGCATACCAGAAACTATTGTTTTTGTTTCACCTCCACAGAAGGACAGTATACTGGAGGTAAGCACAGTTCAGTTGAGTAAAATAATTTTATTCTTATTTTAAAAGTATATGGAGTGCACACAAGCTGAGAAATCCTGTTATAAGTCTCTGATACGAAATGCATTCTACGTTCAAAAAAGTAGGTTTCACTGCAGATGTGCGGACATGGATTCTAATACTTTTGGCATTTGTGTGTTGCATGCAGGGATCTAAAAGCAGTCTGCAAGCTTCTCAAGAATCCTGTGAACCTATTACAGTACCACTATGTAAGGATATAGCCTACAACAAAACCAGGATGCCAAATATTTTGAAGCATTTAAACCAAGAGGACGCTGGGCTTGAAGTACACCAGTTCTACCCACTTGTTAAAGTTCAGTGCTCTCCAGACCTCAAGTTCTTTCTGTGCACAGTCTATGTCCCAAAGTGTGAGCTGGGTGAAATTAGGCCACCTTGCCGTTCTCTTTGTGAGAGTGCTAAGCAGGGCTGTGAAAGTCTGATGAATAAATTTGGTTTCACCTGGCCAGAGAGCCTGGCCTGTCATTTGTTCCCAGAGGAATCATGTGTCAAAGTAAGTACTTGAATTGAGTTCATCCATTTAATGTGATTTGCTAGAAAAACGCATACCAGAAACTATTGTTTTTGTTTCACCTCCACAGAAGGACAGTATACTGGAGGTAAGCACAGTTCAGTTGAGTAAAATAATTGTATTCTTATTTTAAAAGTATATGGAATGGACAGACTGGAACTATACAGTGCAGTCAGTTAAAAAACAAAAACATAATGAACTATTCTCTGACAATCGTACAGCAACTTCTAAAACTGTGTTTATTCTAAATAGGAGCTCAGTGCAATGGAACTCCAGAAAAAGCTAATTGAATTGGGTCACACTGTTGGAGACCAGCGTAAGTGATGCAGTTAAGTTTGCCTTGATGAAACCAACATTATATTGCATTAAATAATTCCAGTTCATCAACAGTCTCCATATGTATACAGTATACAATACACAGTCACTTCCAAAATTACCCTTGTAAATATGTTAAAAATAAACAGCACATGGGTAAAGAGCTATATTTTATGTTTAAAATACAGTTAATTATATTCTTTCATTATAATAGATTTGTTTTGAGAAAAAGGTGTATTTTTGGTTTCAGACATTCTTTTGTTCCCCACCTTCTTTTAATTCCAGAACTGAGTCTCGAGACATGCAAAAGTATGATGTCTTACATGGGTGTATCCTTCTGTTGTCTAAGGCAGTGGTTCCCAACCTTGGTCGAGGGGCCCCTGTGTGTATGTTGGTTTTTGTCCAATCACAGTTGCAATCCCAGAATTTTAACAAGGTGTTTATTCTTAAGGAGGTGCTTTTTGTGTCTGACAAATTATTTTCCCTCTCACAGTAAGCCACATGTCAGAAAACTATGCATGCCATGCAAAATAAAGGTTATCATTTGCTTTATCTTTTAATTAGTCATTAGCTAACAAATGGTATGTTTCAGTGGCCCTTTGTCCAAACCTTCACCAATTAGGAGGCATGTTTGATGTACTCATAATAAAACAATCATTCCACAAACATATAGACAGATAACTGTCAAAATCTGATCAGTATTATTTTAGCCCAAATTAATACTTTGGAAGAAAAAGCACCACAAACAAGTAGTTTTCACATTTTTAAGTAAATCTTTGATGAGTGTACACATTAATTACCCTTCCTTAAATTAAGCTATTCTAGGAAAATGAATCTGGCAAACTAGAAGTAAAAAAAATGAACAAGCTGTTGGAAGAGCTGATACTGCTAAAGAGAGAATTTGTGGGTTATACCTCTGGAGTTATGACAATACATCAGATGGAGACTGCACTTAAAGGGAGAGGTAAGAGGGTTGCCATCCTATATACAACCGTTTGTAGTTGTACATCCTATTACAACTGTCTGGACTCATAATTTCATAAATTGTATTCATTAAATATTTTAGATTTTATTGAAATACTTATCCTATGTTATACCCTGAATTTACACTCAGTGAACACTTTATTAGGTAAACCAGTTTGTTAAAAGATTGTTGGTGCCAGACAGGGTGATTTGAGTATATCAGAAACACCTCATGCTACAGCAACAGAAGATTAATAAGGCTAAACAAATAAGTCTAATAAATACCTAATAACGTGCTCACAAGTGTATGCAAAATAGAAAGGGATACGTATCATACAGTAATGTTCATATAGAAAACTTTACGTGATTTTCAGTCTAAAGTCTCTTCAATATTACATTCTATAGACATTACTCTGAATTCTAAGACCTTCAAGTCAATATGGAGACACTTCGCCTCTGAAGGAGGCATGAAATATGATGACTTTGTGGCAAGCACAATGAAGATACAGACCTTGACAGGTATAGAAATTATTATTATTATTTTTTTAAACAGTATTCTTGTGTAAATGTAATTGTTTTGAACACAGTCCTAACTGTGCAATCAGATATATAACAATACCTATTAAACTGCAAAACTGGCAGAAAGACATTGACCATGCATTAAACATGTTGTAGTAATACACATACAAACATATACTATAAGGAGTAAACATGCTGCTATATTATTTGCAAATCAGTTGATGTTGAAATATTTTACTCTTTTAAAGAGATAAAGACATTTCTAAACATTTTAGAAATGAAAATTAATGTAATTACAAATAAACTTTCAAGAAGGTAAAAATGGTAGGGGACTTGGTTGTTATACAAATTGTCTGTGTGCTCTATATTTATACTACAGATCGATTCAAGAAACGGATTAGTGCAGGCCTGGCTTGTGACTGCCAAGTGGCCACCTTTGCTTTGGAAGATGTAAGTATGTACGATGACAGTCTGGTGTGAATACATCCACAAGCCTTGATAAATACAAACAAACAATCAAACCTTTACCAAGATAGTAGAAATGTTTTAAAGTTGCCACTTAGAAGGCCCTCTGTTTTGTGATATTTGTTTCCAGCTCTAAATAATGGAGCAAATTAAGTGTATTAAGCATTTGATAACTGTACAACAAAAAACATAGCCATGGTGGTAAAAAAGCAAAGGCTGTATAAAGCTAAATGTGTTTGATGGTATGCAATCCATTTTAAATGTTTGCATTCTTTTTTTCAGTTCATCCAAGCAAGTCTCCTGTAGTGCCGTCACAGACATACACTTGCTATTATTGGTACTTATAAGGTACTGATACCTACAGTATAATATTATTATGATAATATTTTATCTCTTGAAGATTATATGTATCTATTGTCATGGAAATATCCTTTATTATTACTTCAGGAAAACTATTCAACACAACAAGACCTTTGAATGTTCTTAAGACTTCATTCATACTTGCAACCAATAAAGAATGGGGGAATGTGCTAACTGACTTTCCCCAAAATGTAAGACGGGCAGTCCCTCTTTATACCATTTTGCTTCGCTTAACACGTGACTAAGCTCTTAAGCATTTACAAGTTCCATAATGACCAAGTCACAATGTTGGGATTTCTGAAGATGTTTACTTCTAAACTGGTGTGTGTGTCACACTGAGGACTGATTATGGGGTTGGTGTGGACACTTTAAATAAACAGAAGCTAGGGCTTAATGTGATATCTTTCTGCTTTGTAAGGTATATCTTTCTTGTAAACATGTTATTCCCCCATTTAAATATCTCTTTTTAAGTCAGCAATACCTCTCGACCAATTGAAACTCAGCTTCCTATTATCAAATGTCACATTCTGCAGTCTTAATGTTTTAGCACAGCAGTTTTTCATACTTCTTAAAGCTTTTAAAATGATAAAACTCTGGATTAGGAAATTTTCCCATACACTATCTGTCTTCCCTGTCAGAGTACATGCATTGTATTCAATTGTAGCATGAAAGTAAACACTGTAATATGCCAAGTAATCTCTTTAATAAAAACCATTACACTTCTGCCGTTACTTTCCAAACTTGGTTAATATTCAATTCAGTGGTGAAAGAGAAAGCTATTGTAACAAGTCTAATATTATAAAATAAATTCAGCATTTAAAAAAATTCATTTACGGTTTAGGTGTATGTGTAGCCCCAGGGAGAAAAATGCATATGGTTGCATCACTGGTATAATTATGTTTGTGTGCTTTCCACTCATCCACATGAAATAAAAATCAGATGGTCTTTTGAAAGGTCCCAAAGACCATAGTGAGTAAGGACAAAATATTGCATTTTCTATTAATTTGTGCTGAAGAGTTTTTTCAGAGCCCTCACACCATCCCTTTCCCAAAATTAAGCTCGGAATAAACCATATGTATGATTTTGCCACAATTTACTTACACCAACCATTTTTCAAATCAATACTGAATTTGTTGTTGCATGTTTGCTTGTTTGCAATGTTAAGACTTTAGTGTTTGTGCAGTATATTCCCAGCATTAGTTTGCCAGAGGTCTCCCATGCAATCACTAACCTAACCCACACCTGCTTAGCTTCAGCAAATTGACATGAGAAGCACTGTGGCTTCTGAAATATTGTAGGGCCTAGATGCGTGAACCAAATAACCAGCAATATGAAGAGCTGAATTGATTTCACTAGCTGGGCGCTGGCAGGGCAGTGTTTTTGTGGGGCATATGCTCAAAAAACGGCACCTTTGGTAAGTAAAACAAACCACTGTAGACAAAAGGGTACTTTTGCTGTCTCCAGGCAGGGGGCATGCTTCAGCATATATTGGTGTCTATCTGTGCACATGCCAGCCTGGTAGACTATGAGTAAATCCCAACATTGAACATTCATTAAAACCAATTGTAAGCAAAAGGAAATACACAATAAAGGAAACACACAATAAACAAATAAAAATAAACCTGAAATACGTATCAAGTAAATGAATAACAATGTATTAAAACATAAATAAAATTAAGTCAACACTAAATAGCGTTGGGGAATTAAGGAGTTTTTTTAAGATCAAGATGTGTGCATAATCATTAAATAACAGGTTATGGAACATGTGCATAGTTCTTGTTATTTTTCTTAGGTAATTTGAGATAGTTAGTATTCAACACTACAGCGCAGTGAGTATACGGAACTGTATGATTGAGAGTATCACAGAAATAAATATGCAGTTATTTGGTTCACAGTGCATAAATTAAATACACTGAAGAAGGAAAGAATAAGAACAACAACGAGATAGTAGGGTGAATTCAGGAATTTGGGACCCAATATAAAACCTGAGTGAAAAAAACGAGAATGAAAAAAAAAAAAAAAAAATCAGTGTGTTCAGTACCTACTGTTCAAAATAGTATATCGCCATCGCCAGGTTAAATTAATCGTTTTGAATTAACTTCAATTAACTTTTTTACTACCGACGAAATAAACTGCAATGCCTCCGGTAACCACTGGAGTTTTCGAGCTTCTGAAATTTTCTGCATGGGGAAGATGAAGAAGAGAGGACGCTTTGTAATGACGTAAATTATATATTAACTGGCTTCATGCGCAGAACAAACCGGAACTCCAACTTAACGTCAACAATATAATTCGGTATAAAAGGTGCATTTAACTTAATTTTAAACCAAACAAACGATAGTCTTTAAAATAAACAAAATGCATCTTACGAAGAGGCCAAGTGTGCTCTGCATGTTTTTGGTTTTTGTCGTCAGCTGTATCCTCGTATCCCCTGGAAATTGTTATACGACAGTATCTCCGCCACAGAAATGTAAGTTGGTAATATGGCTAAATATGCGCATTTAAAATATTATTGTATGGCAAGCTAGATAGCAACACTTAATCTTATATTAGCTGAAATTGCTCAAACCAACAAAGGCTAGCTAACGCTAACCTTACTAATGTTAACTTGGCTAATTAAGTTGGCTAGCTGTAACTGTTAGCTAGCTATCATGCAATGATTACCAAAATAATTTTAAACTTACTTATTTGATGCGTGACTCGCCAAATAAAATAAAGATGAGATTGTATTTATTATTAAAAACATACACAACTGTAGTTTCGTGATAAATATAAATGCGTCACCACGGAGTCGCCTGATTTAGACAACAATCAGGCTCTATTAAGTGTGATTGGTTACTGGCAATGTCATGTTCTATCATGTTCGAAAAAATTGTTTTAACGCATAAACCTGGCGTTTCTTCGACATTTTAGCATTTTCAAGTATATTTAGCCTAGGTTGGGTGTGTGTGTGTATGCGCCATTTAAAGCTACAAACCGGTGTTGCCAGAAAAGTAAGTTTGCATGCGAGTATGCAGTTTGCAGCGCTTGGAACGCGCAGGCCATTGTTTCTAATCCAAGGCGGGGTTCCACCATTATGTTTATTTACTTATTTACTGAATAATATAAGTGTAAGAATTGCTCATATCCAGGTCCTGCGATTTGACTTGAGGGTTGTTGGTCGGTTTGTATGCGCAATATTTAATCTTATTCATTGTTCATTTTGATGTTTGTAATTTCAGCTTGTAAGGACAGTGGAACAACCTGTGAAAAATGTCTAGAAAATGTATCGGTGAGTAAATATTGCTTGCTTATCTTTTTATTGAACAGTTGCTATTATAAATTATAATTATTTAATTAAAGGAAGTACACATAATGCGCACTTAACGATTTGCTTCATAGAAGATGTCCAGTTGGATTTCATATGCATCAGCTTGTTGAGACTGATAACACCCAGTACTGCTTTAATTGACTTATTTGCATTGAAAACATCCTGCTTAAGGGATGCACGTTGGTCACATTCTCTACGCCTTACACTGCACGATGAACCACAGCACAATACAGAATGTGTACAGGAGCCTGTGGCCTAGTGGCTAAGGTCTGGTGTAGCCGTGATAAGATCTGCACCGCATTGCTCCAGGGGGGATTGTCCCCTGCTTTGGATGCTTTAGATAAAAGCATCAGCTAAATAACAAATGTAATAAAATTTGCCGTTTACACATTTACTTCCATTTTTGACGACAACGTTGTTTTCCCTGACCAGTGCCTGTGGTGTCAGACCAATGGTACATGTATGGACTACCCAGCCAAACAAATCCTCCCTCCTTCCTCACTCTGTCAGCTGTCTCAGGCTCGATGGGGAGTGTGTTGGGGTAAGTGATGGGGACTCAGGGGGGTGTGTGTTGGGGTAAGTGATGGGGACTCAGGGGTGTGTGTTGGGGTTAGTGATGGGGACTCAGGGGTGTGTGTTGGGGTAAGTGATGGGGACTCAGGGGGTGTTGGGGTTAGTGATGGGGACTCGGGGTGTTGGGGTTAGTGATGGGGACTCAGGGGTGTGTGTTGGGGTAAGTGATGGGGACTCAGGGGGTGTTGGGGTAAGTGATGGGGACTCAGGGGGGTGTTGGGGTAAGTGATGGGGACTCAGGGGGTGTTGGGGTTAGTGATGGGGACTCAGGGGTAAGTGTTGGGGTAAGTGATGGGGACTCAGGGGGTGTTGGGGTAAGTGATGGGGACTCAGGGGGTGTTGGGGTAAGTGATGGGGACTCAGGGGGGTGTTGGGGTAAGTGATGGGGACTCAGGGGGGTGTGTGTTGGGGTAAGTGATGGGGACTCAGGGGGGTGTGTGTTGGGGTAAGTGATGGGGACTCAGGGGGGTGTGTGTTGGGGTTAGTGATGGGGACTCAGGGGTGTGTGTTGGGGTAAGTGATGGGGACTCAGGGGGGTGTGTGTTGGGGTAAGTGATGGGGTCTCAGGGGTGTGTGTTGGGGTTAGTGATGGGGACTCAGGGGTGTGTGTTGGGGTAAGTGATGGGGACTCAGGGGTGTGTTGGGGTAAGTGATGGGGACTCGGGTGTGTTTGGGTAAGTGATGGGGACTCAGGGGTGTGTGTTGGGGTAAGTGATGGGGACTCAGTGGTGTGTGTTGGGGTAAGTGATGGGGACTCAGGGGTGTGTGTTGGGGTAAGTGATGGGGACTCAGGGGGTGTTGGGGTAAGTGATGGGGACTCAGGGGGTGTTGGGGTAAGTGATGGGGACTCAGGGGGTGTTGGGGTAAGTGATGGGGACTCAGGGGGTGTTGGGGTAAGTGATGGGGACTCAGGGGGGTGTTTGGGTAAGTGATGGGGACTCAGGGGGGTGTGTGTTGGGGTAAGTGATGGGGACTCAGGGGGGTGTGTGTTGGGGTAAGTGATGGGGACTCAGGGGGGTGTGTGTTGGGGTTAGTGATGGGGACTCGGGTGTGTGTTGGGGTTAGTGATGGGGACTCAGGGGGGTGTTGGGGTAAGTGATGGGGACTCGGGGGGGTGTTGAGGTTAGTGATGGGGACTCGGGGGTGTGTTTGGGTAAGTGATGGGGACTCAGGGGGTGTGTTTGGGTAAGTGATGGGGTGGAATCGTGTTCCAGTGGCTTGGGCTCATTGGGGGATAAGGGAGTTTCTACAGCCTCCTGCTTCTGTTTTGGATCTGGAGTTAAGTGACAGGGATTTGTTTCTTAACTGAGGTGTGGGCCTTCTGCCTGTAAAGGCTAGTTCATATAGATTCAGCACGGGTAAATCTGATGATGTTTGGTTATCTTAATTTTTGAAAGAGGGAGAGAGAGATTGGATCTACTATTGGGCATGTCATATAGAAAGTTTAACAGCAGGTGGCAGCATTGTATAAAAAAACCCTTTAGGAACGCTTCTCTGCTTCTATAAAAGTTACATTTATCCATCAGCATTTCCTTTAAATGTGTATTTTATCATGAATGTGTGCATATTGGGTTGTACAAGCGTATAAATATCCATGAATTCTACAGTCCTCTGTGTCAACGGCATGTTGGCGTATCCCAGATGTTTCCATCATTCCAATTTCTCTTTCTGTCACCATTGTAATCTATTTCTGATGATATCTCTACCAATTAGTTTGTCTTCATGCACTTAACAGGTCATTGGTATTACCTGGTATTCCAGTGATGAGATGAGCAGTGAAGATGTGCTGTGGTATGAACGTGTTGTGCTGTTTTTATCGCAGTGAATTTCGAGGCGCTCATCATTGCCATGGCTGTGGTTGGGGGAACCATACTCCTGAGCATCATCGTATGCTGCTGTTGCTGCTGCTGTAGAAAACGCCCAGCAGGGTAACCCTGTTTTCACACAACCCTTGCTTTTGACGAAGGGAGGGGAACGTGTAAAATTCATTACTGCCTTACAGCCTAACACAACATTTTTACCCACAATCAACTTTACCATTTTATTTTCCTGACTATAGAAACATTCAATCTAAACTTTTTTTTTATTGGAATCAACTGCATGCGTTATCACATTTTTCTTGGCAGGATTGCTTTTAGCTATGTTTGTTGTTTGCTGTGTTGACGCTCACACTTTCACACCGTGAGTTTATGTAGTCCTTCGCCTCTGTACAATCCTGTAGAAACTGGCTCTGCATAAATTGTCGGGTTTAATTTTAAGGGCTTAGAGAAGTATTTAAGCTTCAGTATCTATTATGTCTTATTAGGAGACAGTATTTGCACAAGCCCTGATGGTGGTGGTGGAATAGGACACTGTAAGCCTCTTTAACAGATGGGGCCATGGTAGGTCTTGTACAGTATGTGAACGTGCCCATTCCCATTTAAACAGGCCTGACCGTGATGAAGAGAGGTTTGCCAGAAGACGTGAGGAGATGAGGCAACGCTCTGAAGACCGGTAAGGGCTGCTAAGAGAGTGTGTGTGTGTGTGTGTGTGTGAGTGTGTGAGTGTGTGAGTGTGTGAGTGTGTGTGTGTGAGTGTGTGAGTGTGTGAGTGTGTGAGTGTGTGAGTGTGTGAGTGTGTGAGTGAGAGTGTGTGAGAGTGTTGAGAGTGTGTGTGAGTGTGTGTGTGAGTGTGAGTGTGAGTGTGAGTGTGTGAGTGTGAGTGTGTGAGTGTGAGTGTGAGTGTGAGTGTGAGTGTGAGTGTGAGTGTGAGTGTGAGTGTGAGAGTGTGAGAGTGTGAGAGTGTGTGAGTGTGTGAGTGTGTGTGAGATTTGAGATTGTGTTTACTGTGATACTTTTGAAGCCAACAAATGAGGACCTTTGGTGCCAGTGTGGTTTTGGAAAATCATGTTTGCTTGTTCTAAAAAACTTTAATATGCAACTAAGAACTAAAACCTCAAAGTATTTTCCACCCAAGCCTGGAGTCCTCTGTTCATTTTGGACCCGAGGACCAGAGCTGCATCGGCGTGTCAGCCCCCAGCACAGAAAGGAATAATGAAGTGGCATATGGTCTGGATTCTGTGTACGAAGATATTTCCGCTGGCGTTTTGCTAGGGGAAAATGTGTGGTCATTACTGCGCAGTGAGATAATACGGGCACATTCTGCAACCCGGTGTCCAAGGAGAACCACCCCTCTGACTGCATTTCCCCTCTTGTAATTATTGCTGAAGGAAGGGCTGTGTTATATAAATGTTTCTCCGCTGTCAGGCTCTCGCAGCTGTGCGGCAGGCCTGCTGAGAATACTTGTGATGTGTTGTTTAATCGGAGCGGCGGTGCGGAGAAATGGCTGGTGACTGCGCTGCGTCACATGGCTCAGAGTGGAGAATGTCATTCTGGGAAAGGGCTGTCCCTGGACAGCAGGAGGGGCCTGACTCTCCCCTGCCTTCTGGAAGACTGGCCCACTGGAGTCCCTCTCGTCCGACGCACCCCTGCGGGGGCTACTGCTCGGAGACAGTCGGTGTCCATGTTCCGAACCGTTCTTTGCTGTCGCTCTATTGTGATTTCCTCGGGCCTAGGTTCAGCCGCATGTCCTTGCATTTAAAGGACAGAACGAAAGAAAGGTGAACTTTCAGAAGAGAGATTCTCTGTTTTGTGTGTTTCCTTTAGGATTAATATTTGTATATTTGAGGCTTATTGTTGCTATTCTGATTGTCAGAACCACGCTGTTGATACCCGGCCAATATTAGCTACAGGAATGTGGCACTTGGGATGTTGACATCATACGTAGGACAGTCTCCCCTCCTGTCGTTGGTTTGCATCATCTGCTTCGAGTTCCCGGGTTCGACAGTGAAATGTTGTCGGCTCCAGCTGTCCATGCCATCTTGATTTCTGCTCAATGTTCTGCTTTATTCCTTGTCTTTTTTTTTTGTTAATACAATCATCCATTTCCTTGCTGTTTTTACAAGTTGTCCTGGATTTGAATTGCCAGAGGCATAGTTGCAATGTAAATTGGTCAGGATTTTTTGTTTTAAGTAAAGTGCACAATCTGAGCCGAAATGGCTGACGCCTCCCTGAGCTGCAGGCTCCAGCCCTGTGCGTTCTCCTCTCCCCACTTGTCGGCTGTGTGCTGGACTGTGTGGGAAAGCCTCTCTGAGTGGGTCAGCGAGGGGGGAGTGGGACAGATGGCAACAGCACTCGCTCCCCTGCTTTCAGTGGCCCCTATCGCTCACAGCTCACTACCTGCCGATAAAAGGAACCTGATTTACGTCACGCTCGTCGGCTGGATTTACGTCCGCCCCGAAACGCAAAAAAATAAAATGCTTTGTGCTGTCCAGAAAGGGAGTTCACTGAACTGCAAGAACAACAGTCCTCCGACAAGGCAGTATTTCACAGCCGTAGAAAACACATGTTGCCTTTTAGACAGAGGGGCAAACGGCAAGCGGCCACAGGAATCAGATGAGTTTTTAGAGTTTAGTGTAGCTGTTTATACCTTTGACTGTGTCATGAATGCAAGTGCTGCACTGCTGCGCATTACAACTATAGCATGACCACACTTCTCATTATTTTGTATGAAACACGGTAATCATGTCATTCTAGTAATTAGCCCTTCCTAATTAGTTAAATGTCCCAATTCACTCAGTCTTTCCCGTCCTGTCTTTTTGCCGACTTTCCCTCCAAGAGAATATTATGTTTGGCAGAAGCCTGCTTTTAATGAGAAGTAGTACGCAAGACAGAAAGAAACTGAGCATCAGTTCACAGCACTGTACACATTGAGAGACGGTAGGGAAAGCAGACGTCGTCATCAGCTGCTTTGTCTTGACGGTTTCCCCCCGCAGCTGACCACGGTAGGTGGCTTATGAAGTGTGCGGTGCCAGAGGCGTGCTGCGTGAATCGCCCCATAGGCTGCAGATGAAAAATGAAAACGTCCTCCTCCTCTTCCTGTCTGTGGAAATGCTCACGCAGCGTGGTACAGCGTTTTCCCCGCGTCCCTCCAACCCTGACCCCTCGACCTCAGCATCGGGCTCCCTGGAGGAGAACGCGGCTCATTACTCTGCTCTCATGGTTTTTAGAACGCCTATTCCATCTCGCGAGGCTAATCTCAGCAATCCATCATTTTTGTCTGCGTAAATGCATGCTGTCTTTGTTTGTTTGTGAAAAAAAAATGTTTTCTGTCCCACAGGAAGCAGGACCGAAGGGCAAGACATGACGACATCCGCAAGAAGTATGGTACGTATAAGTCTTGCTCTCCCTCTCAGTTTGGATATTTTGATGCATTTACCTATCCGATTGACTCTTTTCAGTTCCATTGTCTGGGCCATATTTTACTGACTCATTTGCATGACCGATAGTGCATTACATCATGCATGAGCTAGAGTGACCCAGTAAGACATTTCTCAAGTGTGCTATTGACAGGTTTACCTTGATAAGATTAAGTTGCTTTTTATGCTGTGTGGCATGCTTCTCACAATGCCAAGGAGAATACGGTATTAGTCTCTGTATTAATAAAACTGCACATTACCACGTCACACTACATCCATCATTCAAACGCTAAGTCAGCTGCATGTGCAATGCAGGCTGTGTGGGGAATATTTGTCCCCCCACCCATGTGACACACTGACCTTTCCTCCGCCGCTCACTCTGAAAAGAGGCCACTGGTCCCATGACTGCAGGATGTGATCTTGTCCAGGCTTCCACACCAACAGGCAATTTTCACGGGGTTAAGAAAATACAAAAAGCAGAACTGCATTCCTTTATTGTGAGCGCAGTTTTCCACACTGCCCCCTGTTGGCACCACATGACTACATCCCACCCACCCCATTTTCTGTGCAACTGCCGCACTGGTGTCAAAATGCCTGTTTTTTATATATGATACTGGCACAGGCACACAATATAACTAGAATAACGGCCATCTTCTTGAGGTTTCACACATTAATTGTGTGATTTTGGTGGGGAAGTAAAATGGAAAGTGATATTCATTAGATGGAACTTTTTGTTGAATTTTGTGATGGGCTTTTTCCCTGCCTGTGGTAAGGGTTTTTCTCATTAATGCCATAGGCTACTGTTCCAGCTGGCTAATTTTACTCACTGCAGGTTGGCTGAGTATAATGGTACCAGTTTCTCACTTTGTAGATTAAGTTCATGGCATTAAACGATAGTTAGTATACTTCCCCACAGTTTTGTTGTGATTCACCTTTATTTTGAGGGAATGTTTTGATCACATTGAGAAATTCTACCTGCATCGGTTACCCTTAAGGAACACTGAGCACCATATACTGTAGCTACGGAAAAGAAGGTCTAGACGTTTTAAAATGAGCTCAAATTGGTGAGGAACAAATGGTTATATTGAAAGGCCATTTGAAAGGCCTGGTGGTAGACTCAGGCAGGGCAGGGGTTGGTGTGATTGGGGTGGTGTAGGGAGTGGCTGGACAATGGGAGGTGGCTGTTCTGTTATCTCCTTTCCTTGGGTTCAGGTGAAACAGCCTGAAATGTCAGCCTTGGGGGTTGGCTCTGTCAAAAATCCTTTCAAAAGAATGCCATGGGGTGACCTGGCCCTGTCTAAATGGTAATTACACATTCATAATGCAGTGGGTACAGTGGGGTCTGCCTTGGTGTCCTTGGAGTCAGTGAAGCCAGCGTCTCTTCTCTTGACCAGAGGCTACGGGCACTCTGAATAGACTTTGAAATGAGTCTCCCGTGCTTTCATGTGAGATTACTTCTCAAGCACAGACAGCTGCTGTTACAAAATCTCCCCCAGTATCTTTTATTTATAAAGTATTGAGGACTTTTTAAATGGAATATCTTTTTATTCAGCTTTTATTATTTTTTTTTATGCAGCATCACTGGATTTCAAAGCAAAAACGACAAAACTGAGTGTCAGTTTTGGAATCGGTTTTTGAATGAACATTTCACTCCTGAAAATGCACCTTATAGTCAAGAAGTGATTGATGAGTCAATGCCATTTCAGTACACAAGTACACAAGACTATTCTCTTTATGTCTGTAATGCCAAAGTGCTGAGAACACAACAGATTAATTGTAACATTTTATTGTAATTATTATACATCACTTTATCCATTTTGTCAACCAGGCAAAAAAAATCATTAAATTTGTACATTGCAATTTGCATGTCATCATGCATATACTTTCAGTCGGATGTATGCATGTTCTGAATTCTTACCATCATGTGCAATGTAGTATAATTCAATCCTCCTGTG
The DNA here is from genome assembly GCF_963514075.1 of Conger conger. Taxonomy (NCBI): domain Eukaryota; kingdom Metazoa; phylum Chordata; class Actinopteri; order Anguilliformes; family Congridae; genus Conger; species Conger conger. Next base: position 64,179,334 of record NC_083760.1, on the reverse strand, counting down.
GTTTCATATTTTCCAGATTTCTCATGTTTTCTCTTTTATTTTGCCAAATATTGTGCTGTAGGCTATTGTTTGGTCAAAGTGTAATGTATGGACTTGCTGCTTGAACATGTATTTTGACAGGAATCTCATTATTCCTCTGTAACATGGTAAACCATTAATTCCACAGCAGAAGCAGGAATAATGCATTGGCTTTAGTCCCTTTGTTTTGGACTGTTGAATCTATTTGCGTGTTCCTTGGTGTATACAGGTTGGGTCATACTCACATTAGTGATACACGTATGGACAACATGACAACTTGATGAATGAGCAGCCCCTGTGTGTTTTTCATGATCTCAGCACGCTTCTCATCAGCTGCTGTGCATTTGCCTATGATGCCGTTTCTCAAGTTATCCAGCATTGACTTTTTACTTCCTCTGCCTTTGAAGGACACGTGACATCCACCACAATTGACCCAAAGTCTCTCTCTCGCTCTCTCGCTCTCTCGCTCTCTCGCTCTCTCGCTCTCTCGCTCTCTCTCTCGCTCTCTCTCACGGACAAGGAAGCTCTGTTTTGTCATTGTTATAACCTTTTTGCTTTATTTTCTTTTTTAGGTCTTATTCCGGACTCTGACCACCCTTACAGCAAGTTTGAAAATGAGTAAAACAGTATTACTGGAGATTCATTGCTCTGAAGACAGTGGGAAGACCAGAGTATTTTCCCAGATGCTTCTCTCATTCACACGCAAGATTATAATGGCAACTGTAATTTGCTTGCGACGGCATAAATGATTTATTTCGAATAGAGGCATCGCTGCCTTTAATCTTGCAAGTTCTGTTCTTACTATTTGTGGAATTATTAAATCAAATCACTTTCTTTTCCCATTTGCACAGCATAAATAATTCCTAGTTTGAAGTTAAGTAGCGTAAAAAAATGTCAGCCAGAAAGAGTTTGAGAATGCATAATTCAGAAATAATTTTGTTAATTTATTTTCCTTTGTATGACTTAGATTTGAGATTCTGAATCTTTGAAACCTTGAATGAAGGATTGAACCTTTGAAAATTGATTTTTTTTTAAAGAGTACTGTAATTATTCTACTTTCTCTTGTATATACATTAGTGTGAGCTTATTTGCATTGATATTTTACCATATTTCTTAATAAATGTGTTTTTTAACAAATACACTGCACATTTGTCTACATGTGATTTTGTTTTGCTTTTGTTTCAATACATACCTTTAAGAAAACCAACTAGGGCATGAAACATGCCATGTAACTAGTTTCATCTTGTTGTTTTGTTTTGTTGGTTAATTGTCTTACACTGATAAGGTATGAAAAGAGTATATATTATGGCATGTATTAAATGGCTAGTGTAAATGTCCAGCAAAACAAAAATCTACTTAAGAATCTTGACTAGTAAGTTCAGCCTGAATTTTCCTTATTTATTGTTGGGAGGAGGGAAATGTGCTTGAAACTAGGCCTAGATGTCACTATATATGCCAATACAGGGCTGGAAGGCTCCCACACCCCACCCTGAGGGAGGCTGGAGCAGGCTGTTCAGCTTCGTCATTTCATAAACCTGAGCCTATCAAAGGCTCTTGATCGCCTGACTCAGAACATGCCTACAGCTTCCTCTGACTGAGCTTTCACTTCTCCTTTTAAGTGAATGCACTAATGTTCACTGAGGTTTCCATCTCAGGAAGGCTTTTTAAACCAGTACGTTCTCTGGGTTTATGTAATTATTCTCTTAAGTGCACCTTAGAGCCTATTCACTTTGAAGCGTAGCGGTTAAGGTACATGACTGGGACACCCAAGGTTGTGGTTTGATCCCTGGTGTAGCCACCATAAGATTCACAGCTGTTGGGCCCTTGTGCAAGACCTGTAACCCCATGTTGCTCCAGGGGGGATTGTCTCCTGCTTGGTCTAATCAACTGTAAGTCGCTTTGGATAAAAGCATCAGCCAAATAATGTAATTTACAAACACTTGCTCAATGTATGGGTGAAATGAAGAAGCTGGAAGATGGGCTTCCTCTGCAATATTCTGCCCATAATACCATATGTCAGATATGCATGTTGCATTATTACACCTACATAAATTACTAAAGATGTGAGATGCATTTCAAAACTGACTTAGATCTAGTGGGAATCGCATTGCGATCAATCAGCTTTCAGAGGACAGTTGATTTGTCTGCACTAGGCTACGGTGTAATATTTCCCAAACTGTTACACTACTTGAAACAAACAGTAATGTTTTTGCTAGTATCATTTCGGAGCCTTATGTTAACTTTGACCACTAAATTGCTAGTTAAATTGTAAATGCCACTCCGATCTAAAAGACGTCAATTTATTTTAATTCTCAACCATATTCAATTACACGATCCGCAATGTTAAATGTAAAATGTGTGAGATAAATTATTAAATGTCAACAAGATAACCCAATATTCGACGTGTAAAGCAACCCCGCATTCCATTAATAGGTCTGGACCCTATCGAGCTTCGACTGTCTTTGGGGAAAGTTTCTTTTAACACGAACGCAGATCACTGGTATATCTCAATGCCCAACCTTGCAGTCGGTCGTTGCAATGTGACTGAAAGCTCGTACAGTGAATCGCAACACAGATATTAGTATTTTGGCCAATTGGTGAGCAGTATGGGTGGGACTTGTAGCAGGAGCGTGTTTTCTCTCACACACCAGTCGAAGTGAATCCCAAAAAATGACATCCAGATTGAGCAAAACTGAGGAAGCGAGGACTATCCAGCGGCTTTGTCCGCAGTAGATACGCTTGTGGTATTTTATTGATCTCACATTCATGAAAAAATTGGAATATCCCTTCCCAAGGAATGAAGCTTACATGTAGGCTACAAAAATCCGAAAACCATCAGAAAATGAATCTTTGAGAACTGGTGCTGTTTCATAGAACACATTTCCTGTGTATGACAGCAGAGCATAGCGAAGCCCTTGTCTCAATTCTAAAGAATTTGCCATTGCAACGATCCGCGCGGCTATAACTATTAATTAGCCTAATTATTTTAATATCACGACATGTGTGACTTAATGCCAGCTTCACAACCTACCGAAAAAATAGGTAAAATGAAAAAGTTGCGAAGAACTTTATCGGAGAGTTTCAGTCGCATTGGTAAGTAGACTCGTTTTTACAAAACCTCGCTATCCCCTCATAAAGAACCGTTTATTGCCAATAATATAACGATAGCCAACAAGCAGACCAGGGAAATGTAAGTAGTTAGCTGCGCAGCGCATGGATCTCCTTCAGCAGTGGAATTAATTGCAACAGTCAGATTTCTTTTTGGAAATTATTATTAAACTTAATCCATACTGTGACAACTGAGTTAATGCATAGCTTATTTTTTCCAACTTTGACTGAATTAACCCATTTTTTACTGGGCGTGCCTGTGAATGCTAAAAGCTAGCGAGTTAGCAGAGAATCCTAATAAAGTTCACATCTGTGCATGTTTTAGTTTTGTTCATTGCGATGTAATACACTTGACTAAATGGTTAATGTCTAAATGTTTTTGTCTGACGACAAAAGTGTATTTAGATGAAAGCCAATCCGTAGTATATAGCCTAGTCTTTTTTATGAAACAATACACTGCAAATATTGGAACATTTTTTGGTTTACTGTGGCATGATGGTAAAATAGTAGTGGCTAGATGTCCGTCGATTCTTGTCTGTTGAATAGGACTTTCATTTGAAAAGTCGTGTCTTATCACCTCTGGGAGGATACAGGTTAACACTTGACCGGCTGTATGTAGCCTACGCTATAGCCTGTAGGCTTCCCGAAACGATTAACGTGAGAATTAACCAAGAGCTTTTGGTGCATAGCGAGCCACATTTGTTTTAAACTAGATCCCACCCGGGATGACTGTAATCATATTATAAATCGCTGGCTTTTATGGTGTAAAATTATATGCAGCAAGTATGCGGTTCAAGAGTATAGGCTAAACAGATGTGGAACTGCCTTGGTTTGCAGTTTTTCCATCCATCTCTGTTTATCTCTGAATCGCCGAAGTGGGGTCGTTCAAAGCATCGATCAGTCACTGTCTGTCGTGTGGATTAGACAAAGAACATTACGTCATACTTTGAGAAGTTGAATCGCAGTCGTACACATTGTTCTAATATCAAAGTAGTGTCACCTTTCTTCATCTGCTGAAGTACAGTGAGTTTGTGTGCTGGTCTTAAACTTCTTCCGCTCTTAAAAACCATTCGATCTCGCAGATGCATGTTGCTTTAAATTAACACAGCTATATCAGGCCGTCCGACAAGCAAGTAGCTAGGCTACAGATTTGCAAGCAGATCTACAAGCAACCTTCAAGTAAAATACTATATTAGCGAGGATGTAGGAGTATTCTGGGAGCAATATGGATAATTGGTATACTAACTTATAGCCTAAATAATATTTTGACCCAGTAAGCAAAGCCTCTAACATATGAGATTGTAGTAGGAGTTACTGCATATTAAGTACATAAAAACTAGGAGAAATTATTACATACAAGATACAATGAACTGAACGCCTTTATTTGTTATTTGTTGTTGTATATAGGCTATGACAATATAATGTACTGCTTAAGTTGAAATATGGCATAATATAAAAGTAATACATGATTCTCTAAATATATCCGCTCAGCAGATTGCTTGTTGGAAGGAAAGCTCATGGCGTGTTGTGATCGCCAGCAGTAGTGTTTTTACTGGAGCCGTGGTGGTGAATACCCTGCTCGAGCGTATAAGATCATCAGCTCACCTGAGAGCATGCCCGTCCAGTGCAGTATAATGCTCTACAGTGCCGCTGTGTTTTTAACATTATCGCCCTCAGTGTGGGCTGTACAATACATCTACACCATGTGAACTGAATTTCTTATATATTATTGTTAATGTGGACGGGGATTAAATGTGATATGTGTATTCAAGTCAATTAAAAGTCTATTGGCGGAGGTAGTTGTCAGCTAAAGCTTTCTCATAATGGAGGCATGCTTGTGGATTATACTAGCCATTTGTTTGTTTTTTTTTAGAATAAATTACATTGAGTTAGTCTTTCATAGGCATGCATTAATTCACTTTCATCCAGGGTTGACATGCAGATATGACCTGCTGAAAAAAGAAAGTATTAAAAAATATTTAAAAAATATTTTTCATGAACTTGAGAAATAAGGTATAAAAAAATAAAAGATTGAAATCATTTCTACTGTCTCAATCACTACTGTCGGTGTCCAGAAGTGCTTAAAGTTTTGTTCAGACCAAATGCCAGAATGGGGAATAAATGTGATCTTGTGACTTTGACCGTGGAATGATTGTTGGTGCCAGACAAGGTGGTTTGAGTATTTCTGAAACTGCTGATCTGCTGGGATTTTCACATGCAACAGTCTCTAGGGTTGTCAGAGAATTGTGCGAAAAACAAAAAACATCCATTGAACAGCAGATCAGCGGGCAAAAACGCATTGTTAATGCAAGAGGTCAGGGGAGAAGGGCCAGACTGGTCGAAGCTGACATGAAGGTGACAGTAACGCAAGTAACCACACATTACAACAGTGGTATACAGAAGAGCATCTCAGAATACACAACACGACACATAAAAAATAAGTCTAATAAATATCTAATAAAATTTTCACTGAGAGTATGTGTCAATTCGTTGAATACCGAATAACAAGCTTATAATTGTTTTCACGATGACTCACTTTCCTAGGTAACTGAATGTATACTGCTGTCAGTGTGTTCAGTATGCCACTTCTACACTGTTACTAGACAGCAATGCTATGTTTGTAATCTTTCGCAAAATGTGGATTTTTTAAATTGTATTTGCAGGCTTGCTTTATTACTGCAATATCCTCCTTTGACAGACAACCATACACTCTCATCTGCATTTTTTCCACTACCACCGGTGGACTGCAGGTCTGCAGATCTGATTGACCAGCACAGTCACTGGTGCACAGTTAGATTAGGCAGATCCTGTCATCTGAAACCCTCACTGTAAGGCTGATGTTATGGCCGATTGAGCAGTGGCCAGCAGTGACTCACGGAGAGCACTGGCATGGCGAGGGTCTGGAACCAGACTGTGACGCATGTCCACACACAGGCAATCAGTGGCCTGGCTAATTCTTTCATAAATCAGATTTTCTTAAATGTTGATATTGTAAAATGAACAATGTAAAGCTGATAGGAAGCTTTCATTAGTCTATGCTGTGGTGAATTAAAAACATATATGTTATTATATTATTTTGAGTGAATGAATCTTGTTATCTGATATAAGTTATGATAATTGGATAGTTTTTTCTGAAGTTGAATTGTATAACTTGAAGAAATAGCTAGGCGTTACACTATACTGTTTTTATCATTGCTGAATGAATTATTGGAGCTTTTTTATTAAAACACTTACCCTTATACTAACCATTACTTTTCCCTTTTAGCTTTCAAGAAAGAGGACAATGGCTTTGATGAGGTGAGTAGAAAAAAGAAAGAAAAAAGTAATGGGAGCCATTCTCGCTGCTGTACTTTGTTAAAGAAGGTTTGTAGATGCTATGCATAATAATCCCTGTTTTATGGGTTGATCTCTTGAGAGGGGACCTAGCCCAGAAAGCCTCTAGGCTTAGTTGAAGCATGGCTACGATGCAGAGATTCATCCAGCAGTGTCAGGATTGTTTGATGCTAGGGTTAGGGTTAGGCATAGAGAGATCTTCAGTCGAAGCAAGTACATCAATATGAAAATTGTAAACTCACAACAAAGACATACTGTGTGCTAAGGCTTTACGTTTGAAAGACAACAGAGTCCATGCTACGTCTGTTGGCCAAGTATCGCAATGACAACTATGTCCAGATGAAGGTCATGTGTCCTACCGCAGATAAGTCATGGTGCTATTTGTGCCACGGTTCCTCAATGTTCTTGTGTTGTATCTGCATTTTTGTGTATCTCATCTATATGATGTGAGAAAAAGATGGTAGGGTATCATAGTTTTGTCCATAAGCCTCCTCAATGTTCCTCATATAATGTTTGTGTCATGTTCATCTGCAATTTCTGCAGAGATTTTATTTTTTTTGGCCTACATGATGATTTCACCGATAGACAGTATTCTTTGCTTTGTTTGTTTGCTGTTGTCATTGCAGGGATCCAGTTCAGACCGAGGAAGGGTTCTGAGTTCTAGTGGTATACTGCTGTTCTGGGCCCAGCGTGTTGCCCGTTGCTGCATAATCTAATGTGATGCTGGCGCACGTCTGTCTTTGTCACAGTGAAGTCTGTCAAACACGATTCCCTGTACGGTTAGCCTGGGACATCAAAGACAGTGATGAAAGCTTTGGCGATTGCAGCAGTATGTTTTGAGTGACAACACAATCGCTTTCATAGACATTCCATGACAGTTTGGCCAGGTAGTTTGTGATGAGGTAGTTCAAGGAGAATTTTGTGAGGCTTTTTCAGTGATGTTATGTTTGAAATGCAAAGTGTGGCACTTGCAGTGTTTTTGGGATATCAAGTATAGCTGGTGTGTGAGCAAAACTACAGAGAATAATTTATTTGTCAAACACCTAAAACCAGATTCATTGACCAAAAAAAGCAGTTAAATGCTCTCATACGAAGTAACTGAATGCAGATCAAAATATCACTAATATGCTGCTGTAGTCTTGAAGGTGTGTTCAGTGCCAGTTTAAGAATTTTCCTCCAAAGTGTTTTTCCGTGCTATTCTTTAGCACCATGTCTCCTCACACAAAAGGTGCTAAACTGAGGAGGCAAGGTGTGGAGATGGTGTCACATGATGTCAGAATCCCAAAGAATCCACCTCCAGTTTTCTTCAGTGCTGGATAGAGTGAGACTAGACTGAGGAAGGTACCACCACACTGGTCTGGGGTGTCATGGCCATGGGGTCCAGTGCTTTTCTGCCCCTAGGGCTGTACTGAAAGAAATGGGAGTCTACGCCCCAGTCTTTCATTATTCTTCGACATCACAACTCTCCAGTTAGCTGGTTCTATGTGAGTCCTCTGGTCTCCCTCCAAACCAGCATACCCTCCCATCAGTTCTCCACAGTCTGTGTCTGTTTCGCCTGGCATAATGCTGAGCTTTCTGAGCACGCTCGGACACTGGGACACTGCTGGCTCCCACTGCCAATGCCGTGCTTCTTTCTTGCAGACTGCTGTCTCCTTCTGACTGTGTAGAAGCAGGGCTGCCCGATCCTGCTCCTGGAGATCTACCGTCCTTTAGGTTTCCATTTCAACCCTAATTTGGCACATCTGATTCTGCTAATTAGCAGCTCCACAAGATCTATAGAGTCAAGATCTGTAGTGGCTATGCTATGAGATGGTGTCACTCAGCTGCAGTGGCAAACTGTTCTCTCATTGGTGACTGGATTCCTGCTGATAAGTTCTGCGCAATTTATTGCCCCCCTGGATTTTGAAAAGCAACTATGGCGGTCGTTTGATAAGATTAAATCCAAGGAATGTATTTAGTGGGACATCCTGAGTATTTAGAAAAATGCCCTTTTAAGGAAAATTGGTTCCATGTGTGCTTGTGCAATTCAATTTAACACTTATCCTGGGTTTAAGAGTTTATTGTGTTTTCAATAGACTTCAAATAACATTGGGATTCCTTTTAATCCATTTTAGGTATTGTGCTTAGTTTTGACACTGGTGTGCTACTGTAAAATACTGATGTTGGATTAATGCTATAAGAACAGTCTCCTTTTAGTAGGCCTATTTTGTGCCATTTAGTTTTTTTGTTCTTTGAAGTATTTTTTTTCTGGATCAAATGTGCGACCTGGTCAAATATGTCCCAGTGCGTCAGAGTAAGTCACTGGAAAGAAGTGAACTGGCCTGTTTAAGGGGCTCTATGGCATGGGAAATTGTTCGGCCCATTAGCTATAAATGGTGTTAGCCGCCAGGGAAAGCATTTGAAGAATTTGAGAAGGAAAGTACTGTTTCCTGTTGGGCAGTGTAAGTTGCCTTTAAGAAAGAAGTGCATGTCGACATGACCTCGCAATCTTACGGAGGCTGGGGAAGATTCTTCCAGTATGAAGTCTTAAGAGGCTGTTATCAGCAGGTAGAGGTATAAGTGAGTAGGAACATGGATTGCAGTGGCCAATATGAGACCAACTGAAATAACAGGTTTGAGACACAGTGGAGAAAAGACACATCTGTATCCCATAGTGACTATGTAGTGTACGGTATAACGAGGTAGTGTTCTACACTGGTGTGCAGTGGTATCAGTAAGTAGAGGAAGTCAGTGGTGTGAGAAATGGCTGTACAGTTTAGAGGCTGAAATCTTTATGCTAACTGTGAAGGGAATGACTCATATTGTAATTTTGTTTCTCTCAGGAGACTTGTTGCAACAGTGTGTGTGTGTGGATTAGTCAGGTTTATCAGGGCATACTTGTTCAGCTACTCTTCAACTGAAGAGAGTGCAGTAGAATAGAGTGCATCACCCTTATGATTCACATCTAACAGGAAATCGCAATACTAGTGTTGCCCCCACTTGTTTCTGATATACACTCAGCGAGCACTTTATTAGGTATATGGTTGACTTCTTTTTTTAGACTTTATTAAGTCTGCCTGTAGGACTGCTGCTCACTGGATGTTTCAGGAGAACATCAGTGTCCTGTCTGGCACCAACAATCATTCCACGGTCAAAGTCACATAGATCATATTTTTCTCCATTCTGACATTTGGTCTGAAAATGCTGAACCTCTTGACCACATCTGCATGCTTTTATGCAGTTAGTTGCTGCCACATGATTGGCTGATTAGATATTTACAAGCTGGTGTACAGGTCTACCTAATAAAATGGTCACTGGGTGTATGTATTTTATGGCTATTCTGATGCTGTATAAGTCCTGAAAACAACGCCGGGTGTAACAGATGCTAAACCTGATAGTTTTGTAGTCTGCCTTTTCTTTGGCAAGCTGCTTGCTTCTTGTAGTGTGGGATTCACCCCTCTCTCAAAGCGGTGAGTGGCAGCTTTAGTGTGAGGCTACGCAGTTAAGTGTTCCTGGGTCAGTAAAGCCATCTAGCCTCTGTAGTGTTCTGGTAGAATAGCCCCCCCCCACCCTTGTGTCCCAGGGGCCTATCCACAATGACCCCCTTCCCCTGGAGGGGTCCTCTAGCCTCCCTACCCATTAATGGAAACTAGACCAGCTGGCCCACCTAATTGGATTGTAAATAACTATGTGAGTTTGAGTGATTCAGAGGGTAAAGAATGCCTGGGTCTTTAACATGGCTGTTAATAAACAGGAAGTTTGGGGGGTTGGATCCCACCGTGAGAATGGTATAATTGTGACGGACTGGCCTTGTGTTCCTCCCCAGCTCACTGGCCTGTCTTTCATAGACTGAAACAGTGAGACTCCAGAACACAGGAGCAGAGGGGAGATGAGCTGTTATGTGGGGAACGGGATCAGGGAGCTGGTGGTTTGGGGTGGGGGGTGGGAGTTGGTGGATTTAGGGTAGGTTTAAGGGAGGGTAGGTTGAGGAAGATTTACGTTACATAAGAATTCTGTCGCACAAAGCATATATATAAAGCATATATGCATTTTGCTGCATCTGTGTCTTATTTGGTGCAGGGATAGGGAATGCACAACAATAGATAGGCTATCAGATGAAGTGTCATTTAAGTGCTGCAGTATACTCATTTTGTAGCTGCTCTATCAGTAACTATTTGATGTTTCACTTAGCATGCCTATTAAATAGCTAAATATCTATTCCAGGTTCAGTTTGCTCTAAAATATGAACTGAAGGTCTCACAGACTGTGGTGGCATCCCAATAGACAGAGCATCCAGAGAGAATGGCATTCTATTATTAGCCTATCTGCATCACATTAAACAATGCTTCCCCTATGATGTGCACATGCCCAAATAATGTTTTTAAATCTCCGTCCAATTTTTCCAATTTTGTCTTCCTGAGATATTCACTTATTTTAATTAATAATTTTATTCAGAGTTCTTTTTATAGGCATCCACTTCTTTACATATTTGAGTAAGTGTTTTTAGACTGCTATGGTACTGTAGCTGTCTGCCTGGTTTCTTTGTCCTGTGTAAAGCTATGTCTATTTGCTACCTAGCTCACTAGGTTTGCTAACTAACTCACTTGGTGAGAAATAAGTGTTTCCCAGTGAATAGATATTTAGCGTTACATATAGTACTTTCACAGTGATATAGCTCACACATTTCTTTGATAACCAAACAAAATGGCTCCCAGCTAGTTGCTTCTCGATAATTTGTGATAGCAGGAGCCCATGTCTCATCTATTTCTGTTTTGTTCTCTGAATAGATGTTTGTACATTCAATGTTGATTTAAGGTTGTAAGAAAACAACATAGCAACTAAATTATCAAGGCCCACTCATACACATCCACACATATAGTACATACGGAGCCTGATGTGGTCGTGTCTGTGCTTTAATTACTTTCTGTAATACCAAACTTGTTTTGCAGCAGCTGGCATTACTAACAACCATACTTATTACTGTGTCTAATTTGCTATCCTATTTTCATTTTAAATGCTAATATCTATCTTTGGTACAGTGTGACTGATATTTCATTTGGCCCCCAAAGCCTGCAGAGCATACATCACACAGCTGTTTTTCATCTCAGTTAAGCACCTCCATTGAAACAGTGTTGTGTATGGAGGTCCTTCAGAGACATGCTGACATCAATCTTAACATTTATTTAGGTTACATTTTTAGAAAAGACGTTTTGTCTAATTAAAACACAGTGGCACAAAAAGTAATTCTCCCCTCTCTCAGTATGTATTGTACATTGTTTTCTCCCAGAGTGATTTTACCCGATCTTGTAGTTCTTATTATAATTACATGTCTTCCCTTGTCACATGAGAACTTCATTATCAGCTCTATGCTGAATTAACGGCTGGCTCATTTTAGAATTTCATGAGTTTGGTGTCAAGCTCTGGGAGTAATGCAAATTTTTTTTTTGTGTGTTTGTGTGTGTGTGTGTTATCAAAGAATCACACCTTATTCGCGGGACAGTCACACTAGTGTTAACTATGTGAAAAAAAACGTATGCGTCTACGTAATGTGCTACCATTTTTAGAAACTGGAAAAACTTTGAGCATGTTTCTAACTGGAATGTATTGAGAAACCAGTCCTTGAAGTGTGTCGTGAATCCTGGGTCTCAGTGAACTCATAACTGTGGGTGGTTGAGCGGACGGTGGGAGAGAATGTGGCTCTGGGGAGAGGGTAGGAATGGTGAGACTTGTGTAGCACTGAGTTGTTTTCGGTAAGGCCATTAGGGGTCATAGTCCAGCTGTGGGGTGGGGTGTGTGAGGATAACACTGGCCCGTCCGCTGTGTGGACTGACATGTGGGACAGTGCTGGACCACGGCTGATTTTAGCTCTAATAATCTGAATGAAACATCCAATCCTCAGTATTTGACTGCTTCGTTACCTTTCAACATCTGTAGCTTTGTGTGCTAAGCAAATTAGTATGTTGTTGGCTTAGTTGGACTTTCCAACCAAGCTCCCAAGTAAGTGGCCTAGGCTGTGTCCAAGTCAGCCTCCTGTCTATTAAGTGCACGATTTAGTGCATATTTTAGTACGCAATATACTTCATACTGTCTTCCAACTGTACTGTAGAAGTTGCTAAGCCCTTGCTCAGCCATGCTCAAGTGTTGTTTTTCTTGTTGAAGAAAATGGACATTAAAGCAAAATTTTTTTATGGGACCAAAATGGTACTTCCTGAAAGGTATGGTCCCAAATATACTCAGTGAAAGCCTGGAAATATTTTGAGACTATATAATTTTGCCTACTGACTGTAACAACTTTCTCATCCAGCACACTTACCTACTTAACAACTATACGCAATAGTAAAAGTGCTGGTTGGGCCCTGCACAAGGCTGGTAATGCATCCTCAACATGGCCAACCAAACACTTTCCCCAAGGAAGGTATATACACCCAGTGAGCACTTTATTAGGTAGACTTGTACAGCAGCTTGATAATGCAATATTTAATCAGCAAATCATGTGGCAGGAACGAAATGCATACAAGCATCCAGACATGGTCAAGGGGTTCAGTTGTTTTTCAGACCAAATGTCAGAATGGGGAAAAATATGATCTAAGTGACTTCTTTGACCGTCTAGTGATTGTTGTTTCAGTATTTCAGAAACTGCTGATCTCCTGCAATTTTCACGCGCAACAGTCTCTAGGGTTTGCAGAGAATGGTGCGAAAAAGCAGCAGTTCTGGGGGCATAAACGTGTTGTTAATGTGAGAGGTCAGAGGTGAAGGGCCAGACTTGTCAAAGCTGACAGGAAGGTTATGGTAATGCAAATAACCACACATTACAATAGTGGTATGCAGGAGAGTATCGCTGAACACACAATGTGTCAAACCTCTTAGTGGACAGGCTACAACAAGACTAATAATTCTGAAAGATAAGTAATAAATACCTAATAAAGTTCTCACTGAATGTATACTGTAGGTAGGTTGTCTCTTGAAGGATGATATGGACAGAATGAATAGTAATCAGAAATAATTTCAAGCTTTAGGGACTATACTTTTCTTTCATTAATTGTTGGATACTTATGTACGTCACGTACATAAAAACCAAAAAAAACATCCTAATCACTGTCTAATAGATGAATTGGCATATGGGCATTTGTCTGACGTTTGTCCGGGATGTGTGTGTGTGAGGGAGAGATAGCGTGAGAGAGAGCGTGCAAATGCGTACACGTGTGTGTGTGTGTCTCTGCATGGATTAATTGTAACATCCATATGCCCTTGAGATGTGTGTCTGGTAGCACGGGGCATGCCAGGAATGTGAGCGTGACTGTGAGGGAAAAGGCGAGGATGGCGTGAAACTCCCTGTATCAGCCCTGGGTGTCCAGAATGGGCACAACCGGAGTCTTAAACTGGGGCAGCAATGAAGATTACCCTTAATTTTCTGGACCAAATACATTTTTGTTGGAGAGAATTATCTTTTTTCCTCTACGTACTTGTCTTTGATACGACTTGAACATGCCAACCTCAAAACGGAAGTGTTGTGAATCCTGCAGATTTTATGACCACTAGAGGGCAAGTGGCCAGAAGAGTTGTCACAGTCAACAGTTTTTTTCCTGTAACGGCCTATGGTTATGCTTCAGTTCCTAAGTACAGGGCTCATTGGAACCATATAAGCAATTTTGCTAACAGTTGTATTTAATATGCCTATTTAATTGGGGATTGAAATTAATCTGAAAGTTTCTGTCAAACAAATTGGAAATGCACTGAAGGAAGCAAGAACGTGTTTAGTTGGAAAAACAAAAGAACACACCGAGAAAACAGGGCTCTTGTAAGGCTTATTTCTAAATGCTTGTTACATCAAACAAAAAAAAGCCTCTCTCGGTATTGTCTGACGGAGCGATCCTGAGCTGCTCGTGAGATGCATGCAGACAGGCCCAGCTGCTGTTTGTGTCTTCCTCAGCGTGTCACAGGAAATGAGCCGAGCTCTCAATGAGATGGCTGTTCTTGTGTGGTAAATTGTTCCCTGGAATGCACAACACGATGGCTTGGGGTAGACTTTGGGGCAGGAAATGAAACATTGCGAGTGTAAGCTAATACGTTCATTGTTTAGAATGCATTTAGCCAACAATTGCGTTACTGTCTTTCGGATATACAAGCAGACCTGTGGAATATCTCTGCTTTCAGACTTCAGGGCATATAGCTCAAGGCATTTCAATTATGTCTGTCCATGGTAGCATTTTAATAATTTGTTCCTGAAAAACAATCAGTAAATATGATGGTGCAATCAGGAGCTAAGACCAGAAGGGTGGGAGTGTAGATACAGTCATTTGCGTACATAATAATTGGTCACCGTGCAAAATATCTGCAAGTCATGAGGCATCCGCATTAATCTCGATGTCAAGTGTTTGCTTTGAGGTGCAGCTAATTACAGCTAATACATCTGTGTGAAGGAAGCTCTGTTCTGGAACCCTCCATTTGAAATGCATTACAAGAGATAAAAAATCACTGTGCTGGGAGTCATGCTGTCATCCCTGGTGTTTGGACGTCACTGATAGGATGCTCCCCAGGACAGATAACAGAAGAATGAGACAGAAGTTTCATTGATTTTGCTCCAGGGAGCAGCGAGCCAAGGTCATCCATTCAGTTTGAACATAGCCACAAGTTTATCGCATGTGAGCACAGGATTCTGTTGACAAGATCAGGGAGAATTCTATAGGTTCACATAAATAAGATTAAACTTCATTAAACACACATGTCTAGTACCTGATAACTGGTACTTTTTTGCTTTTCTTCTGAAAAATGTATTGCAGCATTTTTTTTGATACTCATTATTTGGTAGAGCATACATGATTGGGATTGAATGGACAGCTTGTATGCTTGCATGGCTGCAGTTTATTTGAAAATATCCAACTGTAGAGCAGAACAGAACTGTAGCACAAATATGCTGTACACTCCTGCAGCACTAATTGGAGGCCAGAAGCACAGATATTACAATAGATTACCCAGGGTCAGTGTCTATGTTTTTCTAAATACAGCAGGATTTGGTTAGTAGCAGGAGTTTTCTGTTTCTATATTAGCTGTGGTGAAATGTGATCATGGGCAGCAAAAAAGGACATTAAACATTGAAAAATCGTAAGGCTATTTGTAGTTACAAATGACAATAAATGCACACTTTCCCATTAGAGAATATTCTGAAAGTGGCCTGTCCCTCAATTTACTGAATAATACTATAGTACTATTTGTATTTTCCATTATCTTGTTGCATTGTGTGTGTGCGTGTGTGTGTTGGTGTGTTGTGTGTCTGTGGCATAGTATTTATACAGTATATGGCGAGATCTGTGGGGGGTCTATCCCTGCCTTGGCACTTTCTCTGCTGTGGCCACTTCTCTATCTGTTACCCTCTCTGCTTTCTACCCATGAACAAAGCAGGAAGAAAATGACCAAAGACGGTGGCAATCCTGCTTTACTTTTTCCTTGTCATAAATTGAGCAATTTTTGTGACTGTATCTGCTACATGTGTTGTACCAGGGGTTTTCACAGAATGGCAGCAAGAAAATACACACTTAATCGCTAGCTGGAATTCTGGCTTGCCATTATTGTGCTATACCCTATGGACTCTAAGCCAAACCACCAGGCATACGCTTTCTGTATAGAGCTCTGGAAATCTGGGGAATGTGTGAATACTATACTGCACTGATCATAACTTTTGCATAGGCAAAATAGCCTCACCATCAGTATAACAACAAAGTGTAATAATGCAGTTGACAAGTGATTAATATGAACACATGTGCTATGTAAATTAGGGTAAAATATTAGTGAAAGGTAACAGTAGTGAACCCAGTAGTAGAAGTTAAAGATTGAAGTGAAGATAAAGATTGAAGAACTGAAGAATCCAGAGAATAACACGTTTTTGAATACTCTTTCTGCTTTCACTAGAGCCTTAGCACACATCCGTAGCATTTATCTAATGAACCTAAGTACATCAATCCATTCAAGATTAAGATCCAGTCAGTCCATCTGATCTCATAACCCGCTCTCACAACGTGCACCGGGGGTGTCCTCAACCAAAGAGCCGGCTTTGATGTGCTGCCTCTCTCGCTCCGTGCGTTCTCCGCCCGTGGATATCCTCTAAAATGATTTATGTGCTTTATTTGAGAGCCGTAAAGCCCTCCTTCTGAATCTGCTGTCTGGTTACAGCGTCCCAGCAGTGGTGCTGCAAACTGCCCTTGAAGAGGCTGATTTAATCAGCCGCAGTGTGCTGCTCTGCCTTTGCAGAGGGAGTCCAGTCACCTCCTTCCTGTCTCCTCCTCCTTCCCAAAGCCTTGCAAGGACTTTTTTTGTGACTCACTGTTCAGGGCTCTCCCCTTTAACCCCAGGCATATTTGTGGCACAGTCAGAATGGCAGAGATGCCAGGGATGACGTCATCACCCGCCACCCCCTCCCCAATATGTGCAGCTTCAGAGGTTTTGAGAGGGCGATTGCCCCCTTAGTTAATGATTAGATTTACTTGGAAAGCTCCTTAAAGACGTACTTTGAGTATGCCTGTGGTTTTGGTTGCAGAAAATGTACACATTTTTTTGGCTCCAGACAGCAATTGAGGGACACTATAAAGATGTGTGTATAAAAATGCCCAAAGTATGTCTTTTCTTATTGTTACTGATTATTTTAGCATTTTTTTGTGGAAATCTCGTTAGTGTTAACTGAGCCATAGAGAACAGATGGCTTGTGTGTGGTTCTGTCACAGAAGTACTCCCAAAAACATCAGAAAACATGGACCAACTGGACCAAAAAGATGGTCTAGCAACTGGGCTTGGCTGTCTGGGGGCAGTCCCAATTTCAGATGCTCCCCTCCTCGGCTCTTTGTGAAAATAAATAATGGATTGATCT
This sequence comes from Conger conger, assembly GCF_963514075.1. Taxonomy (NCBI): domain Eukaryota; kingdom Metazoa; phylum Chordata; class Actinopteri; order Anguilliformes; family Congridae; genus Conger; species Conger conger. The sequence goes on along the minus strand of NC_083760.1, from coordinate 64,162,038 downwards.
GCACTGCTCTATTTCTGGACTGCAGTTGTCACAAGTATGGGTAATAAGCCAGTTAGACATTGAGCTTTGTTTGCCTGTGAGACTGCACCCAGCTTGGGTTGGTGGAATAATATAGATTCTGTACAAAGCATTAGAATGGAGAGTGGCAGACACAGTATATTGTCTGAAGCTGTAAAGATTCTCAGTAGTTGATCTGGAATTTTCAGTAAGCAATTTATTATCAATATGTAATTATCGTATGACGCTTAGCCCAGGCAAAACGAACAAATGTTTATTTAAAGTAATGTTTAGTGTTTCGCTGTTGATGTAGGCAGTTAAATTTTTCGTATGAGGGAAATTGACTAGACACAATGTGCTCCTAGGCCCAGAACCAAAGGCTTCTTTCTGAATTTAAATGAGCTATTGTTTTTTGTTACTTATATAGCTATATCTTTAAATTGCAATTCATGAAGACAATGTGACATATTTTGTTGCTTCAGACATTTTCCTGAAGGCTTTTATAAATAGATATTTCAGATGGTCTGTGTGAATAGCTTGCTTGAAAATATCAATAGGACATTGTGTGTGATCCCCATTCACAGTCTGGTCTATGCCTCTGTGAACGTGTCGCTGGAGCAGCAAGGACATCCTGACGAGCAGCTGCATTCTCTCTTTTGTCCTTTTTGCGTTTTGATGGTGTTCTGCAATATCATGTTTACCACAGATATTTACTCCTTTCTTTTTGAGAGAGTTAGAGTAATACCTTAATGTATTCCCTTGAAATAATCTTCCAAAATATTTTGTAACTTCTTTGTTTGAATAAACCACATTAATGGTGGGCTTTATGTAATCTATAATTCTGATATCAGCCATAGTCGTCATTGATAGTCGTAAAGCTGGAAATAATACTTAATCTTGCAAATATATTGATAGTCTTATTAATGTTAACTTCAATGTGGTGCAAATTATCTTTGGCTGAACCTTTTGCTTTCTTCAGAGTTGACTGGCCACACTGTATGTAGGTCAGTTAATATGGGATCATTGCTAACCCAGCAGCATACAGTAATGTTGTATGAGTTATCAGTCAGGCTTTGCTGGTAGTGGAGTTGGCATGACAACTGAAAATACATTAGTTACAGCAGTAATCCTTATTTCAGAAGCCTTGGATATACAGGTTTAGACCGTCCCATCTCTTACAAGGATCTCCTAATCCCTGCTTTCATTAACCCTGATAATGATCCTTGAGGCTTTATAATGGATTACATTTTGTTTTGACATTAAAATGCATGTCTTGGTACACAGACACCTGTATGTTTTTTATATCATTAAGTGTGTGAGGATGAAGATTACCCTGTGTGATATCAGATTAATGATGGTGGTAGGTTTAGATAAAGGACATATAGTTTATTGCACTGTAGGTTTGAATAGATGGGCAGTAACTACCACTGTTAACTACAGTGTCCTGTTAATCTAAGATAATGTAAGTAATAAAATATACAGATACAGTAAGACTTGAAAAAATGAGTGGGTGAGTGCATGTGTGTACTTTGAGAAGAAAGGTTTTGATAAGTGTACTTATGTCTATGCATGCAAACATGGAGCTGAAAGCACACATACTTCCCTTCTCTCCTATATTGCGATATTGTGTGTTTTTAAAGGTGATTGGGTCAACTTTTCCGCTAGAGTTTGCAGCCTTGCTCTTGAGGTTAACGATTAAACACATATTTATTTGGAGAGAGGTTAAAATGTCACAGGTAAATATTTTCTTCAATTAAGTGTAAGAAGCCTATCTCTGGTATGAGGCCGGCCCTGGTATGAAGGTCAGCGCAGAAATCACTGTCCAGGCGAGTCCTGGGAGACCTTTTTTGGCGGGAATGTGCTGGGAGCGGAGGCTGTGTGACCTTCCTGCACAAACACAGCCAGGAGAAAAGGGACATTTGTAATATTCAGAAACTGACACTTTTCACAGCTTGGGCAAATAAAGATGGGCCATCTTGCCATTCAGACGACCTTTTCACAAAGCCGCTGTGGACTTAGACAGGTCCCTTCTCGTGAAATTCAGGGTGTGGGAGTGTTTGATGCACGTACACTGATCACAGGCTCACTGATGTTAGATTCAAGTCAAGTCTGGTATGTAAAATGCTGAACTCCCTGAATGGTTTTTCATGATTATGTTCGACTTATCTGGACAGCAATATACACCAGATAGTAAAAGAACAAAATTATCTTTAGAATTACTTTGAAAATCCTATAATACGATAAGCAGCAGTGTGAACAACATTGCTGAAATGTGCCAAAAGCAAACAATTCATTGTTGAGGCCTGAGACAAATGGCAACAAAGGGCCTCTTTCAGTCAGGGTATCTCGGTGAGGCTGTGATCTCTTCTTATCTCCTCCACGATAACACACAACACGCTTTGCCGTTTTGCTGCTGTCTTTGGCGAAATCCAGGTGGAATTTATCATTCATGAGTTGACGACTACGCCCCCCCGCCCCCCCACAGTTTGTGTTTACATCAAGGCGGCTTCTCTGCGTGTGACTGGTAAAAGTACGAATGAAAAGCTCCTCTGTCTCCCAGTTTCCTTCAAGTGCTTCTGTAATCTCTTGCTATGCATGAATTGATAGATGTGCAAAAATGACTTTTGGATTGTGTCATTGCTTTCTTCCTCTCCTAATTTGTCCCCATGTGTAAGATGCCCTAAATATCACATCACATGCATTTTCGACCTGTAGAACTTCTATTCACGTGTAGATTTTAGTTTCTGTGGCTAGAAGAAGAATATAGAGAATCAGATGGCCTATTTATTTCATTGCAAAAGATTTTGTGTGGCAAGGACATCGAACAAGGTTGTTTGGCTTTCCATTGCTGCCTAATGTAATGACAGCATAATCGTTTTTGAATTCTTTTATAGGTGAATACCTTGGAGAGAGTACTCCTTTTGAATTTCAATTCAATTGCATCTAGCCAAAACATTTTCTTTTTCAGTTAAGAATTTTGGTTGTGTGTCTGCAGACGAAAGCTGGAGTCTTGTTCAATATGTGCCAAGAAGTATATTTTTGAAAGATTATTATTATTATTTAACATTATTGAGAGAGTGCATTTCTAATAATAATTTTAATAATATTTCAGAAATCTGAGCAGCCTCCATTCTAAATTCAACAGGAAGCTGACAACACACTTTCAATAATTAAGAATATGTCAAAATTGGCAGATCAAATTTCACTTGAACGCACTGGCTCATTAACCTATTGATACTGCAATTTCACAGTATTCCACCAAATTATTAGTGTGGAGGTTTTCAACCCAGCAACAAATGGCTTAGAGTCATATGGTTTCTGTTACACTCTTTAGGTAATACATCATTAATAGTTTCTGCTCTGTAAGGTAAGCTAACATGTTCTATGCATGAAGCATAGCCCTTTGGCCCCACAGGAAATATAACCCTATTCACCTGAGCTGTTTCTGGTCTCATCATTCCTGCTAGAATGTAACTGCCACCTGCTGGTCATTGAGTTCACAGTCATGTTCAGTCACTTGAAAGCTTGGTTCTGCCTCATCCAGAGACTTCTTTTTGCATGAAATATAAAGGAGAAGCTGCATCACTAACTCGCTCCAAACTTTCTCCATAGTGAGCACGTCCCATGATTCTCAGCTCTTGCGTGAATGTCAGCTACAGTCTGAGAAAGGCTGGTATTGTAGTAGAATGGTTGTGAGCTTGACTCCCTCCTGTCAGAGGGCCAATACCAACAAGGTATTTCACCTGAATTTCTGCAATACCATGTATAGCTTCATAAATAGATTGTATATAAAAAAGTTTGTTTCTAAGAAAGAGCGTCTACTAAATGCTAAGCTTATTTAATTATATATGTATATATTTAAACCAAAATAAAAATTTTGGAAAACTTTCTAAATGTACAAAGATATATGTACTGTATTCGTATTTTGTATTCTGTCTTGATCAATGGTTTCCTCATCATTTATCGACTCATATTCAGGTCTATATATCACTAAACTATGTCATCACTCAGTTTTGTATTCAATAGAGCTGTATTTGCTGGTGTTCAAATTCTAAAATGCAACGAGATCTCCATTCCACAAACATGTAGCCTTCTTGTCATCAACAGGGATTATAACTATTCTAGTGTAGTTTCTCAAGGTGATTCCTTCACAGTATATTTTGGTCTCTAAATATGCATGGAACTTGATACCAGATGGTAATATTGATACGATAGTCATATGTATATATAAAAGATGAGAAGAAAAATGCAGCTGCACTGTTTTAATCACCCTGAAACATTCTGCTTTGAAAAATGAATTTTGCATCAAAAAGTAAGCGCAGATTGTTGCTGAGCAATTTAGTGGAGCTACCTCAATTAAAATATTTGGAATGGCTTGTCCCTGAGGCGAAGGGCATTGCTTCATTAATTAGTCCCTAAATGAATTGCCGCGCAGGGCTCTGAAGCAGTCTGAAGAATTTCCAATATACGCTGTTTTCTTATTTCAATCGATTGGTAACTGAGAGACGAGCGGCTCCCGGTGTGTGGAGCTGAATAGCAACCAAACCGACGGCGGACTGAAAGTGGCTGGAATCCAGCCGGGGCTGTTCGGGTATGTGCTTCATGTCCTGATACCAGGCCCTGATATGCAGCTGTAGTGTGCAGGAACATGGGGGACTTTCACGCCTGTGTGCGGAGTCACACACCCGTAGCGAAGCCTGAACGCCTCCTCCGGGATCCGATAGCGGGGGGAAATGCGGGCATACCGGATTCTCTCCGGTGCTGGGTCTTCATCTCCGCTTTCACAAACATACAGTAAGCGTGCGCAACACCAGCAATGTGCAGTTTTGTTTTGGAAGCAAGCTGTTATCTTCATAGTGCCTTTCCCACAGCCCTACAGCACCTCTCAAAGAAAAAGGCTGTTACACCTGCCCTTCTTCTCTGTCTGAAACGCTGCTTGAGCTTTATGTCCAGTAGCCCACTGCAGGCCTCTAGCTTGCCCCTATCAGTCTGTCAGAAAAGTATCCCCTCAAAAGGATTGGGCTCTGTGTTTGGAGTGGGGAATTGCTGACAATATGTAACTGACAGTTGGATTAAAAAAATCTAAATGGGTCTTGGAGGGTAGGCGGAGGTTTAAATTGGAAACTAAACCCTGTTTTTCTAAACAGACCCATCTCCTACTTATCTTTTTCATTCCCTCAGTCAGTGTTTATGTTCCTTTTTCCAAAAACCATCCATTTGCAAAATCTCAAAGCATTGCAGCTTCATTAATGCAGGCTCCTTAGTTTGTCACTTATCCCGAAGTTTTTGTCATGTTCCAGGTCTAATACTTTAAAGATATAGTGGGAAAAACCACAGGAACTGGCAACAAAACTAAAAATGGCCACCAACATGAAAGGTTAGCTCATTATGGGGAACTCTCAGGAATCGCTCAAAACCACAGCCAAAACTATGGAATTCTTTGGCCTTTGTTGTTGGCCTTTTTCGTAAACAAATCACAAACCACAGGCCAGTGGTTATGATTAGTTGATTTTTTCAGTAAACGAGCCAGTATGCTTTTAAAGAAAATCCCATAACAAATTCCATCTTGTACATGCCGCACACCAGCATGTACGTCCCATGAAACGTGACTGCTTCTGTTCCTCAGTGGCCTGTCTACTGAGACCCTGCTGCACTTCTTTCTTTCACAGCTTCACATTTGCATTTTCTCTACTTTTTAAGTGCTCTGCCAATCTATTGTTTATACCACTATTTAAAAATGTACTACCATATTGTCTTTGTGAATGTTTCTTCCACCTGCACAATTACAGTGAGACATGCCCACTACAGTGTTATATGATAGGTCGGCTAAATCGCATCACAGAATTTATCAGAAACGTACTTGTACAGTCAGGTCCGGAATTATTGCCACTCTTTATTACAGAATGACTGCAGAAAACAAGCTAAGCCTTACAGTAGCTGGATGTATTTACTGAAACTATTTGTTTCAGCCTTCTGGTTAGGCTACTTCTTTCACTTCCCACCCACAAACTCTAATACGTGCTGCTACCCCCACAAGTGTCACCAGGCAGAATTTCAGGCAGTGATTCAGTGTTCTTCACAGTGTGCTTCTGTATTAGTAGTTATCTGGCCACCTTAGACTGCCTCCGTCTGTTTGATATGTCTCCAGAGTTAATGTTAGTTTACTGAAGCTGAAGTCGTAAAAGCACCACTCGTTTATGTTTTCTGTAAATGAAGACATTATGTAACATAACATTCATTGTGACTCTGCTATCATTGGAACATTTCATTAATGTTTTTTTTTCATGTGATGAGAATATTATGTGTTAACCTGAGACCAGCCGTGTTTGATTGGTTATCACCTGGGTGTTCAGTGTGTGCAGTATAGACATTTTTAGATTGTTATTGTATATATTAGTACTTCTGTTACTATAGAGCATAATACAATGTGTTATTGTTTAATTGCATATTATTGATTTTGTGGGATTTTTGAAGAGGTATATATTGGAACATTAGACTGAACCTCTTCCACTCAGGGTCACTTTGTGGTGCATCAGGAAAAAAAGAGTCCCATTATCTCGATGGTGACCCGAGGTTACATGCTAATGCCTTATTAATACTCTAAAGGACTGAATGATAAAGGACTGAATTGTTTTGTTGTGTATAGCTTGTTTTGTTATACATCTGGAATAAATTAGCCTGTTGTCACTGCTGGACATTCAACCAGTAGACACGATCCAGTTTATGCTGAATATACCGATATTTGATAACAAATATAATATAATAAATATTACAAAATACCCATCGGATTAAACCAAAAAAATTGTTCTGCGGCGGCCTCCCTGTCATGTTTCCATCCCCGTGTGTCAGCATGAGTCCAAAGAACCTGACACTTCACTTGTAACCTTAGATCAATGTATAGACTATCTCCGCTTTCTTCCATATATCTTCCTGCTGACTTTGTTGTGAGACTGAAAGGTAGCACAGACAGACTCAGAAAAAAGATTGAGGTAAGCCCTCTATCACATTTAATTATACAATGGGTGAGGATACACATTGCATGTACAGCAGGCTTCATTTAGAGCATTTCTAGTGTGATTGGGAGGAGGCTTCATTTGGAACGTATAGGGGGTGCTGGTTTTGGCTAGTTTGGCCGTGTGCTTTTGGGGTCAGGAATGTGTCCTGTCCACTTGAGCCGTGTCAAATGATCTGGAGTTAATAATGCATGACATCCCATACTCGCAGGTCATATTCTCTGTGGAACAACACCTTCCTTCAAAGTCTTGTGTGTGTTTATGTGTGTGTGTGTGTGTGTGGGTGTGTCAACATATTCACTGTGAAAGGCCAGTGAAGGGCCAGTTCACTGTACATGATCATGATTTGTGTCTGGTTTGAACTGTTATTGAAAATGTCTAAGTGTATTTGAAAAATGAAACTCGAGAGAGGTTTAGTTGAAACACAAAAAGCACAACATGTCAATAGCTATTAAGCTGTCAGTGGCTATCAACTCAGGGCTTATTTAGTTAAACTAATACCTTCCCTGGGATTCATCTCATCATAGCGCCATATTAGGTGTCTTATGTTTAGTTTATATGAAGAGCATGTGACAGTCTCAGCAAGACAATCTCAGACTCCAATGGTTTAGGTGAATGTGTTGCCATTTAATTACTGGCTACTACTAACAGTTAACATTTCTGTAATGTTAAATATCCCAAATGACAGCTTTAGCACCCAGTTCCAGTATGAAGCAGATTAATGTTGAATGGTAGGGACTGCGCTAGAGGTCAGCCACTTTTGCATGAATTCTTTTGTTAAAAAAATAATAAAAGAATTACTGTACTAGTAAAACTATACAGCTGTAGCAAGCAATTATAGGGGCCAAGTCCAAACAAAATGGCCAAATGAGCAGAGTGCCTGTGGCTAAAAGCAATGCATACATTTTTATAATACTGTATAAACAATGCAGTATATTTTCTCAAATGTGAAAACAAGCCAAACTTCCCAGGACATGACAACATTAACATTCTTTAGCTGTACTCAGAGTTGGGACCTGGGTACCAGTGACTACACTACTGTACCATAAAAAGGTATTTATGTTCTATCCAGGTCAAAAGAGTGTGGAGGAACTGATGCCTAAGCATAAACCTATGAAATGTGTGACATTTGGGCAGTCCTGTGTGCACTGAAGATGTTTACTATGCATACACATCCCTGCTGGTTTTAGAAGCCCTGGGAAACTGCTCTGAGAAATGCCATTTCAAATATATTTATAGGTTTTGTGGACTTTGTGTACCGGAAATATTACTGGCTGCAGTGGCCAAAGTTTACTTACAAATACTGCAAATGAACCACGAAATGGAATGACATCAGGATTTCTGATATTACCCTCATGGTTGAATGCTTTAACCTAACGGCTCTGTGAAAGTTGGTGTTCTGCCCAGGCGTATAGGTGCTTGCACATTAGTGTTTTTCATCACACAGATTGTACAAAGCCACTACCCTATGAGCCAATCAGTGAGCCGACCAGTCTCAGACAGGATTTCGGCTGCGAATTACTGGAATTTGTTATTATAGCCAGGCCATTTCTCTGCAGACTGAGGGCCTGTGGCCTTACTATGATGGATTTTACAGAGGATAAACATGGACATGGCTTTGTGTGACAGTGTGATTTATAATACAGAAGCATTCAAGCATATATACTGTGTGCGTGTGCGTGTGTGTGAGCGTGTGTGTGTGTGTGTGTGTGTGTGCTCATGCATTCGTGAAGGACATTATGTTGTAAATGTGAGATAGCTATGAGACCCACATTGTTGCAGCTGTCACTCTATTGTTGATAAAGGTAGCTGAGCTCCATCTCTTGTCTTCATTCCTATGGAAACGCCCAAAGCAGCCAAGGTCAGCGGTGAAGCAGAATGGGCTGTCTGTGATACCGGATGCATTATGAAATGGCTGCTGCCATCGCACTGCTTAGCCGCCTCTGACACAAACCCCAAACATTCGCCCACCCTGGGCTGCTGGGCCAGATAAGCCTCTCTCACATTCTTTCAGTCCAAACATCACTCCAGTCAATAGTGCTCGGCAAACGGAGCGCGATCCACAGCTATGCACACTGCATGTACAATGCATCTTCGGTGTCTGTATCTGTTTATATTGAGCTGGAAGAAACAGGGTCTCCCCAACCCCAACACACAATCTAGGTAACGGTTAGCCTGTACCGAGGCTAGGCCTTGCCAAACCTTTTGAAGATAACTCCAGCACTGATTTACATATTTTGATGCTTGTGTAAATAATATGTCCTGTGTTTTCTTCAATGCAATGACATTTTTCTCACTCAAACATGTATATTTATATGTATTTGCATGTACTGTATGTGAATGCATATTTACTGTGAATTTATATATGGTATAACAGATTTATCATATTCACTATTTCATTTTAAAGTTAAATTATTCCACATAAAAAAGCAGACATTGTACCCTCACATTGAATACTATAAAATGGTTGATTTATTTTGTTGGGAGTTTTTCGGATGTTGTTGACACTACTCAGTTTTGTGTAGGATTAATACCTGCTCCGTGGTCCTCGGTTTCATATTTCACTTAAATGCTGCTGCGCTGCAAATCAATGGCTTTCTAAAAGGCACAGTTCTGTACGTCGGCCAGACAGCATACGCATGGTTGCAACGATGCTGCACAGGCAGCCTGTATCAGCTTCCTTGAAACTCCACAGACCAGTCCATCTCTGTTCCGGGGGCCGCACAGGGTGTCGTCTCTATTGCCTGCCTCCAGGACCGCCGGACAGAAGGTGCCGCGCGTCGTACCCCCTATCAAAAACGTGTCAGCGAGCCTAAAAAAGCACCTGTCCCTTTTTGTCTTGCCCGTCGGTGGGGATTGCAGTGCATCTTTCTGAGAAGCTCCTCCTTTCCCCCTTCTGATTTAGTACAGCCTGCCCATTTCAGCTGGTAGGACAGAGAGATGTTTTGAGTGCATTTGCAGGGAGTGATTGGCCTGAATGCATTTCATCAACACTTGAGGGGCACAGGTGAGCTGTTTCCTGCAAACAGTCGCTGTGTTAAGGTAAGCCGAGGCATTTGCTTTGATTTGCTCCTCTCTCTCTTTCTCCCTCTCACCCTGTCTCCTTCTCTCTCTCCTTCTCTCTGTCTCTCTCTCGGGGCAGGGCGATGAACGCTTCGCTGAGCAGCAGTAGTCCCTTGACAGCTGCAAACACACGCACACGCACGCACGCACACACGGACACACACACCTCGTACGCGGTGCGAAACGCGCCGATGTCGGCGTGCCGGTTGCGCGAAGGCTTTCGCTGCGGTAGTGTTTGTGATGACATGCTACCCACACGCAGGCAGGCCTGGCAGTGACGGGGTGGGCTCGGGGATACAAGACGTGGAGCGCAGAAAGCTTTATCTGTCCTTTACCTAATTAAGATCTAGTGGTAGTTTGAGTGAGCTTCCCTGTCCCTGTCCTCCATCTCGATGCCCTGCTCCTTCCATTCTGCGGAGCGGCTGGCAGCGGTTAGCTGCGCGCCTGCGAGCGAGTGCTAGGCAGAGTGGCAGCGTTTGGCTCTGGTATTGTCCCGCTAAGGACGCAGAGTGATTTCGCCGTATGCTTGGCTTCCTGCCCCGCGGGGAAACGAGGGGCGACGGAGATGTGGCGGGCCCGCTTTCCCATCTGCGCGAGCCGATCACGTGTCACCGGGTCCAACTGGCCCCGGGGTCCGTCCCTCTGCTTACAGTCGCTGCAGGCAGGGCCCTACGTGGAGCGGGGGGTGGGGGGGCCCCCACACAGCATGACAGGGAGTCGCGACTCGGGAGGGGAGAGTTGGCAGGGGACTGCTGTTACGTCAGAGGGGTAAGGTGTAGACTGAAGGAAAAGCGGGCTTTGGGGGGGGGTCTGGTCAGCCTCGAACGTGCTGGCGCATTTTGGAGGGGTCTGGAGGGGTCTGCGATGCGCCACGTGCCTGTTTGTGTTTCTGTTTACGGGGCGAAACACGAGCGTTCTGTGGAATTCGCCAGAGAGGGCTCTCGAAACGCTGTAGCTGCCAAGCGCAAGGCTGTGCCGGTAAAAGAGCACTCGAGCGGAAGAACGAGAGTTACGCTCGGACACTCCGAGCAAGCACTTCATTAACTGGAGCTGCTGATGGGGGGAAGGAACATAAGGACGGGACGCATTAATTATTTACTTCATCTCTCCTGCAGTGCAGGGGGGGTGCTGGCTTATTTGTCATGGTCACAGGTTCTCAATGTTTTCACAATTGAAAAGGTTACTAAACCGGTAGGTTACTGGCCTTCACAATGCAAGCTCCAGCTACATCACTCAAGAAACCTCCTGTTGAAACCAATCTATTCACTCCGTCACCACTCTCCCCATTGTACACAGTGTGCAGAACATTTGCTTGTTGCTTAAACAGGCTGCAGCTCACTGTGGGATCAGTGCCAACTGTGACACGCAAATGGACCTGAGTACAAATTACAGAAGTAATGGGTGCTAAAGACTGTACATCTTCCATGCCTTCGTTGTCCAAAGTTAGGTTTTCTCAGCTATTGCTAAAAATGAACACTGCTACTGTCACAGTTAATCTACAAAAATCTGATACTTTCTACTCCCAAAGGAGATTGTATGCAAATGGTGTAAAGAACTTCAGTATGCTACAATATAGGCCTGCTGCAACTAATGAAACACAAAATATGATTGTAAAACTCTCCCCTGATTTCTGTAATATTGACACTGGAGTGTACAGTATTGTATAAGAGTAATTACTACCCTGTTGTGCCTTAGTGATTCATTACTCTTAAAATGAATAACAAATTAGATGTTTTGGGCCCCTGGCTGTCACACAAATCTGTTTGGAGCCACTATCAAGCACTTTAATATTGATATACAAATATTAATAAATATATCAATAAATGTGATAATCCCAAGTTGTACATCTTCCCTCCCCTTGAGATTTCAGGTTGGTACTGTAGATGTATGTTAAGTGGATTTCCACCAGTGGTCTGCACTCTGGCCTTGATTTCTCAGAAGACTGACCCCATCTCTAAATCACCTCTAAATTCCTGTTCCCTCTTCCCTTAGCACTTGTAGGAGGCCGAGTGTTTCAGAGCATTTTCTACTACCATTAAAGGGCAATTTGTGATTGTTGGTTGGGCAGATACAGAATACATTGTATATTATTGATCCCAGAGTGAAATTCAGTATTCGGCTTGTTAGCTATCAGTAATAACGAAGATGCTGTGAGACCATTTGACGTTATACCACTCTGCACCAAACTAATATTAAAACTGAGTTTTGTTTTACTGTTAGGGTTTAGGATATTTGGTTAATGTTTCCATTGCAATAAAATAGCATATTTTGATATTTTATTCATGCTTTTAAACTGTTGTGTAGGCGGAATAATGACCTCAGGTCTTGGCACTACGCAGTTCGAATGCCCTTTGCAGAATGCCCTTCTGAGCCTTGGGCTATGTACTACCTCCTCATCGGACATTCAAACTGCATAATGCCCAGCTCTTCAGTTATTATGTACTGCAAATTGCACCCACAGCAGTGAGGGTTACACCATATTGGCATATTGACATAATTTGCAGAACTTCTCATGTCTGGTATATTTTCATGTTATACACGTCGTAGTCACTTTATTAAGTACGCCTATGTAGTACCTATTTTCGGCATGGTGTTTGACACATTCCTTTGGAGGTTGAGCATGTGTTTTTGCCCACAGAACTTTCGCTCACCGGATATTTTTTTTTATTGTACCATTCTCAGTAAACTCTGGACACTGTTGTACATGAATATCTCAGAAGTGCAGCTGTATCTAAAATGCTGGAACCACCATGTCTGGCACCAATAACCATACCACGTTCTGAGTCGCTCGGATCATGCATCTTGCCCATTCTAATGTTTGATCGAATAACATCTAAACATCTTCACCATTTCTGCATGCTTTATTATATATAGTTGCAGCCACCGGATTTGCTGATTGGAGGAGGAGGCTATATGCGTTAAGGAGCAGGTGTAACGAATACAGTGGCCCATGAGTATTTTTACGCAGGTATATGTAGGTCTAAATGGTAGCTTGCATGTGAGTGAAATTGCCAGAGGACTAAGGACTGTTATAAAGTCTGCCAACAGACATGACGGTAGGGAGGTAGTAGAAACTGTGGACAATGCAAAAATGAATACGGCTGCGGCAGAACAGATATAGTCCACCTGGGACCACAGTACCCCCACTGTGACTCGTGGATGAGTTAGAAAGTCTGACTGCTGCAGGAATGAAAGACCTGTGGTAGCATTCCGTGGCAGTCCTCCATGGAATCAGTCCATTACTAAAGGTGCTCTGCTGTTGTTCAAGGGATGTGGACCATTGTCCAAGACGGCCAGGATTTGAATCTAATGTTTTTAGGATTGGAGTCAGTTTACCATGGCATAGAAAAAAATACCCATGCATTTTAATGTAGGTTTTTGGGATAGGGGATGGGATTGTTCCATAGTTTAAAAACCAATGTAAGTTATGATATTGAATAAATATTGCATTATCAGTGGGGTTACTTTTCCATAAGGGGGGGGGGGGGGGTGCGGGGTCACTTTTCTATTTCACACCAGCGTCCTCCTCTCTGCCACCACCTCTAGAGAATCAAGGCCAATGCAGAGCCAGTGCCAGAGCCAGATCAGAGCCAACCTCCTTCATCACTTTATTAAAACTTTGTGGCACCTTGTGTTTGAATGCCACTGCAGTAGCATACATTGGCATCGCACCTGCCACAACTGACTAACAAGGTTTCTGAATATGCCGGAGGACCGCAGCTTCATCAGGATGAGAGTCAACTCTAGTCAATTCTTGTACAAGACCAGACCTCTGTGTTCCCTTTTTCTTGTCCAGATGTAAGCCTATATACTTTTATGACTGTATCCACCTTGGATGGATACAGCAGTCAGTGGGGCCTTGGTGTGCCTATAGTTCACTGCCATCTCTTTGGCTCTATGGATATTGGGCTGTATGAGGTTCAGCTGGCACCACTCAACAGTCATCAAGTCATCGATCAGGCCTCTACATTTTGTTTACTTGAATTATAGGGTTTGGACCCAGTTAATACAATGACGGTGATGACAATGACAGCTGAACCTTTTGAGGAATGTGTGTATTGCGTATTTCATAAGATTTGAAATTCAATTTGCATTTATTATGTTTATAGAGAGCAATTGTAATAATGTTGGAATTGAGATATCTCTGACAAAATTTATTCCTGATCTACTTGAACAAAACTGGCTCTAAGGGACATTTCAATCATGAAGGGACACTTCAATCAATACCTTCACACATGCTATTTATTGATAAACTGCACTTAAATCCTCCGTTCTTCATTAGATAGATTTCCATAAGAACATATGGATATCACGGATATAATCATCTTCATTTTTGGGTGGTGCTTTCACAGAATGTCGACTGTTTGTATCGCACTACCCTGCTTCTTGCTGTAATGCTTTTATGGATGGTGTCCTGAACCCTGTTTCCCTGAAATCAAGACGCATTGCTATGTGAAGATGCGCTCAGTGGAATTTGTGTTGGAGTGATTTATCTGAATGTCCAATAATACTCCAGAGGAAGGGCGGCAGTGGGGAAGCCTGCCAATTCAGTCATTAATGCATTACCTCTCTTCCCTACACAATACCAGTGCCAAGTATTCTCCTCTAATCACGCGGCGGGAGTCGCGAGGTGACCGTGAGTTCACCCACCAGCAGTGTAATTTATGTGCCGTGGCAGGTATGAGTGGCTGCTGGAAGGGGCTTCACATAATGTTTTAGCTTAATGATTACTTGATATTGGATATCCTTGAGCTTTCCTCAGGTGACTTTCTTGGGTAGATCCTTTTAGTTTTCCGGCTAATGTGTTCCCCTGTTAAATGCCAAACTTCTTCTTCTTGTGCTCTTCTTGGCTACTAGGGACCATATTTAGCTGGTCATAAGCTGGTATAGTTGGGTATGAGCTGGTCAAACAGCTAGTGCTGGTAGCTTGTCTGAGCTGGTAGCTGGTAGCTGGTCTGAACTGTTCAACCAGCAACTAGCTGTTTCAAAAACTTGAGCTTTTCTTTTCAGCAAGGTAACCTCAGTGCATTTTGCCCTGAGCTTTGAGTAAGCATACTAGCCTACTTTGTTATGATTCTTACATACACTGTTTTCATCAGTCAGTGAGTTAGTACAAGAAAAACATTGTTCATGTGTCATAAAGAAGCAGCCCAGGCCCAGATGTGCCTGTGGTCAGAGCAGGCTTTTGCTATTTTAAGGGAAACAGGAGGACGGAGACCAGTAGCCTAGTTTAAATGGTTTATTGACTTGGGGGAAATCAATATTGACTGCACTGACATAGTTGACATGTAACATTTTATGGATAAGGTATGTTAAGTTAGGTAATACATGGTTTAATGGAGTATATAGCTTGCTGAATGATGGTTCAATCCACTGTAAACATAATTATTATATTTATGTCAAAAGTCTTGTAAGTCTTGCATCTTGCGTTCGGACCGAGTAACTATAGTTATTTTGCTAGCAAACAGTGACTTCTTGCTTTGGCTTGTTGTTCAATCAGAATTACAGATGATACAATTCCTGAGACTTGCCATTTATCTTCAACTAACATATGTTCCAAAAAGGAATGTATTTCTATATTTAACATTTTGTTCATGTTTCCTTTGAGAGGCAGACATGTCAACAGAAGGTTACCAAGTTTGATGATGAGTATTGACCTGTGTTGGCATAAAACTATGTTTGTTGTGCCTTCTGTTGGGCTCTGGCTGCTAGAGTGCAGGAGTGACAAAGCCTTGTTGCAGTCTGCTGTTGGCAGCCTAATATTTTCCTGTTCCATTACATTAGTTTTCTCATGTTGTTTCCTCTGTCTTCTCCACTCTTTAATTAAAACAAAATCTGGGCCATCTCTCTTATTTGGGTGGTTCATTCCTCACTTGATGCTAATTATGCAAGATGCTGAGCCTCCTCTTCTGAATTGAAATTGGATATCTGAGCAGTGATTGAGGAAAAGGCCATGTTTTACAGTGGAACTCAGTTAATTAGTCAAAATGATGTGCATTCACTGGCATGTTTGCTTAATGCTCATACAGTGGTGATCATACATTCTTATATAGGCCAGTCGTGATATTTCTAAAGGGAAGCAAAAAAAGCACTTTTGGCATCCTGCTTATTTGAAAATACTTTACCTTTATTATCAAGAAGAGAACCTCTGCATTTGACAGTGCATAGAGGAGTAAATGCCTCCACTACATACATCAATTTTATTGTCATCATCATTAAATGCAAATTGTGTATTTTATTGTCAGAAAGATGTCTTGCAGCAATAGTTATTATTTTGTTCTCAATTATTCAGTGTCATTTTTCTTTATGAAGCAATGAAATGGCATGCTGATCAATTCTGAGTATTTAAGTAACCCAAAGAAGATTGTGCCTTTTCCCTAACAAAGCCTTCAGGCTACAATTAGCTACGTTAATGTACATTGCTCAAACAGCATAATCTTCTTGTTTTAATTTCACTGAGCATCCTTTCATGAATCTCTGGAAAGACACAATACGCCTGTTATTTAATTAAGCTGTGTTGTCAATTAGATTCAGGCTTACAAAGAATTGTAAGCAAGAATGCATACAGTACATTCCAATGTCAATAGCCTCAGTCCTAAATATTCATTGCATTTCAATTGCATTAAGCAAACCTGCTCTCATTTTATGTTCATATTTTCATACGTTTCTATTTCCCAGCATGTCCATTAATAAGAAGTGGATTTTAGCTAGTTATTAGGTTTGCTTGTGTGTTGTTCTGTCATTTTTTGATAGGTGGTTCTGTCTGCTCTTTGACATTTAGCAGTTAGGTGTAATGGCGAAGGCTGTGGCTTCTAAGCGGAGGGTTTTCAGTTAAACTGCTATTCCTATATCCCTGAGAATATACTTTCTTTGAAATTCTGAAATACAGTCGCTGAATAGCTACAGTATCCTTGAACTCTCATGGATAAAATGGCAATAACGTAGATAATCCTGGCAATGGATGAATGGATAGAATAATATGTAAAATTTAAGATATGTATAATGCTTAAGATAAGGGTGTATTAATGTGACAGGCATAGCCTGAGGCCTGTAGTTGAATTAGTTCAGTGGTTAGAAATCAGTGATACTTATAATTATGACCTAAGGTCTATTAAAGACTCAACATGGAACATAAATGCTGCAGAATTTGCATCACTGAACTGATATGGGTTATACAGTATGTATCAAAGAACCGCCAGACTTATTCAGTAATGCACACAAGCCAAATATGATGCTCCATCTCACACGTGCAGGCAAAATAATATAAAAAAGCTAGTTTTATGTGGGTTCATTGTGACAGTGCTGAGGAAAGTGAAAACAGACAGTTTAATCTATAGTTACAGAGCTACGATGAAATGAGCTGTTGTCACCTAGAGCAATCTTACAGTATATTGATTGGAATCTTCTTCCACCTACTCCTGGATTGTGCTTGGCTTGCTCTGCACCAAAATAGTTTTTTCAACATAATCAACGCTTCAAGGAGGTGGTCGAGGAGGTGTCAGAGAAGTATTTCTGTTGGTGGCACCTCCAGTTAGTTGACAGCAAGTCTTCATTCTTTTATTGGCTGACATTTTATATTGCGGTGTCATTAATAAACGACAGCACAGTGACACAAATGAAAAGTGCTTTATTGTGATACATACTCAGTGAGCGTTTCATAAGTCAGGTGTAAGTAGTGTCTGGTCCTGGATAGTGTAAAACCTTAAGGGGAAGCGTCGTTCTAGTCGAGTAAAAATGTTTGATATGCCCAACCAAAAGCTTTCCTTGGGTTTACATTTCTCATCAGGGCACCATTGGTGCTTTTGAATAATGAAGATGCTTTAAATAACAGATACTTTGAATAACAAAAATGCTTTTGAATAATGTAGGTACTTTTGAATTATTCTGCACACAAAGGAGATGTGGCCACATCCTCTCCAAGAAAGATATTGTATTTCACCCTCAGTTGGAATCGATTGAAGGAATGATTAAACAAAGATGAGACAAAATTATTTTCTGTAATTAACACTTCAGTCGTCTGAACTTACAGTAGCCTATTCAGCTTTGCCAAAATGTAATCTTGCATTTAGTTGGCACAGCTGTAGTTTGAAGTTGATTGAAAAATAGCAGGGCTTTTTTGTGCTGTGTGAATCTTTTAGCATCCCTTTGTAATGCCAGTGTGTGCATTAATCTTAAATCTGTTTGAAATGTCTGTCACAAGAACAGACATTTTTCTTCAACTATGAAAGACTATTCATACTGCATATCTGCTTAAATCTGTAATGTTACTGCCCCCTGAAATCTTGTTTTACCCTTGAATTATTCATTTGCATAAAATTGCCAATTTATCAGATTAGCTAGGGCTTGTTTGTTTAGTCCTTTGGCAAAATACACAGCGGCGTGGGTGTATTTCAGTGTCAGTGATTGATGACAGTCTAATTTACTGCAAGTATTGTGAAAAGAAATATGGGATATACTTGGCCTTCCACGGTATGTATTATATACTGGGATTCCTCTGTTTATGAAATGGTTTAATTCTTGCAATATGTTACATAAAGTTGTTGGTTTCCACATCCGACTGTATAAAAATAAATAAATTGCAGTCCGTAAGCATTTGGACATTGGTATAATTTTGGTTCTCTTGGCTCTGTACTCCAGCACATTGGATTTTAAATGAAACAATCCATATGAGGTTAAAGTGTCTGCTTTAATTTGAGAGTATTTGCATCCATATCAGGTGATCCATGTAGGAATTACATCCATTTATGTCCATTGTCCCCTCATTTTATGACACCAAAAGTAATTGGATTGTTGCCCCTTCTGATTAGTCAAGTGTGTTCAAGCACTGCCTTAGTTAAGGTTTAAGAAAGCTTTCATTCTAGGCTTTGATTGCCTTTGGAGTCCATTATTGGTGATTGTCGACATACCCCTGCAGAAACTATCCCTCGTTGCCTGAGAATAATTATGATGATAATGATAATGATGATGTTGGTGATGCTATTATTATTGTCATTAAAGAATAAAGGAATACTTGTACGTGAATTTATCTTGGAAAAAGAATGTGCTATCCCGTCTATAATATTTTCAAACCGTTCTTTTGCCTCCTTTAGCCATCTCTCCCAAAGATGCAGTCATGCATGTTAGGGTTAATGTAAAGCTGTCACATTACTGTCTGTCTTTGACAGGCGCTGTTCTATATTTTTGAATTCAGCCTGACCTTTTTAACATTCAGAGGGCTGTACAGTGCTCCTTTGCCATGGCGCTGGAGCTGAAAGTGCTGACGCTCTGCTCCCTGAACCAGCTGTCTGTTCTGGCAGAGTTTCATAGATCCTGCAGCCGTACCTGTCAGCTCTTTCACATGAGCGGAACATCACATGAATAAGACATTGTCTGCTATAAACCTCCATTTTCTTCCATCAGAAAATCTCCACAGATAACATAAAAGGACCCACTGGAGTTGTAAATGCCTTGATGGTTTGCGCCTTCTGTGGGGGTACCATCCATACAGATGCCTCATGTATACGCACACTTAGCAGATTAAATGGCATTTGTTTGGTCAGAGTGTGGCTTTTAGACTCGGGGCCACCCAGAGTAGGTTGTGCCAGTCCCATTTTTTTTAGGATAATTCCTATAACACTGCTTTGCAGTTCTCAATCTTAATGCACTTTTTTCAAATTCATAAACATTTCATCATCATCATCATAACACGTTATCATCGTCTTACTTTCTCAGTACAAGATGGGGGCGAAATGATTAGAACCGTTGAGAACCTGTGTTCCCTCCTCTATGTGGCAGATTGATTTTCTCGATACCCCAGTGTCACAGAGAGGAGAGATTACGGCCCTGCTGGGCAAAGGGAGGAGCCACTGGGTTCCAGTGGTGGAAAATGTTAGGCAAATGTTAAGGCACTCTGTCAATTTGCTTAGGTCCATGAGTACCTACCAGTACTGAAGAATATTCCCTGGTACCCTTTCATCCTCATACCATTCAGGAGTACCAAAACCAACATAACCCTCCCCTTCATAAGAAAAGTGCTGTGCAAATAAAGTAAAAATAAAATTTATTATTATCATTACCATTATTATTATCCATCTCAGATTACATGGTACCATGTAAAGATGTGCCTTTGGTAAGCCCCCAGGGTAAAGCCCTGTGCTTTAGAATTGTCATCACATTTAGTCAAATTCTTTCGAGGGAATCAGAATGCCATTTTATGCATGATCCGGTAGATTAGCTTCAGACAACCAGATTATTCTGTCACTATGAATCCCACATCGGATTGAATTAAGAAAGAATGTTAAATACAAGGTCACACATAGTCCCATTCAACCATGATCTCCTGCAGTTCTGAAGGATTAAATCATTGTTTAAAGCTGAATCTATCTCCCGTGGTATCCTATGCTTACCTAAGATGCCTCATGGATAATGGATGGGTATTTTGATGATGGAGGACAGATATGTCGATGAACTATAGGCCTCTAAGAAATAAATGTGGGAATTAGGTTGTAGGACTAGGCTAACATGTGTCAGCTTACCAGCATCAGATAAAATGGTTCTGTCAAGGTCTAGAAAAAAACATTGAGACAAAATGAAAGAATAGACTTACTTGAGTCATGGCAAAGCCTTAAAGTGAAAGTGATCTGACAAAAATCTTGGGTTTGACAAGCCAAGTGTTTTATCATCAGCTATTTGCCATCTATGGAGTGTGTTCTGTGTTAAGTGCAATTTACTCTGCTTAAAGCCTGGCCTAGGTAAATTAAAATATGACTTCTGCATCAAAAACATAGATACATACGTGAAATTCTATCTTGATGGTAACCTCATCAGACACATATGTGTCACCTTTTTACAATATCTGAAGCAGTCACATCCCACAGGCTGAAGTGTAGAACTGGGCAAAAACATGAGTGGAGTCCAGATAATGATGTTTGGGAAGCACCCTTCCCTGGAAATGAAGAACATGACACTCCCCTGTAACATACCTGTCCATTGCTGTAAAGTGACTCAGCCTAGATACTGTGTGTACAGGTAATTTGAATTCCTGCCCCGTGAAGGTGCAGGTATTAGTTTCCACACTGATTGAAAGGGTACTGAATATTTAATCTGGGACAGCTGTGGCTGACAGGACAACATCCCATCTCCTGTTGTGCAGGAATATGCCTCAGCGCCACAGAGTAACCAGTGTTCTTTTCTCCACAGGATTTCATAGTACGGCAGAGATGCCTTCATAAAATCCAATAGTGCGGATGTTTGGTTTATGATTGATTAGAGGCAAAGAGGAAATGCATTTGACCTGCTCAGAGGAACTGGCAGCATAGGAGGAGCACTGCAGGAGAAGTCCCTTATAGATTGCTGAGAGAAGACACGGTCACTCAGATTAGCGTTATCGGCTGAGGGCGCTGACGATGTCCGGAGAAACGGGGCGAGTCACTTAACGCCTTTCACTCTGCCGCCAACAGATATGTGTCACAAAGATGTCCACACGCAACTGCCAGGGAATGGACTCGGTCATCAAGCCCCTGGACACCATCCCTGAGGACAGGAAGGTGAGGGTCCAGCGTACGCAAAGCGGATTCGACCCCTTCGAGAAGCCCGCCAGTCAGGTCAAGAGGGTCCACTCCGAGAACAACGCCTGCATCAACTTCAAAGGCTCGTCCACGGGGAAGGAGTCTCCCAAACTCAGACGCCACTCCAGCCCCAGTTCGGTGAGTTCCAGCACAGGGCACTGCTGCTCTTTAATGTGCCCTCATGCACATCCACGCTGCTCTTGTAGATCTTTGTTTCACACTGCAGAGACCCTTTGTGAGTTCATGAAATGCTGCTTTTATACGTCCTTGTTTGTTCTCTTTGGTATGACAAGAGCTTCGTTGTTCTACGTAATTATGTATTGCCCGCAGTGTTTTTACAACTTGCATTGTAGCACTGATTACAGCTTGATATTATTTGCAGGTATTTGGCTGTTTTGTATCCGTTTTTGTTATTGTTAAGATCATGTCATATTAATCTTATAAGGCTCTCTGGGTAACATAATGTATCTTATTAAATAATGATGATACTTGATTTGATTTATTGACAAAGGCAATACATAAGTATAAAAGAACATACAGTATGTGTCTGCATTGTCACGGATAAAAATGGAAAGTCCAAGACTTATTTCCATCGTTGTCCCTGCTGTACCAAGAGTCCAAGTGGAGACAGGCATCTGTTTAGAGTGCTTTGACCAATTATACAATACGATACGAGTGCAATAATACAATAATACAAGTACAATAGTAATACAATACATCATGATCATCATATTACATCATCGGACACATACATGAAGGTCGCTAAATAACAGTTTCCTGATCCTTTTAAAAACCCCTGCACTTTCTTTTATGGAGAGAGGCAGTTTGTTCCACTCCACAGCACCAGCATAGATAAAAGATACTCCTCCTGTCTTCATCCTGTGCTTGTAGAGGGCTACATTTCCCAGACTAGCTCTAGTGTTGTGTCCATGTGCTATGTTAAAATCATTTGGGGCTCTACTGTTTAGGATCCTGTGGACCATAGTGAGTTGGAGCTGTCTGGCTCTGACATAATAGACAGTATTCTGAATTTTGCGGTATTCGGAGCCCCAAGAATAAAGTACAAAATGGGCAACTGGCCAGAGTCATGAGCATAATGAGTAAAACATTACATTATTGTCTTATGTGTATCATGTTTTAAAGTGGTGCATGCTTTAAAAAATTAGAATTCTATATGATTCTATAATAACTGAAGCAGAAAAACTAATTTGATACCCCTGCAGCCTTATTGCATAAACACTGTTTGGATACATCCCATAGAGAGTGTGTACACCAGATGATGCCTGACTCAGCAACTCTGAGTGAGATTTGCTCATTTGCATTTTTATTTGCAAATTCTGAAGTCTGATGGCTTATGGCGGTCTTGTTTTTAAATCAAGCAACTAATCTTTCACAATTTATAAACAGCTTCCTGTTATTTTATTTGACCGCTGCAGTTCATTTAGGTTTTGACACCAAGGGAAGATGATCTACTGGAAAATAAAAATCGCAATACAAAAGTTGTACAACATATTAACATTTTTAACATTTTTACTGAATATTTAGAAGAGATTTCAGAAAGTACATAAAGCATTAGGGCTGCAGGTGAATGAGACCGTAGTATTGGATTGTAATTTAAAGTTTGGGTTAAGAAGTTGTAGAATATCATTCAATTCACAACATCTTGTACAAAGAATAATAATAATACAAATTCTGACTCTAGTATCAGGTGTCTTAAAAATCGTTGAATTAATATTTGTGACATAAATAACAAGTAGTATATTATTTACACATATTTATGTAGCTGAACTGTTTTTGGCTTGATGTTGTCTCTATAGTTAACCTGATGAGGTTGGGCTTTAGGGCTTTGTAGCCTATATAACATGCTGGCAAACAGTAAAAGAAAGACACAACATCTTGAATTTGGGAAGGCATTCAGAAGTGATCTTGAGGAGTTCATTGAGATGGATGATCTGTTGACACCTCTGTTTCTAGAGTGGGCTTGTTCAGTATTAGGGACCCTCTCTGAATATCGGCCTGCATACAGTATGTCAATAGAGATTCTGCCAACGGATGAATGAGTAAACTGTTGTGCCTAACTAGCCTGCTTCTGGCTGTCTCGTATATCAGCATCGCTTGGAATTGTTTGGACAGATCGTGTTGTACTCTTGGCATAAATTTGGTTGTAGAGGCTAGTTGTGTAAAATCTGTTGGAGGAGAGCATATTTGCTCAGTGATTCACTGCCATGAAAAATGAATGGGAATGGGAGCTACTTAGCATCTCAAAGGGACTGTCGGGCAGCCATGACTCGTGCTCCTCCATTATTGTACACTTTGAAGGGAATCCTGCAGTAATTCTCAAGATCCTTTTCAGGGGCAGGTCTGTCTCGGTTATGAGTGTCTCCCTTTATATGAGAAATCCAGACTTAAATTGAACCTTTTTCTATGGAATATCACATATGTACAGTGGGAATTAAATTATACATATGCACAAAAAATAGTTATTGACATACACTTTATTTTCCAACATGTGTAAAGTAGTGTGTTTTATTAATGATTCAGTGGAATTAACCAAAGTCAAATAAATAAGTCATTTTTCAAATAAAAAGTATGTCCCTAAAACAGGTTTCACAAATATTGGCACCCCTGGTTTAATACTTTTGTAAAGTAGACATGGCCGCAGCAACAGCTTCATGGATGCAAATGAAGCATTACATTTTTATCGAACCAAAAAGTTAACATAATCTGCAAATAATCAATATGCAGCCTTTCATTACTTTTAGAAAAATGATTTGTGTACCAAATGCTACAAAATAAGATGATGTTATCCATCCTCGGCTGGCCTATCGCTTTGGAAAGGCCAAATCTCTCTTTAGTTTCAGCAGTGATGAGTGTAATTAGAAAATATTGTGCATCCGGTGGCCTTTGTGTTTCCTTTTATTTGTGATCTAATTTTTATTAAGATAAACCAAACAATAGATGCACAAACCAGTTGGAGTGTAGAAATAAACATCAAACACAAGACAGGATGACATACAATAAACCATAACAATAAACAAACCAACAAATCCCATTTATTAGGTATCTATTATACTTATTTTTTTGGACTTATTGATCTTCTGCTACTGTCGCCCATCAACAAGGTTTGACATTTTGTGTGTTCAGAGATGCTCTTCTGCATACCACTGTTGTAACGCGTGGTTATTTAAGTCACTGACACCTTCCTAATGAAAAACTGAATCTTATATCTTTTTTTTTTTTTTTACTCTTGATATCTCACCAATGCCTTGCATTATCAGAAAAAATAACCAGGTATTTTGTGTATCGTTGTGCTCTTTAATTGGTTATTTCAGGTGTTCTCAGGCGCTTTTGTGCCTCAGAGCCCTCGTCTAATAGGAGGTACTTAGATAATTTCTTTCCAACCTGCTAAATTCTCTAAAAACATCCAGGACTTCACAAAGTGATAAGTGAGGATCTCCATTATGCTGCCAAAGCCTCCATGGAAGTCCAAAGACGTCCTTGGCCGTGGCCTTGCTTGCGTATGGGCACATTACCTTTTTGTTCAACTTCTCCTTCCATAACAATAATTTTATTGTATAAGTCCACAAGACCTCCTTGCAATTTTTGAGTTCTATGGACAGCTTGTATGTTGCAATATAGAGCTCTTGGGAAAAACTGCAGTGCCGGCCGGATAAGCTTGTTATTATAGTTGCTTTTGAGTCGGGCTGTGGGTGTTTTCTTGGTTCAGAGGATGTGGTTTTGTGGTTGATCTGTGGTTTTGTATGCTTAATGGGAAAGACTAGTGGTGTTTGTCCCTCAGATGAATTGATACCTGATAAAGTTACATATTGGGAGAACCGCTGAACTCTACTAAGGAATAAATACTTGTATCTGAAGTAGCTGCTGGTTTTTGTCTGATTTGTAAAGTCATGCTTAGTAGCCTGTGACATTGACCCTGTATTGCTGGTGTATCAGGGAGGTGATTAGGACAGCATGCAGTGTCATAGGCTGCCGACTAATTGCATTAGGTGAAAGAATGCATGACATAATCTACCCATTGCACACTTTCTTGGGCAGCAGTCAGCCAAGGGCGTTGTACTGTATGCGTTAGTACGTGTATGTCCCCAAAACTCAATGTTTTCCATTTAAAATATGAGCACAGAAACCAACACGAGGGAAGACCTTTTTGTTTACATGTACTATAGCGTTTGCGATTGGATGGGAAAAACTTCAGTGAGACCGCATTAGGGATGAGATCCTTACACCATCGAATATTTGAGAGTGACAAAAATGGTATTACAAATATTTTTTTAAATCAAATAATTGTCAAAACAAATCATAAATAAGATTTTTAAATGGGATAATCTCATATGAGATGCATCATCTTTATTATTATTGTCTTCAATAAAGTGCTGTGCAGTAGATCTGAATTATTCAGTCAGCTATGCCGTTCTTCACTGTTGGTCTGTAGAAATGTCTTTCCAGGCAACTAGATGCAGTTTCTCTTCCTGTATAGTCTCAGGGGGCCTTAGTGATTGCAGATACGTCAAGCATATTAGTGCTTTGAAAGATTGTGGTATACGGTCTTGGGGAAAGACAAGGCATCAGCAGGAAGGAGACATCTGAAGGATTCAAAAGCTGGGAGAAGTCTGTCTTGTCTTTACGAAGGCCCATCTGTCCACATGCAGATGCTTCGGTAAAGGAACCGGATGATTCTTCAAGGACTGGCTCAGATTTCTTTCAGCTGTCTTTGCCCAAAACAACTTAAATTTTTAAGTGAAATGCAGAGAACCTAAAACCTTATACCTTTAACACTTCACCCAAGTAGCTGAAATGAAGCATTAGGTTAAGAGCTAAAATTTCAAACAGTTAATAAACATGATCGTGCTGTTGGACGGCTGAAAAATGCATGAGAGATGCTGCCTTTACTGATGTGGAGGGGCTGTAACACAGAAATATCTACAGGGAGGATGTGCCTTTACTGATGTGAAGGGGCTGTAACACAGAAATATCTACAGGGAGGATGTGCCGTCACTGATGTGAAATTTAGACAATGTCTAAAACAAAAAAACCGAAGCGTCATTCTGTAAAGATCTGAAGAGTTTTGTTGTGCCACATCGATGGTGACACAGAACTCAGAACTATCTCAGGAGAAGGAGCTGAGAGAAGTCTGTGTGAAAACAGAAAGCTTCCCTCCCATTAAAGTGAAGAGAGGAGATCCACAGAATCTACAGAAGGTATTACAAGATGGAGGCAGACCAGGCTGATGAAGGACCATGGGGTTCAAATTACCATGGGCACTACACAAAATCTGTCCTGGAGACCCGGCAATGCCCTGCACCAGTAAAGCATCACAGCTAAATACTATCAAAGAACGGAGTGCTGTTGGAAAGTATGGTGTTTCCTATTTATTTATTTGTTTTGTTTTTAAATCAGCAAGCCAATTGCGATCCAATAAAATTAGGATGAGATAATTATGTAATCAGCTGCTTTAATTGATCTGTCTAGTACTGAATGAGAAAAAAAGTGTGCTCTTCATCCTGGAGTCCCTTGAACCATAGAAATAGACAAAACCTTACCTTTTAAGAATGAGCTAAACACTTGCTCTTAGTTACTTGTATTTCGATAGTTACTACTATGGGAAATACTAAGCCATTGTTTGCCATTGTTTTGCATGAGAAAGCAAAGCATGCTTTTTGAATTGATCCCTTAATGAAAGGCATCAACCGTGTTCTGTGTTTTTGGGCAATGGAGAAAAAAACCATAATCAAGTGCCACTTTTTTTATTAAAACAGATGCAGGTCACAATCTGATTTATTTTCATTTTGTAATACATTTAGTAAATGTAATTTCTATTGATTAGACTTTTATGAGGAAAATGGAATCTCGGCATGGTGCAGTGGTGCTCTGGTAATGGGATAATGGAGGTAGTTTGACATTAAGATTCAAATTTTACATTTCAAAATCATTTTTGTGTATCATTCTGAGCCAGTGGCTAAAAGAGCACAGACTGATGGATTGTAAGCATGTGGGCGCCTATGTTTAATAGCTTTTCCCTCTTACTTCAGATTAATGTAGGACTCTCTCTCTGTATGCAGCATAATAAGCCTCCATGCGTAATTATCACAATTTCTTACCATCAGTTTTTTACGGTTTTGTAGGATAGAAGTGTACTCCATGGTTTCTTTGAGAACTTCCGTACAGCATGACATCATGTCCAGACTAACATCTTTTGAAGTGATACTCTTATGGTATGTAGCGTTTATTTATGAAGCAGCTATAGGGAAAGAGACAGCCACCTCTAGATGTCTGGTATTTTAGTGTTTGTCATTTTAAAGTGGAATACGTGAGTGCTTCTTCTTGATGCATCTTTAATCTCTTCGATCTCTATTGAGTTCAACTTCTTTATCCATCCATTTGAAGAGATTTCCATTACGTACTGCACTCCCTTTCAAGTTAAAAGCATGCACAATTACATCAATCTCATTCAAATTTAAATCCACTTTATTGACAAGACCCACGTACTGTACATTATTGCATTCTCAGTCCTGATGATGACAGTCTTCTTGGAAAAAGTGTACTGTACAAATAAAAAAAGTTAATTTAATAAAAACCAGTTGAGTATTGTTATAGTGCTCTTTAGACTACATTTTCTCCACATACTCTCAGTGAGCACATTATTAGGTATTTATTAGACATATTTTTAGACTTATTGGTCTGCTGCTGTAGCTTCTCAACTTAGAGGTTTTACGAGTTGTGTTCCGAGATGCTCTTCTGCATACCACTGTTGTAATGTGTGCTTATTTGTGTTGCTGTCACCTTCCTGTCAGCTTCTCCTCTGACCACTCTCATTAACAACACGTTTTTGCCTGCAGAACTGCTGCTCACTGGATGTTTTGTGCTTTTCACTCCATTCTCTGCAAGCTCTAGAGACTGTTGTGCATGAAAACCCCAGGAGATCAGCAGTTTCTGAGATATTCAAACCACCCTGTCTGGCACCAACAATCATTCCATGGTCAAAATCACCATGTCTGCATGTTTTTATGCATGTAGTTGCGGCCACATGATTGGCTGATTAAATATATGTATTTACAAGCTGGTGTACAGGTCTACCTAATAAAGTGCTCACTGAGTGTAACTGCTTCATAACACAGCACCGGACATGGGTATTTCTGAAAGCTCACAAAGGCCTGTGACATGTGCTGTCAGTTTTCACTACAAATATGTAAACGTCAACACTGAGCAAAGTGTAACGTGTGTGGCAAGTATGCCTTAATTCTGTGGAAATTACTTAAACAATGATTTACTGTAAAACTGCCCTTTGTGTGAAACAGTACAGGTTCCTGGATATTCCAGCCAGTTGCCCTTGCCCTTCCCAGTTTCTGTGCTTTGGCAATGCGCTTCCCAAATGCTGCTGTAATTCCGTAACTCTAAAATCCCCCAGACCACATTCTCTGGCAGCATGGAAGCAGTTCATCACTTTCAGTAACATTAGTCTTGAGCCAAAAACTGAAACAAAGCCTTCCTTTTTCTCCTCTGTGCCACGGAACTACATCGCAGGATCTGGTGTCACAGAAACGTGGCAGCAGTAGCCCTGCCGTAAGCAGAAACCATGGCCCCATTAGGACGGCTGTCTGGCCTTGCCCTCACACCCAGGGAAAGCTTGTGCTTCACTTTCCAGCCTGGTGTTCAGGCAGCCTTCCCACAATGCACTATTTATCTTCATCTTAATCTCACTGAACTGTTGTGTTCTTTGTTGCAGCCCACGAGCCCCAAGTTTGGGAAAGCAGATTCCTATGAGAAGCTGGAAAAGCTGGGAGAGGGCTCATATGCCACCGTTTACAAAGGGAAAAGCAAGTGAGTTTGCACCCGGATTGCATTGCTTTGAGGAATATCATATTAATATATGGTCAGAAAAAATAACAAT
The DNA here is from genome assembly GCF_963514075.1 of Conger conger. Classification (NCBI taxonomy): domain Eukaryota; kingdom Metazoa; phylum Chordata; class Actinopteri; order Anguilliformes; family Congridae; genus Conger; species Conger conger. The sequence goes on along the minus strand of NC_083760.1, from coordinate 64,132,513 downwards.
TATGATTGTGTGTGATTATGATTAGTTTCAGGCTGAATACTCTCACAGCTTAATCCTTGTGTAGTCATAACATGCTGTATATTCCCCTTGTACTAGGGCTAAGAAATGACCCGCCTTCACTAAACCCTTAAAATCAAGTAGCTTAATTTAATTTAAATTAATTGAATTATATTTTGCATGAAGAAACAACATTTCACTAATCACAATCTTTGTCATCAAATTTCAAGTTGAAAAAATATAATTTAGGGGGTTTTCTCTGCTGTTAAACATAGTGGCGGACACAAGGGTTAAATGCGTGCTTAGTGCGTTCTTGTGATACTCTTATTCCCCCTGTTGGGAAAGCTTGGCCAGTCCTAAACTACCATGCAAGTCAACCGAAAAGCATGCAGGCCGCCAGTGCTTTTCACTCTGCTCTGCCCTCCCCCGTTGTAGCTGTGCAGCCTCTTTATTGGGGCAAGTCCCTTCTCCAGCCTCTGGCATTGAGTACCCTGCTGATAGAGAGCCTGCCTCCTGGGTGATACAGCAGACGGGTATGCTTGTCCCATCGGATGCCCAGCCGCAGTCAGCACTGACTAGGTCAAGATTACGGACCTCGTGGTCATACCAAAGACCAGTACTTTAGCCCTTTAACTGTCCCAAAAGTTTTTAATGAGGTTGCTCCGAAGTCAATACTTTGTCAGCCACTCCATTGTGCAGTATGTGGGAGTGCTTTTTTAATGATATTAAATGGAGTAATTCAATTGGAAAGCAGAAATGGAAGTAGGATAGTAGTCCCACACAATTCATTTGAATACACTTTGCGACAAAAACAATCTGAAGTGTAATGTACGACGGGTTCCATCATGCAGAGCACAACAGATCGTGCTTTTGATAAAATATTTCATTTTCTGAGTGGATTTGTTTTATCCCCCTTAGTCATGCATTTGATTTTATGGAATTGCTTTACCCCATTTGTGTGTGCATGCAAGCTGGAAATTCACACGGCCTTAGGTGGAATTAAAATTATCGATCTCGGTTTTGTACTGTAATTAAGTTACGCTATCAACATTTTTACACAGTGTGAATTCTATCATCTTTGGCCACAATGGATTTTCGGTTAAGGCTAATTTAGTTTTACATATTTTTCTGCATTCTCGCTTCAGTGATCTTCAGTGAATAGCACCTTGTTGAATTGAAAACGTCCAAACTTGGCGCGCTGGTTGACGATGTGTTTTTGCTTGCCTGATGCAGGGTGAATGGCAAGCTGATTGACGATGTGTTTTTGCTTGCGTGATGCAGGGTGAATGGCAAGCTGGTTGCGTTGAAAGTGATCCGCCTGCAGGAGGAAGAAGGTACTCCATTCACAGCCATCAGGGAAGGTGGGTTTCAGCCTGGGAGCGCCGTCTGATTATATCTGCGCCCTGTTGGGTTTTGCTGACTCTTGCATTATGACCTGTATGAATACACTAAATGAACCATCTCTTCCCAAGAGAAAAGCTGTTTAAGCACAAAAGTAACACTGCTATAATCAGCGTATATATGTTTGCAAGTGTCTTTTTTTCCACCCTTTTTGTGACTTTTTTTTCCAAGGAATAGTCAGTTATGCAAGCGTATTTCTTGTACAAACATATTCTTCTATAACATTAAGCAAACTGTTTTTTTAATTAGCAAGCTAACAGAGTAGATTGGTGAGATGTGCTCTACAGTGAATGACGCAGAAAAGGGGCTTATCGGTTCTGCCTCTGTAAATAGTAATTATAGAAGGCCTTCTTGTGTGTATGTGTGTGTGTCCGTGTGTCCGTGTGAGCGTGTGTGTGTGTAATCTGGTTGAGGTGCAGAACCCAGCAGGCTCAATGAGGCCATGTGACTAAGAGGCTGGAATTTGCATTTGAGCAGCAGATAGTATTTCCTCTGTGTTGGTGAATGGTGCTGTAAAATACATTAATAAAGTCAGGATAAAGATAAGGCTCTAGCTCAAGTTACACTCTACTTCTTATTCAGTAGGGCTCAAGTACCTAGGCTTCAAGTAGGAATACACTGTATGGATTATTTTTATATTTTTATCTCAGAACTCAAGAGGGGGAAATCAGACTCTTGTTCTAGAGGCCAAATACAGTTATCCTGCTAATCAATTCAGAATACCGGTAGGCTGACTTGTGCCAAAACAGAAAATCTTCTTTACTGATGATGACCTCACGTTCCTTACTGCATTAGTCTATTGCATCACGTATGTTGCATTACGTTTGTATCCAGAGCAGCGTACAGTAGTGGAGCTAAGAGCAGTCGCTCCATGCAGAAGAATGGACAGAGCGGCTGTGGGTTTCCTCATTCACCGCAGCACATGAAGCCAGTTCTGAGAGGCGTGTTTGCGGTACGCCTCAGAAAGGCTCTCTGGACGAGCATGAGGACTCTTCTCTTTTTGTTTTGTTTTGATGAGAAAATGCTTTTTTGAAGATCAAGTACTGATAGCAGAGAGCGGTCCAACCCAGAGGCTAAATTGCTCCTTGCTTAAATCTGCATATGCTGTTTTTACAGTGGGTCTCTCTGATTAAGTTTCTTACGGTGAGCTGTTGATCCATACATTTTGAGTCCTTTTTGCATTCGCACATGTCGTTGGATAGCCTAGATCAGTGGTGCACAACAAGGGCCGATCCGTTTCAGGATTTTGTGCCGACTTTTGTGCTGGTCTTAATTATTTAATTGACTAATCATGTCTTATCTGATATGTCTATGAGTACCGGACACTGTTGCAGACTGCAAGTGTATCCTAAAGATTTTAAGTGCAGGCCTGAACCAGGGTAATTTATAGAGCTGTCAGCCAATTAAAAACAAGGAACAAAAACCAGTACGCAGACCAGCCTTCAAGGACCGCACCCCTGGCCTAGATTGTTCGGTACAAAATATTTATATGCTTATTTGAGCAAAATATAGCGTTAAAGCAGAGAAAAAAGCAATTTATCTCACTGTTGTTCTCCATCGCACATGCGTAGTGTCTTGAAATGAATGTTTCTCTGGCTTTTCTCAAAGAGGAACCGTAGACTAACGTAACTACGCATGCGATGGCACTTCCCAGCCTCTTGTATGGCTAAGCTAAGCAGAATAGGAGCTGATAGTTGTGATTGTCATCTTTCTTCCTTCTGCATCTTTGCTGATAGTGTACTGTACAGATAGCTCTCCCAACCTCACCTGTCAGAAATCAGAAAGCCACTTTGAATTGGAACTAATTCAGCAACTACTCCAGTGCTAAATGTGTGGAGAATTATAGGGGACGAAGGCAGGCGACTGAATGGACCCATGAGGGGGAGGGACTGCCCCAGAGAGCCTGGTGATTACCCACCTTGTGACACCTGAACTGCCTGCAAAGTATAACCTCTCAATCTCTTTCTGCAGTCCCCCGAACGCACCTTGTTATAAATAAACCTTGTATTTTTAAAGCCTGTAGATTCTGTGGTCTCAGCAGGAATCAGATCCACGGCATTTAGTAAACAAAGCACAGCTCCAGACAGACCCAGGCTTCTGACAGGAGGTGTGTGGACCGAACTTTAATTTCCACTTCTCCATCAGTGCGAGACTCTCCTGTATTTTTTCAGTCAGTGCCACATCTCGGTGCTCGCTGTGGCACGTTCCATTTGCCCAAATTACAGCAATTCTTTTTTAAACAGTTCAAGTTGAATACACCTGAAAACATCCGCCAAAACAGCTGCCAGTACACCTGCAACAACACACATCACAGAATCCAGTGCGGCTCTGTGATGACAAAATGTTGTTCCTTTTCAGTTAATTTTGTGAGAAAACAAAGCTTCATCTATGGTCATTCAAACCACTCATTAAAATTGTGTGGTACATTAGGACACTTTCACAGTATACGCAAACACAGTGGATTTTAGTGGTTTGAATACCATCATATCAAGCTAAGGCTGTAATCAAGAATTCATTATATATTTCTTGGTGGAAATGTCAAAATTGCTTGATTTTAGTAGCCAAAGAATAAAACATCATACTACTGTAGTCTAGAAATGATAAGTATGGTTAGTATTCCTGTGAATTGAAATATAAATGTTATGAATGAAAATTACTGGTAATCAAAATGCCTTCTTGAGTCGTTGTGTATTTCTTGCTTCTTAGTTTCTTGGTTGTGATGTGCCCTTGGAATGAACTTGGATTTGCTTAATTAATCACATTCACCACACTTAGAAAATCCCGTTTGTCAATCACAGTACGCACACTTAATATTCTATGCTAGCTTTTGTTTTAAATTAAACCATGTGTAGGTTTGTTTGGCTGTAATGACATGGGATTTCTGTGAAATGTTTATTCTAAAGTGATTATGGAGTTGTAATTGGAACAGCTTTGCACTGCCTCTGATCTAAAACTTTTAACGCGTAAAACCCCATTTGCAAGTATTCCTCTTCACAGTGAATTTTAACATTTTAACTGGAGTTATGATGGGGGATGTTTAGAAATGACATGTAAACAGCAATTTTCATGCACAACTTGTTCGCAAAGATAATAAGCAGCAGCCTTGCCTCGTGAATGCTGAAAATGATTACACCAGGGTGACGGTGACTCCGGGAAGAGCTCTTACCCACTGGGATACAAAGGCCATGTTAGTCAGGTTTACTTACTGAAGGATGTGTAGTGATGCATTCCTGTGGCCCAGATACTGACCATTCCGGTGCCTGCTGTAGTCAGTAGGGTAAAGAGAATGGCATCGCGTCACATTGGCATGGAGGCTTTCAGTCAGCAGGGAATTCCCCCTGCCTCATTGCAGCTTGTCTTGTTTATACGAGTTTATCACTACTGGGTGAATTCCAGCTAGCAGTGATGGCTTGCTACTTGTGTGCCCCTCTAAGCAGAGGGAGGCTTTTTATGGAGGCAGAATGGATTTTTCAATTACAATTAACCAGTCCAAGTCCCAGGGCATAAAAAAACGTTTTAAAAATGTCCTTTGTCATCATTCATTTCCTTGCTTTGTTTCTTGACCTTGATTCTGAGTGACAGCTAGCATGTTATCCGGAAGTTATAAAGACAATATGGTGTAAAAATTGTGGGAACTATGAGCTACCACGCTGAATCTCCTTAACATTTCTTCATTAAGCCACCAAATGTACTGTAACTACAATCTCATGGGGGAAAAGGGGAAATATAAGAGGAGAATATTTGCTGCCCCTCAGCTCATGTAGAGCTTAGAGGTTATATTTGCCATGTTGTGCCTTATTTAGTACATTCAGTGTTGTATATTCAGATGTGGGTAACCTCCTTTTTCAGAGAGAGGTGTGTGTGACAGACATAGCAACAGTCACACACATGCACCTCTGAAAATAGATATTTTGGGTAAGTTTTTTCATATGTGTGGCTTTCCTGGGAGAGTAGCAGTTTCCTTGTGTCTGCCAAGTACAAGTACACACACATTTAGTACTGCCAAGTGCAATACAACACATCACTTATTTAGTGTGGCTGTACATTCAGTTGTTGGTAATCTCAATGAAGCGTAATATTTCATTTTTTTCAGTGGGGTGTGTGTTTGTGTGTGTGTGCATGTGTGCTTGATAGATAAAAAAATACAATTAGAATGCCCCAGTACATCTTTGGGATGTTATACCTTTAGTACCATAATGTTTTTTTGTTGTCCTTAAAATGTAGACTATTGATATAACTATTAATGTGCAGGCCATGGAATGATTGAAAGCAGATGTCAGATAGAGAATGAAATGATCAGTTTGCTGATGTACAGTGTTCCTATTTTCTGCCTTTACCCACACTGTAAAATAACAGCACTTACATGTCACCATCAGATTAGAAACATTGAATATGTGTTACCAAACTTTGCCTCAACTGTGTGCGCGCCATTTTGGACAGCTGTAGCCAGTTTGTTTTCTTGTGTTTTCATCCCCACAGCATCACTCTTGAAAGGCCTGAAGCATGCAAACATTGTGCTGCTTCATGACATCATTCACACCAAGGAAACCCTAACACTGGTCTTCGAGTATGTGGTAAGAGTATTGACCGAATGTTATTTATAATAACACTGACCACTTTCATCATTTTAATAAAATGTTTTTTTTGTCAACTGATTACCCATTGCTGTAAAATGTTTAAAATGCAAGCTGGTCTGCAAACTGTGCAAATTTTATTGAGAAGGAATCTGTGAGATTAAGATCAAGGGGAGCGCCTGTTTGGATTGGCATTCATAAGCATAAATCATTCCTGTGTGGGCCAATGACACTTTCATTGGGGCTCATTTTCATTTCATACTAACATTACCAGAAGACCTAACATGAATTTCATACTAACAGTACCAGAAGACCTAACATGAAATTAATGTTTTTATTATCTTTTGATATAAGGATATTCCATGAGTATGAAGTAATAACTGCAAATTGACCTCGTAACTTCTGCAGTCACAAGAACAAAAACACATGTCTGCCCCCTTTTTACTTCATGAGAATACAGCGGAGGAAAGTCTATTGGCTTGTTTCCGTCATTGTGCCCAAATCCACGTTTCTTTTTAGTTTTCATGGACTACCTTCCAAACCTTGGGTCAAAAATGACATTTTGTTTGCTCTGAAGCCCTGATAATCGAAGGCAGGCCTGTATCTCCCTGCCAGACATTGCAGGGTGGTTCTACCTTGGTTTGCTTTTATTTGGCCTTTTCTGGGTCCTCAAACCAAGCTCTGGAACATAGTTTCACTTTCTTGCACCCGAGGATATTAATAGCACATGTCCTTCTCTGTTCCTCATAGCTTTGGTTTTCCTTCTCTGCAGATGTTTACAACTACTGTGTGAAGCTGTTGCACATATGCTTCTTTTTTTTCATTTTATTTTGCCCAGCAAGGGATTTAGGAATAAATAAATCCTCTGTATCCAGTTATAGATGTATGGCTGCTCAGTAAAATTCATCTTTGCATTCTTTACACTTAAGTTTCTCACAAAAATAAAACCAAGTCAGTGAGCAAACCTTGTTTAAGGGAAAAACTTGTGTATCTAAACTTGTGTAAACTGATTTTCTAAATGAAAAGTTTTATGATTCTGTCTTTGATGTCTGGCGTCTGTAATGGATTAAGTGCAAATCTAATGTGTGTTGAGTCCCTGAGATATGTAATCTTGGTTTAATATTTCATTTCAATGCAGGTTTTTACTGTCAACTTTAACGTAGTCAGTGAAAGCCCTCTAGTGGTGAAACTGTTAGTGAGACTCAAGCAAGTATACCATATAAGATCCTCTGATTGGTAATTATTAATTTTATTTTTTGGTGATGAATTATAGTGGGAGGTGTTAAAGGCTTTGATGATGTAAGAGTTTGTCCAAAGAGCGCTGTAAAGTTGAATAATGTTGAGTGTGATTCTCTACATTAGTGGTATTTGGATGATCCATCATGTACAGAAAAGCAGTGGTCTTCAGTTTCCTCTTTTTGAAAGAATATTTGTTATGGCCTGGACATCTCCCCCATATTATTTATAAAGCAGTAAGATGATGAAATATTATCTGAATATTATCTGTAAACTAAAAATATGCCGAAGCTATTACCTATTCTCTTCCATGTGGAAGGTGTGCTGACATTGTGCAGATATAGGTCTGGACATAGTCACTGTGTTATTGGCTCTGAATTACATTTTTGATGACATAAACAATAATGGCCCTAATATTTTGTTGTCCGTGATTAAAGAGCCAATCTATGTCTGATATGGGTCTTGTTTGTTCCCCATCGGGATAGGCTGCAGAGAAGCTGAGGGTTATTTGCAGAAATATGTTTTCAGTTGGGATTTAGACACATTGTATTAATCCTGAAGCTTTACCCAGTTGAGTGTAGCCCCTGACTCTGTGAGCAAAATGCAACTGTGAGCAAAATGTGTATATATTTAGATGTGCCAAGTGTTTATAAATCTGACTTCTAAGTTTTTATGCACCAAAGACTTCTTCTTTGGTGCATAAATACTCTTTCCTCACTCTTCTAAATTTGCAATCTCTCAATCAGCCAACAATTCCTCAGAGGATTATAGTTTCCGTTGCTGTGACAAGCAAAGAATAAATGATTAGTTGAAACTGAAATACAACCATCAGCAAATAAATGACATGCAGTATCATTATGAAAGTAGACTCTAAGGCAGTGACATGTTGCAGTAATCTTGGTTGTATAATAAGAGTGACTTATTACCTACAGTACTATGAAGAAGAATGAGAGTTTGAAGCAGAATTCACACAGGCCACATCCATGCCTCCACAACTCACACACAGATATTTAAAATGTGCAAAACTCATCTTATCAGAGACCTGACTAGCTCCATCAGTGTTCTGTATCCAAATTCTTCTCAGTATCTTTAATTCCAGACCTTTCTCCTCACCTACCTTGTCTCTGCCCAAGCTAATCAATTCCTTTCCACGGCGGGTTGTTAATAATGACTGACAGGTGGGGAGAGCGAGGGAGAGTGCAGGTTTTGCACAGCTCTGATTAAGATGGACAGACTGTTCGGAGCATGTGTGAACAGAGTGAATTATTCATGATGGAAACGTATTTATTGGGAAACAGTGGGAGCGTGCAAATATCAGTGCCCTATGAAAAACCTGAATCTGTGGCCAGGAAAGGCAGAGAGCAGATCAGGGTAATTCCTTTCTCTCCCAATGCTGTTGACTTGTTACAAGACGGCACTGCCTCAAGGCACTCTTTTGTCGGTTTTGGAAATACTGAGTGCAGAAAATAAGAAAGTTTGATGCATGTGGACTCAATGGAATCCTATCAGACATTAAAACATCTGCAAAATATCAATACATGAATTCTGAGTGCAATGGTTAATAAGTGTGCATGTGTACATTGGTAAATATGCAGATCCTGTTTAGCAATATCTGCTTACTGTAACAGTTTATAGAGAAATTGGACTCTTGATGTGGACTCCCTCGATGTGGATTTTGCCCATGCTTTATATCTTCAACAAAGAGATCCATCCATTCAAGGTGTTTAGCTTATATATGAATGCCTTGCTGCTGAATACTGAATACTGTACTGACCCCTGATGGTTGCCTGTCTCCTCCCCAGCACACTGACCTGTGCCAGTATATGGACAAGCATCCAGGAGGTCTCCATCCCGACAATGTGAAGGTGAGTCGGTTGAGTGTTCAGACATGTGACCCTGAGCAGTTACCTGTGCCCAGACAGCATCTATCAGTCCTGCCAGAGGGGTAAGGTAAAACCATTCTGTCTGACCTGCTTTCCCTTTCAGAGGAATCCTATTGCATCTCCTTTAAATTCACTGCTCGTCGTCCTATATAAAAGTCACTAAAATGTAGTCTACTGATAAATCCTGCAAAATCTGAGGTATGAGGACATGCTTAGATGCTCTGGTATATGATTGATTGTCGGATTGATTGATTCATATTTTAAGTGTCATGCACCTTACGGTGCCCTGCCCAAGAGGGCCCAATAAGACACTAAGTGTATACATTCAATGTATACATTACATATTAGCTCAAATTGAATATTAGGTACATGTATATGTAATACTGGATGGCATTGATATATAGATATACAGAACGCTGTTGTTTGTTTAAAAATGTGTTTGCATTAACACAGTAAGAGCCGATCGTGCTCAACTCTGATCCTCATGTTGACAAATGCCAATAACAGACAAGGGCAATCAAAAGCCTAGAATCACAACCAATAGATACTAATACACTTATCAGAACCAGCTAAGAGGCCAACTGTCCAATTACTTTTGGGCCTCTAAAATCGGGGGACTATGAATAAAAATGTAATTCCTAAACAGATCACCCGATATGGATGTAAATACCCTCAAATTAAAGGTGACAGTCTGCATGTTAACCTCACACTGGTTCATTTCACTGTGCTGGAGTACAGCGCAAAAAGAACAGAAATTGTGCTGCTGTTGAAATACTTACCGACTGCACTGTATGCCATAGAACAGGTTTCCACTGGCTGATGAGATGTTGTGATCCCCATAGTTGGGTTGTGGGCGTCCAGTAATGAAAACTGAATATGTTACACTCAGCACTTGGAGTGGTGTTATTTCTGCCTGTGCTGGCACAGATGCTATGCTCTAGTGCAGAGAGTACACACAGGAGCAGGTGCACTGGAAAACGGGGGCATTGGTTCAAATTGTTCCAGCACTTTTCATGGACTAGTTTTTCTATGTGTGTGTGTGTGTGTGTGTGTGTGTGTGTATACGCGTGTACATGTGTGCATGCTTGACATGACACACGGATTTAGTGTTCAGAATTAGAGGGCGAGAGGATCTGTTGGAAGGAATGAGGCCAAGAGGCAGGAGTAAGATTGTACGTGTGTTATGTAATGTATTTCACCTTTTGTCATCAAGGATTTGCATAAGTAATGCATTTATCCTGCCGACAGCCTCATTGGAATTCAGATGAATAATTTAGGATTTAAGGACACATGAAACATTACAGAAATGGTGGTTCCCTCACATTTTTTCCAGTTTGTTAATATATTCTCTGTACTCTTCATGTATTTTTCTGAAAGATTGGAACTAGTGCCCTCTCTTTTTCCTGTAACTGCCAGGCTTTTGTTAGTTAATTTGTAAATGTTGTACTTGTCCTCTGTAAAATGCACATTTTCATGCCTGGCACATTGGGACCAAAGGTTGTCTTAGTGCGTTTATGCTTATTTTCATTCCCAGTTGAGATGTAATGAAAAACATCATGAAACAAAAAATATATACATTTTCTCCAAAATGGAGGGGGCAGTCATATACTGTATATCATCACCCATTGCTGAAATCTTCGCTATTGATTCGTAGAGTTCAGACAGGCTGTGACCTTTGAATGCAAGTGCCTGTTCTTATCACACCACAGCCCACTCACACTGGAATAACTTAAAGACATGCAGGTGTCCCATCAACCAGCAGGGGTCGATAGGGAGTGATGACATGTGGATACCTGTTGATTGAATTCTCCCTAGCCCTGAGCACCCCTGGGCTAATGGACACGGTTGATAATGGCAAAGTGGGATTTGATCCTGGACCATCGGTCCGTCAACGCACGACAACAAGAAAGGTGCTTTAACCAGATGAGCCACCCACTGAGTTACTAATCTTAATAATCATACTGTGGATATATCACAACTGTATGTTGTCATAATCTACAATAGAAATATGATGTACGCAATATTCTCTGTACATTATTACAAAGGTGAAAGTGACATATGTTCTGAACATTTGCATTTTTACATTAAATCTGGATTGTATGCATGGTTTATCATTGATTATAAACTCTTCAGCCTGTAGCGCTATTGTATATGAACAGATGGAGAACAGAGAATTGCAGGAATGGTTCAGTAGCCCAGCCACATTTAGGAGGGAGAGGCTGCCTGTCAGACAGTCACAGTGTATAGGGGAGCCTCATTATTCATTAGCTGAAACCAAAATAAGCCCATTCCTGAAATGCTAGCCAAGATGGAACTTTGTGGTCCAGTTCTTGCCATGGCCTTGAAAACTATTAAATCTTTGGATTGAGCAATCACGAAACTGTCAGTTAAAGGGGGATTATGCATTTAGAGTAGGTCTAGCTGAATCCTTAATTCTTGATATCTCAATAAATATAATGTCAGTTAATATTTTCTCCTGAGTGGCAAGATGGAGGTCCTAAATGTGCTGATGTTATCCATGCAAAGTTATTAAACCTCAATTTCAAATATTTAATCACTTCTGCCATAGTTTTAATCAGGAGCGAAGAGAAGCCTCCATTTTCTCTGTAAAAATGTCCTCATTACCTTGTGGAGTGGCTGATTCTGCCACCAGAGCTGAGAGGAGCTTGGGTGGTGAGGCACATATCTACTAATCATTAAAATACAACCTATTAGGCCCTCTGCTATTGGCTGGATGAAATGTATTAATTTAGAGCCAAGCGCTCAGTCATTTAACTACTAATGTAATTACTGGTCAAGCCGCCACAGTAGATAATCAAACACTCCCAGCCACTCGCAGGAGCTGAAAATGTAAATTATAATACTCTGTTGGAAATGGATGGTTCTGCTAGAAAAACTGGGTAACTGACTATTTCATTACATTCTGACTTCAGAGGATTCCTGACAAACTACATAGAATATATATTTTTTCCATTACTGGGCCCCATATTACATTCTGTGCCTAGCAGGCTCCCTTGCCCAGGCTGACTTCCCTGCTTATATTTTATGTTATGCAGGTATACAGTGCGGTATTTGCTAAAGGAATTCAGGGTACTCTACTGTATGTGCATCACTCAAGGGAACAAGCTTCAGTGCCCCATCTAGGATTCATAAGTGCAACTGCTGTAGTTTCTCTGCTGGTCTCCCCATGTCCACAATCGCCCGTGCTGCCACCCCGCACCATTGAGCCACCGTCTTGCCTAGTGCTGCAGAAAGGCAAAGGCTGTGCCTGGTAGCGGTTCAAAACAAACTTTATCTTATCAAAGAATGCAGTTTTTTCCTGCTCTGTGACACCTAGTGTTGCAAAACGGGCTTTTGGCTCAAAATACAAAAACAAAATCAATGAAGAGTACTTGAGTAAACACTGGTACAAATCAGCTTGCAATCGTCTAGAGAAAATGGTAGAATGTCCCACCCCTAGTTGTAATGGTTTTTCCGGGACACCTCTTGATTGATTTGGCACGGAAGCTTGGGCCTGGAGAGTGGGCAGACTGGCGGCTCAACTTGCACTCAAGTTGATTCAGGGATCGATCTGGCACGGACACAAAGACAAAAGTGACACAGATAATTACATAAACAAAATGTCATCCGAGCTCTGACTGAATTGTTTTAAAACAAAAGAGCTCTTATTCATGCTTGTCTGGTCAATACATCGTAACAAATGTCAATGAATTAGACTAATCATCAATTAATCATCATCAAAATCAATGCTAACATAATGTGCTTATCTTAAGTTTAGACTTACCATATAGACTTACCATATAGACTTAAGCCATTCATCATGTTCAAAGGCATTTTTCTAGCCTGAGGACAATTTATTTTCACAAGGGCCTCATAATGTCTCAGATGTTGGTAGAAATAGTCAGTTTTATTGGTATGGTCCTGTGCTGGTAATGACATTCAGAAAGGGGTGGCACAGTAATGGATATGCTAACACACAGTCCCCCTGGGTTTGATTACTCTTTGCTGAGGTCTCTTCCTCCTTTAACAGGAACAAAGCAGGTGTAAGGCTGGTGGAGTAATGTTACGCCAGATTAAGACACTCGTTTGCAGATGGTTTTGGAGGTAAATGAGAAATTGGCACGTTGAAACAAAGCAGATGCGACCGGGCGCACGGTCCATTTGATACCCACTCTACCCCCATTGATTTATTGACTCCCATACAGGTTTTAACTTGGTGCAAGCCAAGCTGTTTCTTAAAGTCCCCTTCTATCTCCCTTCAGCTCCCAAGTTACATTTTCCTCCACAAAAAGGAAATCTGGCTGTGCCCCTCGCTATTATAGCACCTGGCATTATTTAGATTTTTGGTCACGTTTGATTGGCTGATTAAATATTTGCATTAACAAGCTGGTGTACAGGTCTACCTAATAAAGTGGTCACTGAGTGTATATTCAATATTTTAAGAAAATGTTATTCAATCCCCAAGAAAAAAAAGAAAAAAACAATAGACATTCTGCAGTTTGTTATTTTACAACATCTTTGATTTGATAATTGATATTTTAAGTAAAAAATTCCATTAGCCATATTTGAAAAAAATTATCACGGTTGATGATTGGCCTGTTGGCAGGTAAATATCTTACTTTGTCTCAAATGGTAGGTTTAATTGAAATGCTATAATATGCGTATGTGTTTGATATAGGAGTGGCCTGTAGCGTAGTGGTTAAGGTAAATGACTGGGACGTGCAAGGTCGGTGGTTCTAATCCCGGTGTAGCCACAATAACATCCGCACAGCCGTTGGGCCCTTGAGCAAGGCCCATAACCACGCATTGCTCCAGGGGAGGATTGTCTCCTGCTTAGTCTAATCAACTGTACGTCGCTCTGGATAAGAGCATCTGCCAAATGCCAATAATGTAATATATATGTGTGTGTGTTTGTGTGCTTACATGCATATGTCAGCATATTATATAAATCATGCAGTTATATCCTTTGCTATTCTCTTGAAACCAAATCTAATCTATAAATCTCAAGGTGTTTTCTATAAATGCTTCTCCTTTGGCATGGCTCACTGGGCTGCACTGAACCTGGGATTGACATCCCTGATGTGATAAGTTTATCGATATTCCAACAGGGCGGTGGGCCGTTATTGAGCATTGTGGCCCCCCGCTGGCCCTGCCGTTCCGCCCGGACGCTTTTCTCCACACTGTCTGGCTGTTAATTAGCAAGGATCTATCTTCGTCTGCTGGGCCTCTCTGATACCTTCAGCCAGATGGACAGATCCAAGGTCCGCAATTATATCTGGGGAGTAGTGGTCTCCTACCAGATGTCGTGTCTGTCAGGCAGCCAAGTCTGCTTTCAGTGGTAGTTTAGGGTTAGGTGTTGAGAGTCCGGCGTGGTGGACTTAGGTTCTGACACAATGGCCAAACCAAACAATTTGTCTTTAAAGTGTAATTGTTGTATCATATGTATTGTATTTGCCTTCACAGGGCTTAGGATTTCTTCTAACCCTGTTCAGCATTAGCAGAGATCATGTCGATCCTTCTGCTCGAGAGTTGTCTGTATTCAGTGAAGTCAGGTAAAACTCAACAGTATTCCCTGTTCAACACTCAGCTATGTAAAAAAATAAATTGAGAATTAATTTTAATTGCACTGGCTGAAGAACAATGGAGAATTTGATGAGTGTGTTTGACACACGCGAGTAAACATGTATTCCCCATGCCGATTTCAGCCTGTCGTTCATTATTCGCGATGCAGTCTGCGGAATGCTAAGCTGTTGACCCCGCCAACTCCAGATGCCAGTCGCACTTGATCTCTGATTGGACGACATGCGTCTCTGCTCTGCCTAATTGGCCGAAACCTTCGTAGTGCTCAGAAGGAGTTATTTATTCAGTGACAGTAATGAGATTTGAACGTGGAGGAAAAACAGGGAAAATAGAGCTCACCTTTTAAACTGATGGTTTTTTTTATAGGTTGAGAAAGCACTGTTGAGAAGATATCTATTTTCATCTGTAATGTAACTAACACACCATTTAAAGGATTGATGCAATTTGGTGGTTATCAAATAATGGTGTTAATTCATATCATGAGAAAATACATGAGGTCAACTTCCATGACCTCAGTGTTTTAATTTATTGGGCTCATCAATCTAAGTGTATGCATGCTTGTTAATTCACTAAGATAAAAACATGAAAACTGTTGTGTATTTCAGAGTGAATGCTTCGTTGTCTTAAATTCAGTATCTACTGTAATCACACATCTTCAATGTTTTATTTGAACCAATGGGAGGTCTGTTGTTCACAAGAAATGTATAACTACGTACACATGATATGTAAGTGTGCTGAAACACCATTATCCTTATGTCCATTATGCTACTTGGTATATTTTGCTCTAATGGAACTACCTGAATGCTAATATCTCTATTTAAGTACACAAGGTGCCCCTTATATAAGGTCATTATTATGTGATATTGTCATTTCTATAATATGTATGAAAGCTACTCTACCTCCCAGTTGCCTCCCGATGGTGTAACTGTAACCAAGAGTAATCTTTCAGCTGTTGTTGTAAGTTTTTTTCATCCCAATGGATGGTAGACTTCAGGATCTATTGGCATGATGGCCAATCTGAAGGATTTTCATGTCGCCCCCATAGACACAGTGTTGCCATGTTCTGTTGCTTGAGATGTGTTGGCAGTCTAGCTGGAGGCCTGATGTTCCTGAGTTCCTCAGTGAGTCCCTTCTCCTCTGTCTCCCCCAGCTCTTCCTGTTCCAGCTGCTGCGGGGTCTGTCCTACATTCACCAGCGTTACATCCTGCACCGGGACCTCAAGCCGCAGAACCTGCTCATCAGCGACATGGGCGAGCTGAAGCTGGCCGATTTTGGTGAGACTCAGTATACGTGGCTGTTCACCATTGTCTGTCAAGCATGATGTGGGATTGTGTTCATATGCACACTTTCAAACCATGTTGAGCACCCATTCCTTGGCCTTTGTGGTGCAAAGCAGATAAAGTATCTTTAGTGGCATAATATAATGAGAGTGACCTACACCATTGGTCCTGGCTAAGGAAAATAAAGCTACTATTTGGCATTTGTGTGCTTTCATCTCAAGGGGGTGGCCAACCAGTCAAACACCAAGTCCAAACATATGCCCTACCACTACATCATAGCCTCATGTTCGCACCGACATACACACACAGACACACACACAGACACACATACATATTTGCATTATGTCATCTGTTTCTGGGTTGAAAAGACTGATTCACAAACGTAAGTTGACCCAAACATTGACAGTAGTTTCAGTGCAGCCCGTTTAACATTGGGATATTTCTCCATCAGCTCAGCCTTTCCAAAACTCCTTTTGCCAGAACAGATTTCAGTCTGTCATCCTCAGAAGGTTTAAGTATCTCAATCTGAGATGTTGCTTTGTCGGTCACTAATGGGGCTTTCAAGCAGTTCAATTCAGCATTGAAAGGTAAAATGGGATTGTTGTCTGTGGCCTTTTCAGCTGTAGATCTGACCTCAAAATTCTCCTGGAGTGTTGCACACGATGCTGTGCTCTGTCTTAAGGCTTCAGCTGTTTCTGAGTGTTAGTTATCCTTTTGGAAGTTGTGTCTTGAACAGCTTGGGTTTGTTGACAAAGGTGAACACCCTGGTGCACTAGGTCAGGCAACATCATTACTTCAGTCTGTTCAATCGATGCTGCATATCCAGCAAAAACGTCATAGCTGAAATGCACTGAGGGTCGAGGATCTCAGGATAGTCTACGTGCTTCTCTTTTTTTTTTTAAAGAATAGCTTCACAGCACTAAAAAGTTAATTGAAATAATAAACACATTACCATTTAAAAGCCGCCTCACAGTGCGATGGAGCAGCAGATCAAAGGGAAGTTCTTAATCAAGCTCAGCAATGAGATTGTCTGTGGTTTGCATGCGTGAAAACATAATACACAATTTCCACCATGGGTGTCATGATGCGGTCTAAATTCAGCTTTTTGGACAGCAGGTGTTGCAGTGAAACGTCCAAAATTCTGGAAACCTGTTGGCAGTTTTACATAGCCCTTGATAGATCGGGCCGTAAATAGGGCTATAATAATTCCTCTATGGCTTTTGCCATGAGTTTTGATAATGGCACCTTACCTTATTTTAGGTAAAAAGCAAATTAATTGAGGGCTTCAAAAAAAAAAAAAAGTATAAAAGAGTATAATTTTATTTAAAAAAATATATAGAGGCAAAGCTGTATGTGACTCAAAAGCCTTGGACTAGACTAAACAAACAATATTGAACAGAGAATGAAGAAAACAAAGAGGGCAGGCTATTAGCAGCTCTTTAATTTGTTTTGGCTTGAGATGGCTCGATGAGTCTCAACAAATAGACACAAATGGTAAACTGAGAGGCTTCTATAATCTGACCCTCCCTTCTCCCTTCACACAAGTGACTATGTATCACTCTTAATAGTAGTGCTTTCATGTTACCATCCAGCGTCAGAGTCAGATCACTTATCAACTTGAGGACTTAAGGCTAAGGACAACAAATTGTGCATGCAACTGAAGGCATTGCAAAAAACAACAAAAAACTAAAAGTTCAGTGTGGTGTCTTGATCGTGACCGGTGATGAAAATGTCCTGTTATGCCTTTTAAGCGGCCACTCGCAGGTTGAAAACGATGACCTGTTCCAGTCAATCCGAATGGGGCAGCGAGAGGGTTGAGTGTGGCATATGGTAATTCTCTTTGCTTCCATGGTGCTGTTCACTACTCAATTCAAAGCCTAGGAGGCAGGGGGTTTTGAGCCGGGCGGGCGGGGGGTAGGAGGATGCGGTGGAGTGGACAGGGCCAGGGGAGCTTCAGAAACCCCACAGTGCCTTAGGAAGGTAAAACCCTGTGAGCTGACAGTACAGACCCCCCCCCTCCCTCTGCTGCCTGCCAACCAGACCTATCACATGACTGCTCTGTTGTTCATCACTGCCTTATATGCACAATTTGTCTGCGGAACAAATCCTGTGTCAGCTCTTTGCGCCTTGTATTTATATTTTAATGAGAAGCCAGGCAAAGATTAAGAAACAAAAAGGCTATGGGAAAAATCAATTCTCTCCTTTGGAAGTGGCTGTCTGATCCATTTGCTGCCAGTACTAAGCACAAAAGGCTGCATTTCTGCCTGTCAATACAGATTTAATGTGCATCGTATTATTTGTTTATTTAGAAGGTTTAGTGAGTTATGCCTTGCCCATATTTTACTGGTGTAATTTCAGGAAGGGTTGTTAGCGGTTCATGAGCGGTATACCTGAGATATATCACAAACATTCAGACGCCTTAAGAAAATGGACTGTAACATCTTCCTGTAACTCACCTCCATTTCAATGATTTACAAAAAAAATAAGGAAATGTTGAAATGGATTCTGTCCCAACAGTGTTTATTGGGTATGCTTCATCATGTCTGCAGGCTCATGGGTTTATATTTGTGTATATATGAGTATACAATCAGTGAACACTTTATTAGGTATTTATTAGACTTATTTTTTTCGACTTATTGGTCTTCTGCCCCTGTAGCCTCTCCACTTAGAGGTTTGACACATTGTGTGGTTAGAGATGGTCTTCTGCATACCGCTGTTGTGCAGTGAAGTGCGGTTATTTGCGCTCCTGTCTCCTTCCTGTTAGCTTCGACCGGTCTGATCTGTTGTGTGTGAAAATCACAGCAGATCAGTCATTCTTCATTCTTCTACACTCACTGAGTGTATGTACGTGTGTGTACCAGACCGCTGTGCCTATACATGCACGTAATATTTGTGATTGTTTGTTCTGACTGATGTATGTATGTGTGTGTATGCGTGTTTGTGTGTGACTGTGTGCATTTATAGACAGTATACTTGCCTGAATGCATGTCTGAGTGTTTGTGTGTGTGTGACTGTATGCATTTATAGATAGTATACCCTGCCTGAATTAATGAATGCATGTGTGTGTGTACGTGTTTGTGTGTGACTGTATGCATTTATAGGCAGTATACTTGCCTGAATGAATGAATGCGTGTGTGTGTGTGCACGCGTGTTTGTGTGTGTGTGACTGAATGCATTTATAGATAGTATACTTGCCTGAATGAATGAATGCGTGTGTGTGTGTGCGTGTTTGTGTGTGTGTGACTGTATACTTGCCTGAATGAGTGTGTGTGCATGTGTGTGTGTGTGTGCAGGTGTGTGTGCGTGTGTGTGAGTGTGTGTGTGTGCATGCGTGCGTGTGTGTGTGTGCATGCGTGCATGTGTGTGTTTGTGTGTGTGTGTGCGTGCGTGTGTGTGTGTGGGTGGGTGTGTGCGTGCGTGTGTCTATGCATTTTGCCTGAATGAATAAATGCATGTATGTGTGTGGGTGTGTGCATGTGCACATGCTTGTGTGTGTGCGTGCGAGTGTGTGCGTGTGCGTGCGTGCGAGTGTGTGTGTGTGTGTGTGTGTGTGTGCGTGCGAGCGTGTGTGCGAGTGTGTGTGTGTGGGTATGTGTGTGCGTGTGTGTGTGAGTGTGTGTGTGCATGTGTGTGTGTGCGTGTGTATGTGTGCGTGTGTGTGTGTGCATGTGTTATGTTCTTGTCCATGAGTGGCAGTAACAGGGCTGAATTTGGCTCAGGAGTGTGCGGCTGGCTGCTCCTAATCACCCCGTGCTCCGTCTGGCACATCCATGGAAAACCCTGCTCTGGCCATCAGGGCACAGCAGAGCTCTGCCAAATCACTCTTTTCACCCCCAAACAAAATGAGTTGTTCCAGGACAGCTGCTTGGTCAGCCATTTGGATGGAGGGTTGGGCATATGGCTCTGGGTTCAGTTTCCCACCGACATGAAGGGCAGCAGGATACATTCAGCAAAGATTGATTACACTATTTATCTGTTTAACTGATGGACCAAGATGTAAGGGTATATGGTTATATTTTAAAGTGTGGCTGTTTGCCTGCTCCTGTCTGTCTTATTGACTGTTGACTTATCTCACAATTAAATGATTTTTTAAGATGGCAAGGACCAGTACAGATGGCATTTATTTGTCCTGGGAATGATTAGATTTAAAATCTTGCATGTGCTATTTTTTACTTGGTGTGAAGTGTATTGAATCAGGATAGGAAGATATCAATCTTACTCCTTTCCCCTTGCAGAGCTGAGGCCAGGTTACAGTAGCTCAATTAGATCAGGTCGTTTTCTTCTTTTTTCTGGTCCTGCTGACAGCTCAGTCTGCTAGCGTTGCTGGTACTGGCCTACTTATACGAGAGCCAGCGAGCGCCATACTGCAACTGTTGCTTCTGTTGGCATCAGTGCTAACACCTGAGGAAATTAACTGATCTCAGTGCTAAAAGCAGAGGAAATAAACTGATTGCAGTGAACATCCAGACGAGAGAAGAGTTATATGGGTTGTAACTCTATACAGGATGCACTTGATATATTTTTAAACACCTAACACCAAACACATTGGCATGAATGGGTCTGCCCATTAAATCTGTGCCCAGCAGTGGCATAGCTCTTCGTTTAATTCCCATGTCTCTAGTCGACACACCACAGTGGAAAATAGAACAGGTACATGCGGTTATTTGACATATTTCACTGGTGTTCTCTAATGTACTCTTACATTCAGCCCAGCCCACCTCTGACCTCATCGTTCGCATATCACTCCCCCTCCCTTCCTTCTTTAGTAACTGTGGCATTATGGCATCCATTAGAGCAGTTCCCATAGTTATCTGTACTGTAAATTAATTGGGGCAGTGCAGCAGTGCCTGTTCTGTGAGGGGGCAGCTTGGACCCGATATTCCAGGGTTATTCATCCATGGAATGTTTACCTCACCTTGCAGTGGATATTTTCATAACCAAGTTGGACATAACGCCTGATGAACGTTATACTACAGACAAATTGAGGAGCCTGGCTGGGCTAAATGGTCTGTTCTTGTCAGTAAACATTGCTTTACGTTTATGTATAACAAATTATGTAGGTTTGACATTAAATGTTTAAGGACCCTGCACCTGCATCTATCACTTGCCTTCACCTTTATTACACCGGATTCAAGTATTCGGTGGATTGTGGTTTGGTTGCAGGTGATAGATTGAGAAAGAAGTGGCTGGCCCGGTGGGCCAGTCTAGCTCCCAATGACAGCCTTGCTTAAATTTTACAGTGGAAAAGGGGTATAAATATCCTTACTTAGCATCTAGCATTGAACTTCATGTCCCTAAAACTAAGAACCCAGCTGCTACCCCTCCCACAGTGCTGCACTACGTCTTGGAGCTGCCTCTGGAAAATAAAATACTATTGATTTCCCCATAAAGGTCTGAAAAACCAATGATTTAAAGAAAAAGCAAATACTTAAAAACATTTTATGCTTTTTTGCTGTAAATGTTGTTCTTGTTTTTGTACCTTTATTATGGATAGTTTAATTAAATGGAGAGTTGTGGATTTACATAAATATTATCTGTTATATCAAATAAATCTTATTTTCATTAATCAAGTTCATGGACTATGGGGAGATGTGAATGCAAATTCTACTCACACAAAAACAACTAGTACCAGACCCACCCAAGATGCTGTACAGTAACAAAGTGCTCTGTCTTCACCGTTGAGAGACCGTAGATGTTCAAGTTCAGTGATGTCATGCAGCAGGAATTGTGGCCCCTTGTCCTCTGTGTGAATGAATGGGAAACGCCAGAGTTATTCTGCTTAATCAAGCCTTATTGTGCGTGCGCGGAATGGGAATGACTGCCGTGTGCACTGATTATGGTACCTTTGTAGCTCACGATTCCCTTTGAAAGACCATTTCTCACTACAGATGAAAGTGCATTTAGTAGGTTTTCTGCGATCTGCTGGGACATTCTTCTGAACATAATGGGTTTGCACACTGTATAAAACAAGGAAATTCTCGATCATTTGGATCCTACTTTTCCTCTTTGAGCCTTTGTGCTGGGTCCAGGTGAAGTTTAACTTGTTTCACCCAAAGACAATTTTCAGAATAGAATTCTAATTATGGTGGTTCATTTGAAATGAGAGAAATGAGCAATTAAATCGTAATTTTTTCCATTTAAAAGTGGCTATTGTCTACAGTAATTCTGGTTGTTTTTTTCTTTTTTATTGAATACTCACTATTATACGTAGCAGAACTCACTGGCACATATGTGGCATAGATGCACCAGATGCAGTCAAAGAAAATGGGTCACATTTTCAAGCATGTTCCATTTTGCTCTGTTCTCTATAGTAGAGGAAAATGTTGGGGAAACATTTGGGGAAATAGACTAGTGCTTTTTTACTGCCTTTCTACCATCCTGGTAGAAGTAAATATAGAATATAGAAGTAAAAATATAAAAAAGTAAATTCATTCTTTGTTTCATTCCCATGGCAAGGTAAACTCTGTGTTCTTTAAAAATATACCTCAATGTCTCAGTCTACCACAGTTTAAAGACAAAAAGGTTTGCATTTGGATCATATTGCTCCTGCAGATTTTTTGTTTCATTTACTTCCAGAAAGCTATGTTGTTAGCAGCAGACCTATAACTAGATGCATGCAAATGATGCTGTTGATTTGGAGATACACAGTATTATGTGCGAAAACACCGTATTGATAATTTGGTTATGTAAATTTTTGTCCTATTGCAGTACCTTTCATTCTCTGAAAACTATCTTTACGTAGCTGAATGGTTGCCATTTCATTCCAATAAAGTTACCATGAGAATAGGAAACTGCCATGGGTTTCTGATTGCTGCAGTAACATGTTAAATTGTATTTCAACATTCCAGTAATTGCTGATCCCAGGTCAGTGATTTAATGCAGTATGGAAATGAGGAGAGAAACTTGTATTTGGTGGAAAAAGGAGAGGTTATTAGAATGCATGAAAGAATGCTTGTGCCAGTAGCCAGAACAAATGCTGGCCTAAATGAATTTTCACATCACACCTCTTCTTGCTTCTTTGATTTTTCTTTTTCTTTTTTTTCTTCTTTTTTTTGAACGTGAAACAACTTTTATTGAATTGCATATGCCTTCAAACTGGCTAAGTGCATATGACTGAATCTTAGAGACTGTATTGAGGTCTGAAATGTCACCTTTTGCTTAATGTTTTCACACTCTTTATATGAGGGTTTTTCAAGTGGTTTTGATTCAGGAACCCCTACCCTGGAAGGCATCCTGGTGTCCCCATTAGACATTAAAAAGGCAATCATGAGCCTTGGAGGAGGGGGGGGGGGGGGGTAATTGCTATTGCATGCACTGGGTGGGTAGGTGGGGGTTGTGAGTGCGGTCGTGGACCCCCTAGTGATTTGGTTATCTTTTTGCGGACCTCCTCTTGAAAACCCAGGCAAGTAACCCAAAAGCAGCTTTGTTGTTGTGTTCTTAAAGGCTACACATATGCACACATTAATTGCTTAGCATTTATCCACAAATATAAACATAAATAGACATCTTTATATTGTGTTATTTTTTCAGGTTACACGTGCCACAGGAAACCCAAACTAAGATTAAACATTTGTTTAAGAATAATTGGGTACTGTGCACAATTGCATTTTCTACAGACACAAATATCACAGTACAAGCTGTTTTGGAGTTAGTTAAAGTGCATTTTTTGCTTTAGACCACAAACCCCCAAATGCCCCTTACCAGCCATTGTAAAGGCTTTTATTTTTCTCTTAAAGGTCCTGACCACAACAATCGAAACAATTCACAGAAACTGAAATACCAACAAGCCTAGTAAATGATGTGTCTTTGTGATCATTGTGATTAATCAAGAGGTAGATGTGATGTAATGTGAGTGGAAGAATCTGTGTGGAATGGAATGGCCTTCCTCCTGTGTGCTGTAAAATGGCCGTTTTGCTATAACAAGCCTCAGGGATAGGAGCAGATGCGCCCTGCAGGCCCTGGAGATTAATCAGAGACGGGGAAGCTCCGTGCGGCAGTTCTCTGGGGAGAGGTGATGAAATAGACGTGTTTTTGTTTTGGGTTTGAAAGACTGTGTAATCAAACAGCTCTCTGCTGTGCAGCGAACGTTTGAGCACACCTGCTTTTCTGACAGAGGTGGCCTATCTTCACCGAATGACTAACATGTAACTGAAAAAAGAAATGACAAAATGAGGTCAGTTTTGAGGAAGATGCAAATAATTTGCATAGTATCCAAAAATAAAATCTTAAAATGCTAGTGGGTAAGCATGTGCGATTTAATGAGCCAAAGATTTGTGAACATCGTGGAAGAGATTTAAATTTAAAATGCAATGCTAGGCTGTGGCTCAAACTCAATGGTGTCTTTTGCTGAGGAATATCAGGTAACTGGTCTAAAGCATACGGAGAGAGTTCTCTCTGCAATACTGCTCATGCAGCAGCGTGGAGAAGTGGGGTTAAAGATGGAAAAAAGTGTAGCGTCTGCACTTTAGTGGTCTCCTCCTGAGCAAAACCGATACACGACATGAAAGTCAATGAAACCCTATCATTATTCCAGCTCCGTGCTGGACCCATCCAGAGGCTTCAATATTAATCCTCTGCTCTGGCTCATGCTTTCTTCACATCCACAGAACTGTATGTATCCACACACAAGATGTCCATGTATCAGTTTTCTTTTTTTGATGCGTTGTATGCTAATGCATGTCTTACATTGTCAGGTCTGCATTTTGTCAGTAGAGTAAATAAACATATTAACTAATTTAGGGCCCTTCTATTTGTCTACACATTTGTCCTACATACCAGGGTAACCTTTTTGTGGACTGGCAGTAATGTCTGCCCAACTAGCTATACAATATTACATTTTTCAAACCATTTGTTCGGTTGTTGAAAACCTGAAATGTTGTGTTCTTTTTCAGTTGCAAACACATCCTAAAAATGTCTCCTTGGGGAAAGTGTCATAAGGACTTATTTTCAGTGTTGCTGGAGAGTTTCTTGTTTTGGGGATGGTTGTAAAACAGTTGTTGTAAAGAAATGTCGTAAAACTGTTGCTACAACATTGCTATTCATTAGAACCTATGTTGTGAGTTTCAGTCGTGCTTTTTGCTAGCTGGGCAGTGTGCAGGGTTTTAGTTACCACATTGCGGTTTCTTCATTGTTTGGGAGGTGTGGCACAGTAATTTGTTCCTGCAGTGCACAGCTATAGCTGCTGTTTTCAGAGAGCAATTATCCAGGGTAGGTGCTGGATTTTCTGTTTTCAATTCATGTTAAAGCACAATTTCCTGCCATTCCTTAACATATGTCGTCTGATTAAATATGCTCCCTGTTAACTAAATTGATGCGGTCAGGTGGCGAGGACCTCAATTAAACGAGACAGGGGCAAATTGGGGTGACCACAGATGATGGATGCGTGTTCCGTTTAATAAGCCTCATAGTTAAAAAATGTATCTCATGACACTTAATTTATTTCAGAAACATTGTTCATTACCATCCTGGTAAAGAATTGTGCGGAAGTAAATCACCCTACTGCAATGATCTCCATGAACAGTATGTGTGCCATTGCAGTTAGATTTATGCTTCTCGCCTATGAATGGATAATAAAACATAAACAATAAATTACCTGCAAAGCCCGATTATTCTTTGTCCTCCAGACCCTGTCTAAATTAAGTGCTTTATTCTACATATAATGCACTGCATTTACCAACTTCAGGGTAAGAGCTCCTATCCTAAGATATCTAGTAATATACAGTAAAAAGGACTATGATTACATTATTTTTCCATTCTTGCAGAAATGCTTCTTGTGTATTTGATGTGGGAGTTTTGACATCACAAATACAGTAATATAAAAACCATTTCCTGTAAGACCATAGAGATTTCAGGTCGGCCTTATAGTTTAAATCGTTTTCCCTTTTGAACGATGTGCGGAGTAATACATCTTTCCCACAGTGTCATTTGGGTTCCCTCTGAGTGGGATATTTTGGATTTGACAGTGTAGTTTTGAAACGGCACTTGTAACCAGGTTGCTACAGAGGCTCATATCCTTTGTAGCACATAGTGTACTAGTACCCTTGAGTAAAACGCTGAATAGTGTCAGGAAGTATACTGTGTAAATGGATGTTATTGTGCTTGAAAAGTGGGCTATGTGAAGTACTTGAGGATATGGCTGCCTTCTTAGCAAGTAATGGTTGTAATTTAGATATGTGAGTCCATTGGGTTTGTAGATTGTGTTGTCTTGTTACAAATAACTTCCCAATAAAACACAGCTGTTGTGTGAAGTGGAGAAGTTGGTTTGATGCTGATTCAGTTGCGATGCCCCCTGTGTGGGCTGTACTCAGATCAGCTGGGGCAGAGGGGTTAAAGTGAGTGATGTATAATTCACAACACAGGTCCACCTGACCTTCGTCCCAGAGCGCAGGCTTTTTGGAAACGTGGGCGCCGGGCTTTGAATTCAGAGGGAAAGTAGTGGTCTGAGCCTCCTCTCACAGCCGGGAGTCATTGTGCGAGAGCAGCCATCTTTTGAAACAGCCTCTTTGAGGAAGCGTGTAGACGCGTTATGTCAGTTTGCCCGGCTCCCTCCCGCTCTCCCCTCCTTTCAAAACTGAAGCCGCTTTTCCTGCGCCGTTTCCATGGCAACTGCCCTGGGACGAGTGGAGGTTATCTGCCTGCTGAGCGCAGAGGGCCGGGCTCCTCTGTCCCTCACCCCTCACCTCCCTCCCTCCATCACGGTGGCAATTAGTTCACAGACACAATTGCCCCTGTAGCCGATCTTAGAACGTATTACTGCACTTTTGATGATGGGCCACCCCCTCAGGCGTTAGCCTCCCATTGACCCCCGGGTGAGGAAATGATACCCTCTCACTGTTTCTGCTTTAATAGCAGCCTCTCAGCTCGACACTGCCTTTGTTTAGCGCGCAGATTATTCACTGTAAATTACAAAGTAGAAAGGAACCGATCAGGATGAATGTGTCTGGTCTCCGCTCGAGGACAGAAACTTGCCATTCCCCCCTGCCACCTCACTGAAGGCATTATGCAGGAGGAAGTGGCTGTTAGTTAGGGTAATTAGTTATCACCACCTGGGATGGATACTTTTTATGACCACAATAAGTCCACGTGATTTAATAATTCATAGCGTGCCAATTATGTGTTGTTCTTGCTCTCTTTGTCATGACACCTCTCCCCCGACTTGCCGCCTGATGACTTGCGAACAACTGGCACTTGTGGAGTTGGCTCCCAATTTACTGTGCCGTTTGAATATTGATATTGAAGAGTGGGTGTAATGTAATTCGTGTACACATGCACTGTAAGAATGACCTGAGCTTGATGCCAATGACTGATAGCAGGCAATAAATATTATCCATCTAAAAAATTAAAAGGTAGAATCTGTTAGTTGAAATGTCAAAGAGATATAATGCATGTGTCGCTTTCTCAGAAACGAAAAGCTACTGAGGGAGTGTTCCTGTAGGTGGGAAGATACTCGGTCCAGACTGAGTTTAGAATTGGAGAGGGATGGATTTGGCCATGCCATATGTAAATAAACACAGAACATTGAAAGGGGGGCAGCAGTTGGCTGATTTAGCTGGCAGCTGACTACCTAGCTCTACCTAAACTGCCTCTAGCCCTGTCAATGAATTCATGTATTTTTATTCTGTTACATGTTTTATTGTATAGTAGTATATGAGTGGGCAACATTGTTTTTGTATCATTATGCCGCTCCCATGGAAACTAACAGTTTCACTCATCTAAGTTTGAACCCAAACACGCACATGTTATCAAAGGATGGTCTATTTGACCAGTGCAAGCAAAACTGTGAAATTTTCCTAACAAATATGTACATGTAACTCAGTGACAATCCCCTCTGGCCTCATTAGCTGTAATGAGATGTAGGTGAACTTTGACATCTCTCTCTCTCCTTCCCGCTGTATTCTCTCACAGGTCTGGCCCGAGCCAAATCAGTCCCGAGCCACACATACTCCAACGAGGTGGTGACACTGTGGTACAGGCCTCCGGATGTGCTGCTGGGCTCCACAGACTACTCCACCTGCCTGGACATGTGGTGGGTATCTTCTCCCAAGCAGGGCCAAATGTCTGCTCCATCCATGCCTGACCACAGAGCCATGAGACATTTCCAGAAGCCATTCTGTTTCCCTGCAAGATGCCAGGCACTCTTCCCCTTTCTTACTCTGCTGATGAGGCAACCAATGTTACACTGTTTCATAACTGTCAAAGCATAGCAAACAATATGTTCAGACATATCTGGAAATTCAGATTATTTTCTAGGGTAGCTTACATGGCATCCAAAATTTTAGCAATATAATTTTATTGCTATATAGTTTTATTGTGTATTAAGTGTATTAGGCTGAAATTCACTGTTCCCTATGGAGAGCATACATTATAGAACAGTGGTCAGGTCAAATATAAAATAAGTATCCTTGACAGTTGACCAGGGAAGTCCTCCCGAGAGGGGATTCTGGGAAGTGCAATAAGGTTAGGCACTGTCTATTTATGGACAGGCCTCCATGGGGACAGCCCCGTCAAGGACCTCAGCTGCATCTTTCAGTGGGCAATTAGAGTTCAGCAGGAAAAGGGGGGAGCAGGTGGACAAGACTAGAGAGAGACCTTTTTTCACCCCAGCTAGGCTCACTGGAGGATTGAGATGATCACTGAAAATCAATGTGCTATGCTTGAGTATTGCTAGCATTACGGTCATCTGTGTTCAGTCTAATTTTGTGCTTTGTCCTTACTTTTGTGTAGTACACTGATACAAGTTTGTTTACATTCTTACTAACTATATTAAGCAAAATTCAATTACAAGGAATTTGACCTTGGAATACTTGCTTTAATCTTGATTACACTTTCAACTCAAAGGTTATTGAAAAGTAATTGACTTGGGGATTTCAGTTACTATGGTATTTGCAATCAAATTTTATATTGGCCATGTTTAAGAGATGACGCAGGATAGACTGAAGAACATGCATGAACACACAGATTGCAAGTTTTACCAGAAGTGTCTTCAAGTGAGTGAGAATATCAGAATAATATAGTAATATCAGCCCCACAGGACTCAGAGAATGTCCATACATTTATGGATGCAGACAGAATAGATTACATATGAATTCCAATGCAATATCATCCTGTATGGTTTTAAAGGGCCTGGGTTGTGTGAACCAAGCAGCAGCACAAACCCCTGTTTTAAAACATTCCTTATCAGCGATGTGACTGCTCGCTTGTTTCCTGTGCGGGGCTGGGGGGTTGAGTGTGCTGGACCGTTAACCGAATCTGTCAGTAACAATAGCCAGCTGACAAATGAACCCTGACGTGAGTTTAAACACACAGAGCGGCATCCCTGGGTCTTTCTCTGCAGGACTGAACAATGGCCTCCGAGACTGTCAAAGCCACTTTCAGAAATGCCTTCTTCTTAAAGAAACATTTGGTTAACACGCCAGTGCTAGAGCACGGTAAAAGCAGCATAGCGCTTTCCAGGAAATTCAGTTTAAAACATTTACACATTTTCTTGTCATGTCGACTGGGACTTATTTTGCTGCCGGTTGTCATATTTTGATATTCGCAGCACAGTGCCGTTTTAAAACTAAAAGGATAGACAGGCATAAAACGATGTTATATTCTTCGTATTTGAGAAAAATGTGCTGTTGGCAACATTAGATGCAGTCGTCCTATTCGAGTGTCTGCCTGTCTCCTAGTCATTCTCTTCAACGAGGCGGTACCCTTGTGAAGGCTATTCTGCTGGATTGATGTTCTCTGTGAGAGAAGTCTGTAGAATAATGTAGCATGGGTGAATTTCAGACATTCCTCATAAAAGATTATTTTCTTTGTTAGACTGGCGATCAGTGTTTTTTCCCTGGTGCCTAATGAAGCTTTGCCGTAATGAGCAGGGATGAGTGACATCCCTATCCTTCATGGTGATCGATGGAGTGAACTGCACCACTAGTCAGTTCAAAGTGATGGCTGATGTTTTCAGCAAATATCCATGTTTCCTTCTAATTGGGATTCAACACGTTTTGTGATTGTGTGTGTTTTACTTTCCAGTTGAAAACAAAGAAAAGTGCTTTATGCTCGGTAATTTCAATATTATACCTCCAATAACATACATCTCTTAAAACAGAAAGTGTGGGAATTGTGTGTCTAAACAAAATGCATTATCTGGCACACAATACCATCATATCCTCTAACTTTCATTTTTCTAATGTCATTATTCACATATTAGAATGAGCTAAAAAGTGTTCTGGAATGAAGTCCTATGAACAGATTAGGCGAGTGTTAAGCTGCACCAAAGTGATGGAAAAGGGAAACCATAGAAAAAGAAAGGAGCTGTTCATGATCCAAAGCAGCGCTCTCATCTGTGAAACATGGCAGATGTAGTGTTATGGCTTGGGTCTCTATGGCTGCCACTGGAACTGGCTCACTTGTCTTTATTGATGATGTGATTGCTGACAGCAGCAGCAGGATGAAATCTGAAGTGTACAGAAACATAATCTTTTCTGATCCAACCAAATCCCTCAAAATTCATTGGACAGTGCCTCACCTTGCAGCAGAACAATGACCCCAATCACACGGCTGAAGCAACCAAGACGTTTTTCAGGGCCGAAAAGTGGAATGTTCTTGATTGGCCAAGTCAATCATCCAACCTGAATCCAATTGAGCATGCGTTTCACTTACTGAATTCGAGACTGAAGTCGTAAAGCTCCTGAATACAACAGTGAGCTGAAGATGGCTACAGTACAGGCCTTTTGTCCAATTACTTTTGGTCCTCTAAAATCGGGGTTTTATTCATTCATTATATGAATGTTCACACCGGCCTTCAGAACTGAGTAAGGTCACACATCAAGTAAAACAATCAGAATACTTATATGTCCACTTATTTTATAATAAGTGGAAATGCACGTATTCTTATTTTCGTTTTACATACAGGAAATGTACGCAGTATTGAGGGCCAGCATGAACGTGGAATTGTTTAGGCCTTAGCATTCCTCCCAAATTATTTTGAGTAAATGCGCGATCTTTACCTTTTCTTCAGTAATTATATAAATGATTGAGTGTATGAATTCATACACTGGTTTTCTGATATGAGTATACTCTCAAAATAAAGCTGACAGTCTGCACTTTAAACTCATACTTACTAATAAAAATACAAGCACTATAGTGTGCATAAAGTCTCTCTCGTGATTGTGTAACAATATGTTCAATCATTTTGCTTCAATTTCTGCAATTCAGGGGTGTGGGGTGCATCTTCATTGAAATGATCCAAGGTGTGGCTGCATTTCCGGGGATGAAGGATATTCAAGACCAGCTTGAGAGGATATTTCTGGTGAGAAATTATTTTATCCTGGTTGTACTTTCTATGTGTGCATGCTCTGGTAGTGTGTATATGTGTTCTATCGCAACCTGTTACCTTGTTACTTACTGTATGTTCAGTGCTGTTTTTCATTTTGTATACTGTAACTAGATGTTTGTAGTCATTTTGTCAAGGTTACATCTTTTTCTGATATGGGTCTATTTCATGCAAGTGAGAGTACTGACTTTTTTTAGCTATACACTTTTTTTATCTCAACATCTGCAATATTTCTTCACTGAATATTGTATCCCCTCCTTGAATAGTCATATTGGTCCATTTACATTATTTATTACATGTGACACATTATCATCTGAACTCCAAATCTAGTTACAAAGGTGAAATAAATGAAGAGAATGTTCATCTGCACACGGCTCATGATGATCTCAATAAATATTTAAACAAGAATAATCCAGGGTATATGAAATGTCCTCTCCTGTCATTTCCCATAATTAGTCCATAATGGAAGATAAGTCTAATGACGAACAGTGAAGCATTCCTATCCATCCTCGACAGAAAAATAGGTCATGGAAACAGTGATTGTGGCTGCAAAAAAATGATGGGCAGGTGGGAAGAAAATGGGATTGCTGTTATCGTTGTTCAAGGCTGGATAAAAAGATTTTCAGGAGCTACAGAGCAGCCCTGAAGATATGCTTTGCTAACCAATCCCGGCGGTGGAGGAGATGGTGGGAAAGTATGCAGTATTGATTGCTCTTTTTTGTTCCTGCTGAGGAGATCTGCCCAAGGCAGCTTCCAAACTCCTCCAGGAATCACTCCATCCTATCCCCCTTTCCCCCTTTCAAGTACAGGGGATAAGAGGTGTTCAGGTGGCCTGCAGCCCAGTTTGGGGCTGGCTGCACCTGCACCCCTTGTGGCCCCCTGTGCCCTAAAGCTGGTTCTGATGGGGGCGCATGCATGAGCAGTGGACACAGGAAAGAGAAGAGTCTGAGTCCAAAAAGGGCAGCTGTATTAGTACTTTGTTGATGTCAACAAGCTTTATTTGCATTTGGTGGAGCTATGAAGGAAGACGAACATTACACACACGTGCGCACACACAAACACACATACACATGCTCGCACACAAAGATATACACACATGCAGGCACCAACAATCCCAACTTGATATCCTTTTCTGACATAAAATGAAGGCTTAAATGCTGACTCACAAATTGGCTCAGTTTCTCTTTTCATGCTTAATAAGGTTTTCCTCGGAAGCCTTGTGTACTCAGCTGTCAGCAAAATCGGATGCACATTTACGCCTGATAAATATGTAAAAATGTAACATGCACCTCAGGCTGGGTTTTGGCTGAAAACATTTCCGCTTTTTTTAAACTGACAGTTTACTTTCACGTTCTGACATTGTTTTTCTCGCTCTTCTCTCAAAAAGTCCACGTTGATGTCAGACTGATATTTCTCTGAATATTACGGAGTGCGGTCTTCCGTGAAAGTAAATATTGGCTGGATATATCGAGTGTGCCTCTCTGTTAAAGAAAGCAATGAGGGGTTCTATGGAAAAGATCATCAGTACTTGACCACATTATTGTCTTTTACTGTATGTTGATCTACAGTTTTGCATTTTAGCTTTGGAAAGGAAAGTTCAATAGGTCTTTGACAAAGAACTTACAAAAGTAGTTGGCTGAAGTAACTCTACTAAGTGCTATACATACAAAATAGCTTTGAAACTACATGGTGTAGGATTCCACCTCCAAGCCCTGATCCTAGACCAGTTTAATAGTCATTTCTCACATGATGGAAAGTGTTTGGTACATCCTGGATCTGCTGTTGGGTGCAAAAAGGAACTGGTGACCCTTACTGATCGAGATATGCTTTGTATTTCCAATACACATGCATCTGATAACATGCTTTTGTGTTCGAGCCTTGGTAGACTCTTAATCAACATATTTATAATAGCCTAGCTTCATAACGCAATTGTGTACCCGTAATGGAGCTACAATGATTATTGAAATTCTTTACGATCAGTATATCGCAAAATTATGCTTGAGTTTGCTCAAGGGGTCTGTGCTGACACATGTTTCTTTGCACTAAATTACATTTTTATGCAAAGTTGTTAGGCTTACTTGTAGGAATTGTTTCTTTAATCTTCTAAAGCCAGATGATTTATAAAGGCACAGAGGGCTGTGAGCTTTTCTTCATGTGTTTTTCTTTAATTAGGCAATCTTGTTAGGCAATATTGGGCAAGTCTTTGTCTGATAATAATATTCCGGATGTGCTGTGTCTACTGGGTTTCAATCAGTTTGAATTTATAATGTGGAGGTCAAGGCAAGACAAAGTATATTTGTAGTCCATGGCAGCCAAGAGATTATTACTCTCCAGAAACAGAGCATGAATACATACAGGGCTGTGTGAATTTTGTGTATGTATTGTGTGTGTGCGTGCCGGTATAAATGGGGACAGGCGATCAGATATGTGTCGTCACGTGTGTGTATGTTCAGTATCATGGTTCATTTGCGTCAGTGTTTACCCAGAAGACAATGCACATCTCAATTTCGATTCTTTCCTGCCAGAGATGCTCTTGACATTGGGAAGATAAGACTGCTCACTGGAGACTGACCTTCATTTCTCACAAAAACTCACAAAAAATAATGTTGTATGTATTCCGAGTCTTATATCCAGGGGGGTTCGGGGAGATAGGAAAGAACATTCCGTGTGAGAGGGGGTTTGAGCTGTGTAAATGGACTTCCTGAACTCTGGTGTCCATGGTATGGCCTTAACATTAGGACACCGTGTAGCAGCCACAGTGGGCAGGGACATGCAGCGGACTTGTAGAAGGCTGTAGACATAATCTACTGTACGTCTGGCCCTTAAGCCTTGTGGCTTCGGTCCGGCTGTACTGTATAACTTAGTAATGTGTAGAATGTAAGCAGTGTAAGCCGCCCTGGATAAGGGCATCTGTTAAGCAAATAATTGCGGTAATGTAATAATAACTGCAGCTATTACCCGATGCAGACAGACATCTGCCGCAGCGAGAGACGCTATAATTGACCAATCGAACGCGTTCCGCATGCTGCGGACATGCGGTGGAAATAAAGATCCGTCTCTCTGGGGGACTGCAGCCACCAGGCCCGACTCAAACCCTGATTAACCCCCTCGTATTTTCACCTTCAGATTGATCTGTCCATCACATTTAATCTCTGGGTGCTCTGCTTGCACACAACTATTTTGGGGCAGAATATTGTGTAGGCCTGAGTGGCAGAAGCGAGTGTCGGGAAGATGTCACGACCTTTGACCTTGTAGTAATGTCATCCCATGTTGTCGTTTCTTCAGAGAACAGAGCAGTGTTTGGCTTTGTTGTACTATTCATACTGACATTCAGAGATTTTGTTCCAGTTGGGGTTTGCAGTCTAATCGTATTATAGATCTATTTATTTTGTTCTAAATAGGTTTCATTTTAATTATATAGAATGCTATTAATGCTATGCTATCAGTAATTAAATATGTTATTACCAATATACTGATATGCTGTATGTACTTTCCAATAATTTGTATATCAGAAATAGTAATGTTTATGGGAATAATGTTTTTCTATCCCTGCTATATATACAGTACTGTGCAAAAGTCTTAGGCGCCTGTATAACATTCTGTACAGATAAGATTCTTTAAAAAATAATTCAATGAAAGGTCCTAAATAAACATACTATACATTTTACATTACATTTTAGTAATTGGGCAGAATAGTTAAAAACTGAATCAAATCAATATTTTTTGTGAACACCCTTCGGCGTTAAAACTGCATGACTTCTCTGAGATAGCCAACGCTGCCCTGCAGTTCTATAACACAATCAGCAGGGAGGTTGTTCAAAGCATGTTGGAGAACTTGCCACAGTTCTTCTGCAGACTTTGGTTGGCTCCTTGCTTCTGATCTCAGACAGACTTGATCAAGTTTTTATGTAAAAAGTTGTAAATTGCTTACAGTAATATGTTACTTTTTTAAAATTAAATACAACAATTGTAAAATTAAATCTTGTGGAAAATTAATATTTGGAAATCTCAAATGTGTTCTTTTATACTAACACACACAAAACAATAAACATATATATAATAAAGTCTAGGGTAGATTTGTAAAACATATATAAAATGTTTTACAAATCTATTTTATGACTGAAATTACAATTTAAATAGAATTGCTTGGGGAAATTTGTGGCAATTTATTGAAGATATGTATGATTATGTGTGTTTTCCCAATCCAGCAATGCTTCTTAATGTCTATGAATAATTCATATCGAGAATTGTATTCAGCCTAATACATAATACACTAAAATCACTGTGGTCATATAAGAATTGTAGTATTTCAAATAATAATACTGTTGAATTGTCTATTTTTTATTGTTTCACTTCATTGCATGCTGAGCTGGATAAAATGTATGATTTACTTTCCAATAGCTAAATAATGAAATATGAAAGTTAAGTTAATACAAACCAGCCAGTTAATGATGTAGAATTTACTAATATAGTACCACACACATTGGTACATGATGAATTATTGTCCTCAAATTGTATTATCTGAGTCTGTTATTGCTGCAGTTTCCCATTCTCAAGGAACGCTCAAGGAAATCACATTCTCTCGCTGCTCTAATAACTATGAATTTTGTCTTCATATGCGGTTGCATGTTCTAGGGCTATAATCTATCATTGTATAGATTTAATGTAATGTTTCACTTTTTTGGATCATAATTTAATGATTACATTTAAATGCAATTCCCTTGTTACTGCAGATCGGTCACGCTAATGTGTCTCCCCTTGCTCCCTGCAGTCCACCTGCTGCCTGACTAAGGCTGTGGCCTTCTCCTGCCCAAATTTTAAAGGGAATCCCTTGCTGAGGCTGGTTATAGTGAATTATCATGTCTGTTTATGAGCTGCGGTTCGGTCGTGTAGTCTCCAGTTTTATTTGGGGTTGTACATTACGGGCTGCACACGGGACAGGAATAGCGCGAACACCGCGCCCTTGATCACACCTGTCTCTGCCAGCGGTGAAGCGTCAGAACCCCCCCCCCCCACTGCAGATGTGCTGTACGTCTCCTTTCTCTCAGAAGTGTGGCACAAAGAGGCTGACATTCAGATGGTGCCCTAATCCCCTTCTTTCT
The DNA here is from genome assembly GCF_963514075.1 of Conger conger. Classification (NCBI taxonomy): domain Eukaryota; kingdom Metazoa; phylum Chordata; class Actinopteri; order Anguilliformes; family Congridae; genus Conger; species Conger conger. The sequence continues at coordinate 64,096,141 of NC_083760.1, read as the reverse complement.
TCTCCCGCTTCAAAAGGCATTAAAAACCCGCATCAATAATGCATGCAGCGGCTGACATGCAGGCCTGCGATGGAGATCCATCAACACCCTCAGCCCTCGGCCTGTTCGCCAATAACGGCACGTCAGGCGGGACTTGGTTGTCCTCGCTCTAACTTGACCGACCCAACACACACACACACACACACACACACACACTCAGTTCATCCCACTCTGGCTCTGTTCTCTGGCCCCCTGTCCTTTACAGTAAGGTTAAGGAGGGTGCGTGCATTCCGCTCCATGCCGATCCGGTCGTCTCCTTTCTAAATCTGTCCGGTCATAGCGGCTTAATTGCGCGTGCTGACCAGCTTTTAAGAGCTGTCGGAGCATGCCCCTGGTGTAACCTGATACACTTCATCTGCTAATGTCTCCGCTGAATGCCAATTCTGCCAGATTACTGATCGTTACCCAGGATGCCATGGGGTAATTGAGGAGGATAACGCTCTCGGATAGCCAACCCGTCGACGTAAAGGCCTTTTTATAGTGCAGCAGGGTCATACTTGTCCACATATTGTTCTCAACCGCTATTAGATTTGTGCTCTTACCTTTTTTTTGGGGGGGTGGGGGTGTGGTTGTTGTTTTGTTTATGAAGGCAGTTTTTTCAAGCAGTCGTCCAGTTGTTGTCACTATATAAAGTTGTAAAATATAGGATTCTGTAGTTATTACTGAGTAAATGTCCTTGCTGTGTTAAGATTGTAAGGTCTTCAGGTCTTCTCAATGCCCATAGGCCTAGGCTCAGTCCAAGTCAGTCCTGGAATAGCTTTCAGAATATCAGAAGGATATCTTAAATCCTAGGTTTACTGCCTGTCGTACATTTTCAAATGTAATTCTGCTGGTTTAATTGCTTAATTTAGAAAAATCATTATTAAGCACCTCATCATTGGCTGCGTTAAATCAGCATTTTACTTATCAATAACTGGCAATTAAATGCATATTTTTTAAGAGCATTGTGATGAGTTCAGCAGTAATCAAAACTAATTACCCAGTACAGTATGTGTTTGTGGTGGGGAATAATGCCTGCAGTTTATTGTAACTTAAAGTTATGGAAAAGTTTTGATTGAATCCAAGCCATATTTATTTCAAAGGGTATTTCACTGTTTGACTAGCGAGGCACTGGTACATCTGTGCCTCCTCCTCTGTCACCATCTTTTAAATATACAACATGCAATTATACCAGCTGTGCTAAATACCATTCGTCCACACGATTCCAATCAGAGGGGACAAACAGGCTCTCACATTCCCCCAAAGAGATAAAACCACTCATTTACTGTGCTGGTTGGTCTCTGCTGCCTGGTCACACATGCTCCTTTGTTCCATAAATGTTTGTTCCTTCTTGATATTCTTCATCTCAGCCCATTGATAAAGTAAGTTTAAAATAATAAGATAAAATAATAAAGTGTGTTGTTCTTGCATTGCTGTGGCACGTGCTCTCTCAATATTAACCCGGAAAGTAAAGCCACATTTTATAACAAAGACTTTTATAATATGGACTTGCAGGAAAGTCCATGTGTATGTCCATTTTTAATAAGCAGGATATTGGTGTCGCTGAGGGGAGTGGGTGTGTGGCTAGTGCTGCAGTTCAGACTGGTGGAGTCCGCACACTGCGTGAGTAATCTCTGGCTCTCCCCAGCCCCAGAGTAGGTCTGAGGTGATGTAACCGTCCCCCAGAAATGGCAGGATGAAGTGTAACTGCAGAAGAGTACACGCACTGTCACAGTGCTCAGAGTAGGCTCCAAGGAGGGGTAACGTATCATTAGGGTTATAACTAGCTGAGGCTGCAGTCATGGGCGGGGGCCCGGGCGGGAGCCCCAAACGGGCGCGCTACGTTAGCGAGACGTCAGCCCAGCTGCGTCCGCCGTTTTGGGAGGGTTGCCGCAGTTCACCTGTGATGGATTAAGCAGGCCCGCGGTGTAATGAATTCCTGACAGCGTGCGCGATGATGGAGCGGTCAGGGCACTCCGCACTGCAGTGACCGATGGTGTTTGTGTGTGCTGTAATTAAGAGTGTGAGTGGTCCCCCACTGGGAGGATAAGGGGAGTTTTTTTTGGGGGGGGGGGGGGGCTAATTTCACTTGCCACCCCCGGAGGCCCGGAGGAAGGGGAGGTGTTTGGCTGACAGGCAGATGGGATAATCACCCTTTGTGTGGGGCTGAAGTCACTTTAACACACCTCCTTCTCCCCCGTGCTTCCACAGCTTAAACAAGTGTGTGTGTGTGTGCATGTGTGTGTGTGCGTGTGCGTGTTAGGCTTGTGAATATCCATACCCTGTGTGTCTGTTATTCAGTACTTTTTTAACTCAAGTTGCAATAGCCAAACAGAAACAAATACATTTTCTTGCATTTTTTAGTTTCTGGGTTAAAATCAATGGGTTTTACTAGGGGATAACTGACAGTACACACATGTGTGAAAATGAACATCTACGGTATATTCTAGCCACAGTATGATTCTGTTTGGCTGTGCTGCTGAATGTCATTGACTGTCATTGAAGTATTCCAGTTTGCAGACTGCTGTTGTATTTACAGTTCTCTACTGCCCTCTGCTGGATTTAAGGAATTAAAAAAATGTTGTAATGTTTATTTATTTAGTTTAATAGAAAGTAATTTGTTTTGTTTTGTATTTCTTTTGATTTCACAAAGTAATACAATTCTGAATTTTCCTCCAAGCTAAACTAGGATTTTCTCATTAAGATGGAAATTATTATGGGCTATGGATGAATAAGTCATGATTCAGATGTTTACATTAGGGTTTTTTTGTTAGAAAAGAAAGGCCGATTTGTTGAAATTGAAGCTAATCTCTTCAGAATAATTGCACTGAGGGACAAATGTTGCTATTTGTGGGATATTTTTTAACATTTTTATTTCTGACTTGAGTGAACATCAGGCGCAACAGTTAACACTGCTGAAATGATATGACATGATTGTACTATTAATAACTTGGTTCATTCTGTGCTTTTCTTGCAAGAGAGCAAAGTACTTCACAGACTTTTTAAAATAAAGTTGGACTATGTCATTTTGAAAAACCTAGTTTACACAGCAAAATCAGTTTTAAAAACTGAAAGCAATAATCGTATAACAAAAAAGAATGAGGGCCAAGAGTAATAATAAAAAAAACATCAGAGGCATATATGCTTTATGGTATTATTATGACAGTACATTTTACTGTCGTGAAGCATTACTCGCCTGTAGGAAAACTGAAGGAGAAACACATGTTCTGCCTGTGGCAAACATTCAACAATGATCGCACTCCATAAATCTGACTTGAGTTAGGAAGATTGCATTAATCCTGAACTGCATTTCAGAGCTTTCATGATTTCAGTGGTCATGTTCATTCAGAGCAGATCATTAAAGTTAAACTAAGCATATTTAAAGTCAGCTTTGTAGAAAGGCTTAAAGATAATAACTTGGTCTCCTTTTAACGAAACCATATATCTAACCTTAGCATATCATCCAGTTACACCATTTTCAAAGATTTTATCATTATGCTGAAATTCACTTATAATATGGAGACTGCTCTGATCTGTCCGAGGTCACATGCAGTAACTATTTCTGTGATCGTGTCTAATGAACATGATAATATTACTGCGATATTGTTAGACTGCTGCTGTGTGCCATAGAAGCTAATAGATCTGTACAGTATCGGTAGCTGAATCTGCTCACTTGCTCTCTTCTTCACTGTACTACACTATGTCTTTACCAGTTAGAGCATGTTTGTTTTTCTCTTGTCAAATCCATCCAATCCAAAATCATTTTTAAATAATTCCTGACTGTTTAATGCAATGTAGTTGAGCAACTTTGATGTGCAAACACACACACACTCACACATATGAACACACACCAACACACATGCGCACACACACACACAGCCCTGTGTCTCCACCTCACACAGAGTCTGGCTCATCACAACTTTTTGCAGACATGGATTTGGACCCCGGTAATTCCGGCTTTGTCTTTGAACCCAACCGCAGACCCCACCTCCACAGCCTTTCCGTATCCCCTCTTCTGCATCCCTGCCAACGCCGTCAATTTCAAACACATTTTCCGTCTCCAGTCCACCTTCCTGTTATAGACACCACAGACGAGAGGACCAGCAGCGAAGCAGAAAATCGCAGCGTTATGAAATACGCCGTGCCTAAACGCTACCAATGGGCCCATCTGGAATCTGCCTTCAACCTCATTTTTGATATTGCTGCAGTAATACTGTTTTTTTTTGGGGGGGGGGGGGGGTATTCTAAATTTGAAAGCCTGGACATGGTGTGCCAACATAAATGGACACATTTCTCGTCTCTGATTGTGTACTTTCAGTCTGTATTAAAAGGGAGCTCCAGCTCTGTGCCGACCTGTCAAAGCCAGCTTCTGTTCGCAGGCCCTGTTAGTTTTGCTTGATTGCTGGTGTTCAGTAGGCCTTCAGAAGGCAGGTTTGGCTGGATTCCTCTGACCTGATGAAGCTGTGCCTATTGTGGGTGTGTAGAGCTGTACAGATTGTGGCTGTGGTGAGCTGTACAGATTGTAGCTGTTGGGAGCTGTGCCGATTGTGGCTGTGGAGAGCTTTACAGATTGTAGCTGTTGGGAGCTGTGCCGATTGTGGCTGTGTAGAGCTGTACAGATTGTAGCTGTTGGGAGCTGTACAGATTGTAGCTGTTGGGAGCTGTGCCGATTGTGGCTGTGTAGAGCTGTACAGACTGTGGCTGTGGAGAGCTGTACAGATTATAGCTGTTGGGAGCTGTGCCGATTGTGGCTGTGTAGAGCTGTACAGATTGTAGCTGTTGGGAGCTGTACAGATTGTGGCTGTGGGTAGCTGTACAGATTGTGGCTGTGGGGAGCTGTACAGATTGTGGCTGTGGGGAGCTGGGCTGATTTGTGGCCGTGGCGTTAATCAGCCAGTGCTGGGGGGATGCCGCCCGCTGTCAGAGGGGTCTCCTTTCAAGGGCCCTCTCTCTGCCAGGGCCGAGGCACTCAGCGTGGGGGGTCCTGTCACTCACTACCAGTGTACTCTCTCTCACTCTCCTCTCTCTCTCCTCTCTCTCTATCTCTATCTCTCCTCTCTCTCTGTCTCTCTCCTCTCTTTCCCTCTCTCCTCTCTCTCTTTCTCTCTCTGTCTCTCTTTCCTCTCTCCCTCACTCTCCCTCTCTTTCTCTCTCTGTCTCTCTTTCTCTCTCCTCTCTCTCCCTCTCTCTCTGTCTCTCTTTCTCTCTTTCTCTCTCTTCTCTCTCCCTCTCTCTGTTTCTCTGTCGCTCTCTCTACTTCTCTGTCTCTCCCCCCTCCCTCTTTTTCTCTCTGTCTCTCTTCCTCTCTCTTCCTTTCTCTCTCTCTCTCCCTCCCTCCCTCTCCCTCTCTCTGTTCCTTCTCTCCCCCGTTTGTGGTGGAGGTGTCTGGGCTGGTTTTAATTAAGCTATGTGCTCAGAGATGCCCCATGAGGCTGAGCATAGTGCTTCTCCACTGGGCTCCTCTCCCAACTAGGGCAGTCAGGCCACTTCAGCTTCAGATAAACACCAGCTCACACTCCAGATCTGGCAGAGCAACAGCTCAGAGTTTCCTCTCTCTGTCTCGTGTTCAGATGCCGCATCAGATTTCTGGAAGAATATCCACTTCCTGTTGTCCCGTTTTGATTCCCATTTGAGTGTACTGGATTCCATGGACAGGCTATGCTGACTTAAACCATATTATCCCAGAGACGGTTGCTAACAAGTAATGAGTACCAACAGGAAGCATGTACGTTGACATAATGACATTAGGAACACATTTTGTTTGAAACTGCGATACTGCAATGTATACACGCTGTTTTTAGGAGCTGTTTTCACACTGCCCTGTTTTTCCCAGCTGCCATAGCCTCATGATTTAAAGCTGACCTTGCTTTTGAAGAGTGTTCTTAAAAAGAGAGGTTTACAGTACATGTCTTTGTGGTATACTGTAACATGTCATGTAACACCATTCTTTTTTTACCATTGTTCCTTGGGTGACGGTATCTAATGTGCTTCTACTGTACCTCTGTGTCGTTCTGGAATGTGTTGTCATTGTAGGTGCTGGATGATTGAGTGTTATATTGGTCATTGTTGGGTCCAGTGTTACAGAATGTGATCCTTGTCCTTGTAGGTCCTGGGTACGCCTTCTGAAGACACGTGGCCAGGTGTCCACTCCCTGCCTCATTTCAAACCAGGTGTGTAGTCCCTCCGCTTTGACTACTGCCTGTTTCAGCTGTTCATCTCGCTGTCAGTCAGCACAAAACACCCCCAACATTTCTTACACACGCCTAATTTCTCTTGCTTGTCAGACGCTTTAGCCTGAGGCCGACATAACTAAAACCCGCTCATGTAGCTTGATTTCTATCTGTGAATTACTCTAATTACCCCGGCTTAAAAGGCACAAACATCTTCCTGTCAAAGGTTTGATCCCTGCTATGCTCCAACGTCGTGCCTGAGCTGCCACACCACTTTGTGGCTATTTGTAGACATAGGGCGTCTTGAAAAGAGCCAGGACAGAAGAAATGTAGTGAAAGTTACACGCATGACCCCCCCCCCCCCCTCCCCCCAGAGGGGTAATTATTGGAAAGGGATGCAGCGCTGCAGATTTAATCTGAACACAGAGCCGCGCCAGATCCAGGGCAGAAGCTGACAGCCTGCAGGAAGGCCAATGCCCTGCTGAAGCCCTCCTGAAGCCCTGCTGAAGCTCTGCGTCGTCTCTGGCGGCTAATTAGCCCGCCGCTTCTCCGTATGATCTCAGCGAAGCCAGCGCCACAGTGGGGCTTTCCCGTCCTCCGGTCCGTCGCCGTACCGCGCTGCTGGTTCAGACGTGTTCGTGAAATACCGTGAACTTGGGTCCTCGGTCCCTCCCGAAATGTCATTAATTGAGCTCAACATTGCGTTGTGAGCAATGTGGGAAAATAAGGGGAGTAATTGATCTCCTTCCTGTAAAGGAGTCCCATTTGTGCTACTTGTCTGCATAAACTTATATTCCCATTACTCCTAATACGGTTAGTTAAGCGTCTAATAGGGTTCGGAGAGTGAGAGTTAATAAAAAACAAAATGGCAGGGCTGTCGTGCGTTATCCGTGACTCTTTGAACAAAATGAGTCACTATGGAGAGCAAAATATTTTGATTGGCCGAAAAGAGGCAGTGTTTGTGAGCGTGGTTGGCCATTGTTTTGTGTGCGTCATGAAGTCTCACTCTGCCTTTACTCTTATTAAGTGGTGCTTCTCTGGGGAATTCAGAATGTGGCAGAAAGCTGGATAACAATATATATATATTTCTCGCTTCTCTGAAACGCTTATTCAGTGCGAGTAACATGCGTAATGTTTTTCAGTGATCATTTTACGGTGCTGGATAAGTACTGTATGCTAAATACTTTGCTCACGGCTGTCAATGCAGGGTCCCACCCCTGATTCAGACCTGCAGTTGTCCTTGACCACAAGGTCATGCCCTGGACCACTTGGTGTGTCTGGTGACAGAGAGGGTCTGCAGTGTGCTCACTTGAAAATGCAATTGAAAATCCACTGATAATTACTTAAATTCTTATAGTAAGTACAAAGCTGTCAGGTTGTAATCAGGTCAATGTCATAAAAAAATGTTACCGGTTCCCCAAAGAACAACATTTTTAGGAGATGCTGTATGTTGGTTATTTTTTAGTCCTCCTGAAGAATCAAATGTTTACCTGGGGAGTTCTCTAAAGTTGGCACAACTGATTATGAGATTCTTTTTTATTTATTTGTTTTTCAATTAAATTATTTTTATTACTGATACATTTACACTTCTCCATAATGTAATATCATTATATTTGAATTTTGCGTTCTTGCAGTGTTGCACTCCTGTTAATCGAGTCTGTCAGTTCATCCTGGCTCACGTTGCTGTTCGTTATAGCATATTTCATGCACCCAACTTCTTGTCTCTGAAATTAACCTCAAATATGACAGTTCAGTTCCAGGTTCTTTTCTAATGTCTTTTGCATCATTTCAGTAAGATGATTGTTAAAGATGTATTTGTGCAAGAGTAAGAGATTTATCATCGATGCAATTTGAATTACAATTGATTACTGTTAATAAGCTGTTAATCTAATTAAGTTTTGATTGGCTGGGGTTCGTTTACAAGGTAATGAAGCTTAATAGCCCGAGACCGTACATGGTGCTGTAGCTGGTGAGAAATGTCGAGTGGTGCAGTCCTCTGTCACCACTTGTCTGAAGCAGCTGCTGTTCTCTCAGACAGCAGAGGGCACTGTGGCCTAATGCACATTCTCACTTCAGCTTCCTTTCACAATAAATACTAAAGTTTCAACCTGAACAATACTAAAGCAATGTTGTATACACCCCCCCCACATGCACAGTTGCTTAAATATTTTGTTTGGAACTGTTTGCTACATTATCACTGTGCCATGCACTGTTCTAAAATGTACAATGCAAATAGTTTGTCCTGTGCATTAATGTTGGCGTAAAAGATAAACACAAACGGATTGAAAAGTAAAATGCCCATGCTCGTCATACCCCAAGCCTTTGCTATTACTGCCCTACTCCTTACTTAATACCCCAGTGCTTCATTCCTACTGCCCCACTCTGTATCAGTAAAACCCCAGACCATCATTCCAACTGCCCTACTCTATATCTGTAATACCCTGTAATACTATGATTCCCTCTGTTCTTCCCGCCTCTCTCCCCAGTCTCACTATCCTAAGCCCCTTCCCGTCTTGGCCTCTGATTCTGCTGCTGACAGGAGACTCTCCAAGGAGACGGAGAACATCCGAGCACAGCCAATGAAAACTCCCATCTTTATATGATTTGATGATCAGAATTCAGACCCTGAACATTCTTTCCACTCTGGGCAGTGTGCCATGTTTGCTGGTGCTGGCGGGCTGTGTTTTGGCTGGAGCCTCGCAGTCCTGCGGGGCTGGGGTAGTCATGGGCAGCCAGCCACTGAGCCCATGATGGAGGGGAGCTGGAGGACGTCACCTGATGGGTGGCTAGTTTACAGGGATGTGTTGAGTCTATTTGCTGTGTCGTGTGAGAGGGCAATGAACTGTGTTCACACATACACGCACATGAGTAGGAATTAGGACTGCTGTTTTTTTTTCGACTTGCTTCATTGCCCGGCAGTTTGGTGTCGGGTCGTTGAAGCCAATTTGTTAGCCTTTGCCTGGCCATGCGAAAACCAACACCAGCTGAGGGGTCTCAAGAAGCTGACCTGTTTTTCAGGTCTGTGAAAAAACAGTAAATTCCATTTTGAAGTGTAAATTCTTACTGTATCATACGCACAGCTCAAAGGGAGTAATTATTTCAGTATTAGCATTAGCATTATTAATTTTGGGAGACTGTGTGGTGCCGTCTGTAGAGTGGCTTCAGGCCATATATAAATCTCCCCATGTGGTCAAGAGTTTAATTTCCTCTCACAGCACTTTCTGTACTGTAATTCTAGAATAAAATAAATAAACTAACACTTTGTAAACGAGGAATACAAAGTATATTGAAAGCGGGTTCTTCCAGATGCTGTATTTGAATGAACTAAGCAGTTAACATCTCAGCATCCTCACGGTTGTGTTTCAGAATGCTGGGCAGGCCCAGGTGCCCTTTATTTTGGCTACCATGAGTAGTATAAGAGATCTCAGTGACATTGAAGAAGGGTGCATGTTTGACAGGAGCTTCAGTGACAAATACTGCTGAACTTGCTGATCTTTAATGAGGAACAGTGTTCAAGCTGATGTTGGTGATAAAGTCTGAGGAAAAGACATCATCAACTAGGAGAAAGTTTAGCCGAAACTACATGCTTCTTGGCCTTGATGTCTGTACTTTGAGATGCAAGGAAACTCAAAATCAGTTGACTGCTAATACCAATCTAAGGCCAAGGACAGTCCAAAAACAGATACTGTGGTTTATGTTTCCTTTATTTTGGCAGTTACCTATATCTCTGTCTGTATTAGGCCTGTATACATTTACCCCTGTAAGTTAAACAATACAGAAGGAGAGCTTAGTGTCTGAAAAAAAAAATTAAGATTCATTTTTGGTTATTTGTCTTGTAGCACAGTAAATATGGCTGCAGTGTTTTGTTAATTAAAAAAGAAAAAGTTGTGACCCTGATGTAATGTTTAATTTGCCGAATGTGAAAATAACCGTAACACTTTCTCTTTTACAGATCGGTTTACCGTGTACAGTCCAAAGAAGCTGAGGCAGGCTTGGAACAAGTAAGTCTTCTTTTCCTAACTGACAGTATCTCTCATTGACATCTAGAGCCATATATCTTCCTAACCCATTTACATGGTTTTCCAAATTTGGAAAAAATTTGCAAGTGGCAGCTTTGTCACGGACTCCTCTGTAAGTTCAGCAGAGGCTCAGTGAAACATAATACTGGCTGGTGCTTCTTCTCATTCTGCAGTCCACCCGGTGACACATTAATGCAGAAACGGTGTCTAACAGGGCAATCACCCTGTTTTGCACATACTTCATCTGCAGAAGTAGCCTGGCTGAATTGGTGTTCTTTTTTAAGCGAAAGTATCTTTACATCTCCGCCTCAGCGTGTGTTTCCTACAGCGTGTGGAATGTCTGCGGCCCATTGAGTTTTCATGGCCATAGCGGGAGGAACTGACGTTTCCCAACCACATGTAAGGTCACCCTCTCCGAGGGTCAACAAAACAACCAGCTGGAGCTAATCTGAGAACTCACTCACATTCTCTCCACTTATTAGTGGTTTCGTAGACCGATTCCTCCCCCCCCCCCCCCAAACACTGAAGTCCTGCATGTTAATCAAGCTTTTCTGTGGGCACTCTGCTGATTTCCACTCTAAACATTGGGGATGTGAGTCTGGAGTGGGTGAGGGGAGTGATCCTGTTTTTAGAGGTGTGACGAATTGAGTGATTTCTGTGCTTTGCTGTTGTTTTAGCTCAGTGGGGTCAGTGGTTCTTAAGGGCATATTTATTTATGTGTGAAGCTAGTTTTTCCAGAGGTGCCAAACCGTTATGTTTTTCTTTTCATAAATACAAAAGGTTGATTCAGGATTTGTATTTTTTTGGCTAAAGATTCATTTGTATTTCTTTGTGTCAATTGAAAATAGATTAATAGATAATAGATCCATATCTTTCTTAGTTTGTGCTAATTAATTGGCAGAAACCAATAAGAAAATGTTTGTTTCCAGAATTCCCATCTGGCTTAATAGCATGGCCCTAAGTACAGCATGAACCACAAAAGTGTATTGTTTCATGTGACCTGGTGGTAATACATTCTATGTATGTGTGCACGTTTAGTATAGCAGCATATTTTAGAAGGTTTGTCCGGACGTTTCTCCATCAGTATGGATATTGAATTTGGGGAAGCTGTAGTCCAGTGCATCACTGCCATACAACCCTAACTGATCTATTAATAACATTGTCCACCTTTGGGACAGAATAAGGCTTACTTTAAGATAATGGTATGGTATGGTAGGCATTTACATAGCGTCTTTATCCATTGTGCTGTACAACTTCTCATACACCCATTCACACACACTCACAGATAAAAACTCTTTAAGGTATATAGTAAGGTATCTTTGCTATTCAGGATACCCTCAAATGGAGAATGATACAGGGAGCAGGATGCCTGCAACTGTCTGAGCTAAGTGCTCAGTATATTCAAATTTACTTAAAAATGTTTTCATGGCTTCTCTGTACAGTTTCTAGAATCTTAATGTCCTAATGCTGTCGTACTCAATGACTGTTGAAGTATCCCAGTCCTTGAATGTTCTTACTCTACTGTCATACTCTTTATTGTGATTTACCTTTAGAGAATTGTGTAACCAAGGCCCACAGGAACCTAAAATTTACTGCTTGCTGTGTTTTTAAACGCACTCCCCTCCTCGTAATTGTGTCTGCTTGGGGCCATTCTGACTTCATGCACATAATCCAGGTATGCACATACTGTAACATAACTGCCATAAAGAGGACTCTACTGTAAGTAAATTCAGAGAGGTTAAAACAAGACCATTTGCATTTTGAGCAATGATGTCGAATGTGTGTGTTTTTAAACACAAACCTGTCCTGCAAGCCCTTCCCTTTATTCCTCACAGAGAAACAGGGAAATAAATCATACCTGAAAGATCTGTTGACTATAGCAAGAATATGTGGTACAAGACGGTGTTAGATTTTATGTTGCTCTTTCTTATGTGGCATAATATAAATGTTAATGTACAAATCATCTTTTTTTATTAACATTATTAACATTTGTCCACAGCTGACTTTTAATCAGCACTGTTGTTTGCGAGCTGTCCTGTGCATTAGGCGCATGGAAGCATCGTGCTAAACTGAACGTGTTGAGTAGGTGAAAGATAGAGGGAAATACACGGGGTGCATGCTCTGACGGGCCGGACTGTTCATTCTGCCTTGAGATACTATCATGACCCCCGGGCTAGAGAGCAAACACAGAACCCTTTCCTATTTCCCACAATGCAGTGGGACAAAGCGTACCCAGACAAATTTTCTATATTGGAACAATGTAAATGCTGATGTTGCTCCAGTCAGATAAGTCCCCCTTCCCCCCCAGAATTTATAGGTAGTGAAAACTACAAGTCGGGCCCTCTCCCAGTCAGACCCACCTGATCACTCCAGCTGGATATCGAGGAAGCCTTTCAGAAACAGCAGCATGGTTGCTGCTGTGGTGCCGGATTGGTGGTAGAGTGAAAGATCTTTCTCTTTGCCCCCTCGCGCTGTGTGGCATCCGTCTGGAATCTGAGAGGGGGGGTCAGACGGTCATGCAGTAAATGGGCGAGTTGTTCACAGCAGTGCGCTGCTGTACAGTCGCGCCACAGTCTGAAGTTTGATCCTGCGCTGGGAGCCATTCGACCTTTGACCTGTCCTAATGGACCCAACCCCCCGTCTGTCGCGCAGTCGGCCGGGCGGTTGACCCGCTCTGCGGGTTTTTTTTACCCCAGGAAGCAGCAAGCCTTCCCCTGTGTGCCAGTCAGTGCGGGCCGCTGGGCGAGACTGCTGAATAATTCACCACGGCTCCTAAACCTAAATAGGCATATGGAGATGGGGAAAATAATTGAGGATTGTAAATGCATTTAAAAATGAAACAAAAGAAAAAAGAATAAAGCCAATTTTTTCCTGGGAGAAAGACTTCAATGGATGTGTTCTGCCAGGCTCCTACTGTGCAGAACTGTGATTGTTCAGTAAAAATCCATGCGCTTGATCCCCGGTCTCAGCCGTGCAACACAGCGCCTGGGAGCTGCGCTGTAAATAATTGAATCAGTAACTCCGTCTAAATATTGAAAAACTCCAGAGATCGGCTAATGATGTGGGCTTCTAATTTAGAAATTGGGTTCTGTGGAAATAAGAGATGATTGTTTTGGCATTGTGTGCAGAAGCTCAGTTTGCTTTTTAGCCAAATTGTTCTGACACTTTCTTTATGCAAGTTTTGAACAGTTATTCTTCACAATGGAAAAAATATATTTTTTTGTTTTTTTAATTTTTTTGTAGTTTAGAAGAGATTCATATGTTTGGAAGGAATTTTGCTTGCTTTGCTTTTCTGAAAAGGATTTAGTCTATCATGACTTTAGTATATCATAGTAATGTGTAGATATTATGCCAATGCTCACATACAATGCATTATAAAGTCAGAAAATGTATTCGTGATTTAGACCTGTTCTGTGGGATATACATTGGGTTACTTTTCAGAAGTTTCAGAAGTCTTATAGCTACTGTATATCTGGTATTTTTTATAGCCGTTTGAAAAATGCAAGATGAATATTTCGTACCATAAAAGACCCTGAAATAAGTTGGCAATTGGAGTTCCTTGTCTTAAAGGTCATAAATGGCACCAGTCTGGACAAACCAGTTCTGAGACGCAGTGGCATTTTCTGAAGTCCATCTGAAGTGCTGTTATGTAAAAAGGCCTGTAGCTGTTACTACTGATGGGTTTGGGCAGATCCTGTGGTCTCTCTATCTCCAGTAAAGGAGAGCAGTATTATTTAGCCAGGGACATGTCCTTGGTGGATTAGGCCTTTACTTTAGTGTGAAGTAGTTTAAACAAAAACAAGTCCCAAGCCTGTGTGCTTTTATATGAAAATGTATCAATATAAATCTAAAAGTAGGATACACAGGTACTCACATTTCATTGTGGGACAAGATTGGTGTATAACCATTCCTTATCAACAGATACACCAGAAAAACTATGACCTGGTCTTTCTAAAAAAGTAATATGAAGAAGTATGGACTTAAATTCATATTTAAAATAATGTACGGCTCTCAGTGGTGCACAAGAAAACCTGAATTACTGGTTTAATTAGCAGAATGAATTTGTTTGTTTTGATTTGTTTTAATGTAGTACAAATTGAGTAGAATCCTGAGAGATGAGAAGCAGGAGAATTGCTTGTAGGCCACCTTTTGCGTGTGTGTGATCTACTTCCGCTTTTAAGAAAATGGTTGGTTTTTTCATGTAAGCCACAGAATTTTGAGACAAGGCCAACTGCAATTTCCTTTGAAGCAAATGCATACAGTAAAGTACGTGAGCCTAATGAAGAAGAGAATTAAATGTGTCTGGCCAAGACCCAGGCCCAGACCCGGGCCACTCTGAGAGCTATTAACGCTACTGCTTTTTAAAGGCTCTTTTCTGGCCTCTGGGTCACATGGAACCTCAGTGGCCGGCAGACAGTTGCATTCATCTCATTGTGCTTTCAGCAGCCATTCTGAGCAGGCCCATTTATAAACAGAGACAGACCGGGAGATGGACAGACAGAATGGAGAGAGAATGCGTGTGTCTCATCAGACCCCTCCAATAACCGCCATCTCAGGGGCCTGGTTTGGAACCGTCCGGCGTGCCAGAAATGTGTTTCTCATGGCCGTGGACTTTGTGTGTTCCTCTCTCGCCGATCACTCTGGACCCTGTCCAGTATTATGAGGAAATAAATATGTGAAGAAAGAATCCCGTGGAATGTTAACTACTGTGGCTTATTTTCAGCCTTTCATTGTGTGCCAAGTTTCGATGAAGACGATACAGAACCCAAGAGCCCTCTACCAGTAGGAATAACAGGGGCATTCTTCTTGTTTTCACAGTCAAACCGTTAAACAGTGATTTTCATTCTCTAGATTTAGTTCTGGGCCTGGAAAACCCATTAAGTCCGATGGAGTTTGAGAAATCTCTGAGTCTCATGCATTATTTTGTGTAAAGGGTCTACCTGTATTTTTTTGTACAAAAAAAGTACTTTAGTAGTAGTAGTGATGGAAAATGTCTGTTGTGTTATATATTTTTATTTATGTGAATGTATTTTAGGATAAAGAACAATACTATAGTTAAAGAATAAAAAATTATATAGTTTACATATGTTTTCATTTTTTAGGGAAGCATTAAATTGCCATGTTGATATCCATATTTTCCCAATTAACTTGGTCACTTATTGTACTAGCACAGCGAGAAGATACGGAATCCCAACAGAGGCCCTTTCTGAGTTTGCATGTTCTCCCTGTGTCCATGTGGGTTTCCACTGCATACTCTAATTTAACTACACTGTCTAAAGACATGCATGGAAGGTCTAAATTGCCCATAGGTATGAATGTGGGAGTGTGGGTCCTGGATCGGCAACCTGTCCAGGGTGTATTCCTACATGCTGGGATTGGCTCCAAGCCCCCTGTTCTGTGTATAGTGGTGTGTATGGTTGAATACACTTGTTGTCAGGAAGCGCTGCCTTGTGAATAGAACATGCAGGCTATGTTTACACAGGTTTCTGGCTTTTGAGCACAGCTAAATCAGTTTGGTGTTTTGACAAGGTAACAAAGCATTCCTCCAAACTGCTTGGCTGAATTAAGTCGAACACAAAAGGCAGGTAGCACTGAAGGTGATGTTTTTGGATGAAAGCAGGCGGTGTGTGACACCATGGTGGTTTCACTACCACAGTCAGTCCGCCGTTGTAGTTTTGTAATGGGAAAAAGAGAAAAGAAGCAGTCTTGCCTGCCTGAGTGGAGATGGAACGCTTGCTTCCGGAACGTGTCATAGGCCTTTTCTACTGCATGCTGTGTTTCATTGTGGAGATATTGATCACAGACATGTCTTTTCCCCTCCCTCAGATGACTAGCACCCGCACAACTGCTCCAAACACCAGTGAGTTGACGCAGGTTGATGGGATTAGCTGTGCAGAATGCATTAATCAACACATTTTTCTCGCAGCATGTTTTAGATCTATGATGATAACCAACTCTGCATGATCTTCCTTGTCTTCTGCCATGGAGGTCACACATGGAATTTTTATTTTAAGATTTGTCTTTGGCCTTTGTTTGCACATGGTGAGACCTCATTAGGTCAAAGGGATAGTTCACTTTCTGAAGTTTATTGATGTTATTTCAGTTTTTGATTGGCACTGGTGGTTTTAGTTTATAATGAAGGATATTTTATATAGTTGGAGAAAGCTCTAATTATCTGCAGGCTTTGCAATGGCTGATATGGGAGGTTTTTGTTCTAAAGTAAGAAAATACAGTATCTCCAGCACAGCCTGCACTAGCCATGGTGAATGTACAGTATGAAACATTGTGTGGACTTAAATATAATGAAAGGGCTCCTTTTCTACTTTCTCAGTAGCTGGAATCATCATGCGACATTGGTTAAAATACTGATACTTTATTGGTTAATATTAAATAACTCTACCATTTCAGTCATGTCGGGTAGAAGCATGGTTGTATACTGCACTGTTTGGAATACACCATTTGGCTATTTAGTGCACAACCATACAGTAACTTTAATTGGCTTACACTGTTAAACATTGGGGGTGGTATTCAATTGCTAGTAGACTGCCCTAGACTCACTAATTAAACTTGTGAAAACTAGTTTAGTCCCAGGGTTTCCATGTTTGCCTGCTTGGTCTCCATAAAACTTGCGCTGTTAGCACAGCCCAAGCAGAACTCTGTTTAATGTGGAATTGAGGTGCTTGTATGGGGAAACGTCATGTTTACTTTATCCACCGTAGCCCTAATTACTGCCTGGGTTTGTCACTGTACATACTTCCTCCCATTGGCAGGGTTTCATTTCCCCCCCCGTAGGAGTTCAGAAGTTCAGCGTCTGGGCTGGGATACGCTCTCCTCGGCGTCGTCCGTGTGCGCTAATCCACACGCTCCAGATAAGGCGGACGGATGGGGAGAGAAATGAACAAGGCGTGTTCAGAGGGAGGAAGGGCTGTTTCTGTCCACGGTCACTCCCTGGAGACGTCCTCTGGGCAGCGGGCCGGAGGGGCGGGCGGGGCCGGGCCGTGGCGTGCCGGCGGCAGGGCGTGCGCTCGCCCGCCGTGGGCCGTGCCGGTATCGTCACGCTCAGTGAGCGGAACCCTGCGATTAGCCCCCTCCCTCAGTTCCCCTGTCGCGTGACGGCCCTGTCACGCAAACCAGGCCGCCATCTTCTACCTGGAGTTCCCCTCGCTGCACTTCCCCTACAGCCTACCGTGTTTGGAGGATGTTGAGGTGTAGGGTAGCAATTTGTAACATATCTTTAGTTCAGGTTGTGAGCCTGTTCAAATGTGATTGTTGCTATTCATAGAAATGGGACATTTCATAGTCATTGAAACCTTTTGGGGTTAAAAGTCTTAAAAACATTAAATAATTTTCCTGTTATTCTAGACGCAGTTCATTAGGGCAGGGCTTCCCTGGTTCTGGGGACTGTCAGTGTATGCTGCTGGCATTATAGCTCAGATGCAGTGTAAATTACTCAGATTTCATTGAGGTGTTTATTGAATTATTTTCTGGGTTTGACATTATTTAAAGCCGTTTTCTGGTAGCCGTCGGTGGAAAAAGTGTTGGAATGGATTTTGTGCAAACAGTTACAAGGTGTTTTAAATCATATTTTCATTTATTTGCATTTTAAATAACAGTCACAGGTTAATTTGATATGTTTGCACCTGTATTGTAGTACCGTAACCTTTTTTATTATTGTGAGATTTCACAATAGACAAATAGAGCAATAAGTAGAATAGAACTAAATGAACATAAAGAACTACAAAAGCAAATAGTATGTATTCTTACTTTTGTAGTAGTACACAAAGTTAAATTCCCTTTACCATTTGGTGTGATTTTACAGCCTAAAAAAAGACTGCTCTGTACAAGCATGTCCCTGTCTGTCATACTGTATGAGAGGCCACGGGCAGGTCTGATAGTCACACTGCTGCTCTGCGTGCTTCCTTGTAGAGCCTACAAAGCCAGATAATAAGGTCATGGAGCCAGCGTATATTCAGACTGGCTCCCCCCCAGGGCAGCCTGCATTCCCGACCTGCTGGTCCCTCCTCCCCATCCCAGCACCACAGCTGAATGGCCCGTCATGGTGCTGTGGCCATCCTGCTGTTTTCTATTGTGTATGCTAACGTGCACTTTCGCTTATGATTGTTATGACTCGATGTTTTCTTGAAAATACACTCGCTATGCTTTACAGGGGTTTCTGAGCTTTCTGGCCTGTGCGCTGCCTACGGTTTCTCATTTCTGACCTTGTTATAATCAAAGGCACTTCAGCCTGACATGGAGAGTCCAGGGGTCAGAAAGTAGAGGTCCTGCCATGCGTTTCTTCCGCACAGCCAGCTGATTGCACTAATTAGTTCTACCTCTTGGCTGAAGAATTCGGCTAATTTGCAAACCCAGCTGATTGGAACAAAATACTGGGGAGGACTTCTTACTTTCTGAACCTGGCTTTTCCACCTAACAGGCATCAGTAAATATAACTTCAGTAACTTTGTTCATAGATTGGGGAAGCGCTGCAGCATGATGGTTAGAAAAATATGCTAGTCCTCTCATTTCGTAGGCTTGATTACCCGGTTGGTCATTGAGGTACTTTCTTCAGAAAATATCAAACTGTACAAATACGTTCTATGTAAAGAATGGGCTGTGTAAGTTTCTCTAAATAAGAGTGTCTGCTAAATAATAATAATGGATACTATCTGAATGTAAGTGGAATGTTAGTTTGTTCTGACAGGTAGGGGCCTTGTGCTTTTTGCTGTTGTGAGCATGTTGCGCTCTTGTTTTGTGTGTTCTTCAGACTGGGCTATGTTGACCACGCAGAGGAGCTGGCCTCCAGGTTTCTCCAGTGCTTCCCAAAGAACCGGCTGTCTGCCCAGGCCGCCCTCAGCCACGAGTACTTCAGCCATCTTCCCCCCCGGCTCTGGGAGCTGCCTGACAGTCAGTGTCTTCTCTTCTCCGCCATTTTCTAATGCCCGTCTCATTTGACCAGTGTGCTCTCAGACTTGAGGATGAGGCTTATGGTGCTTTACTGTACAGTAAGTGACAGCTGGAGTTCAGAGACTAAAGAAATTATTTTAAAATGGCATCTATGTATATACCTACAGATATTTCCACATTTCAAATTCAACAATATTTTCCCCTTAACTTATTTGCCTGAAGGAAATACATCTGTACTTCTTTGTGGAACATGGTACAGTATGTGCTTCACACTAAGCAATTGCCAAACCTAAAAGGGAACATATATTTCTAAGTAATATCTCGTAAAAAAGTTGAATAGCATTTCATCTGTCACATCCCAGAAACTTTTATCTGATCTGCTGAATCCCCTTAGATTGAGAAAGCTTAATCCCTGGAACTTTCTGGTGACACATTAAACAAAAACAAGGTAATTATATACGTTTTCAACAATTGAGGTGGAAACCGCTTTCAGGAATACCACGGAAACTCACTGCGTAGATGTCCTTTGATGTACTGTCACCCAGCCTTACATCCTGCTGCAACAAATGATTCTGTTCCCAGAACAGTCTCAGGCTGACATTCCACAGGAATCATTTAAATGGATCCTGCCACTTTTTCTGCTGTTTTTAAGAAGTTAAAGGCAGACCAAAATATGGATTCCAATGTAGCATGTATTACAAGAAGTAGAAACTGAAAAACCAGGAAAAGAAGACGAGTGAACATTCAGTAAGGACAAACCAACACAGTGGTAGAAGACTCATTCTCACACTCGTGCTCAGTCCGACTGAAGACTGGCGCAGTGGACTAGCACAACAGCACCACCCCTGGTGGGTGAAGGATTTATTTTTTTAAATGCGCACGACATTTGTCGCCAACTGGCATGCCATGTTCTTTTGTTAAGGAAGAGAGCAAGAGACCTGTCGGCAGTTGTGACATCTTCATCCAATCATTTGCCGCCGAGGCGTCGATGCCGGATTGTGTCGCTCCCCACTGGGGGCTGGCAGGGGGTGTTTTCGGGGGAACAGAGCACCGGGGATCTGTGACGATAATGTGGTCCTATTACACAGTCGCCTCCCTGTTCTATCCTTCAGCAGCTAAACCCGGGTCTGTCAGCGCAGTAAAGCCCTCCACACTGGCAGCTTGCACCCTGGCCACTGACACAGAGCCTCTCTGAGTCATTAACAGCTGCCACGTGCCGGGCCTTAAAGCACAGGGAAAGAGAATACCTCAGGGGTGGCAGTTTTAATGTGAGAATTTAATTTGTAATTTCACAGATTAAGATTTCCACCCCCCCTCCCCCTCCCTGCATTAATTCCTTCATCATCTCACAGCAGGTTATTTGCACAAGGAAAGCCATAAGGCGATATTCGCTGGCAGAGACACATCCTCGGTTAGCGCTGAAACGCTGGCAGGAGCTGAGATCATTTGAAGGGAAGAATGGAGATGAAAGGATTATATTTTTAAACCAGGGCTGCACTAACTGCCTCGAGTAAAGAAAAAAAAATTAAAAATAAAAAAACAACATCTGGAGGATCCTGGTTCCTGGAGTAAGACGATAAAGATAACTGCACATGGGAAAAAGAGTTACTCTGTTCTCTGAGCGTGGTGTCTTCCCCAAACCGTAGAAGCAGACAGACGAGCCTCAATAACGCACAAGCAGCTGTGGGTCATCATCATCTCCCCATAAGAAAGAGCAGAATCCTCCTACACACTTTCAGAAATGGACTTTCCTACCTCGTATTTTACAAATATATTCTGAATGTCATGAATGCATTTTAATGCATTGATGGTCCATAAAGTGTGACTGAATATTAAAAGAAATGACAAGGTGCCTGACTGGGTGTCTAAATTTACCGAGTGCCTAAATTTTAATGCGTAAATTGACTTGAGTGCCAAAATTTACTGATTGAGTTACATAGTTACTCTTTTTTTGCATCTTGCTAGTTTATGCATGTAAATGATTAGTGAATCAATTCAGTTTAAGGAGCTTGCCTGAAGGGTGCAATGCTTGTCTGCTGAATAATGTGATTCCTTTTTTCATGCGAAGAAGATTTCATAATGAATATGATGAAATAATTACAGGTTGCAAAAGTAGGATTGTTATGTTGGCAGTGTTGAGACACTGAATATGGGATGTGACCCAGATTCCTGTAAATATCCAGATGTAAGGCCATCTAAATGAATTATTTTTTTGTATTATTTCACTTACCTTTACACAGTATAATGAACATTTTCTGGAAATATATGAATCATTTCAGGTGAAGAAATGGCATGCCTTTAACACTTTTACACTGTTATGTTTACAGCAAACAGTCTTATAATAATTAACACTTCCCTTAGATAACTGCATAACCTTGGCCTGACCCATTTTAGCCACCTGAATCACAATATTTGAAGTATTTGTATGAAATATGGCCAATGTACATACGGTATACGGATAAAGTCTATGCCATTGTTTCCATTGATTGAGTTTCAGGAAAGAGCTACAGCAGGGGGGCATATAGGGTTATATTCTATCACATTTATTTATGTATTTATGTTATTTCCATTTGACGTGATTCTGACAGGTTGAATCCTATTTGAAATTGAGGTTTTCGCCTGCCTACACTATCCTTGAAAGGCTTATAGCTGCACACGGTGTTACATGTCATTTGTTTTGTGAAAAAAAAGAACAGATAGCCCTATTCCAGTAGCTGAAAATAACATTTTAAATGTAATTGGTTAATTTGATTAAACTTCACAGCTATATTTTCAGTAATCTTCAGGTCTTTCTGGGAGGGCATTCATGCTATTCCAGCTCATATTAATCAGTGCCTGAGGGCATTTTGGCCTCAGTCCTTCAGAGTATAAGAAGATATTCTCATTCCTTTGGATAAATAAATCCATTTTTAAAATGACTTTGAAATTGCTGTGCCTGTAGTCTGTTTAATATGACATGTTTATCTGTCTTTTGTTTCTGCAGTGTCTTCTATCTTCACTGTATCAAACGTTAAACTGCAGCTTGAGACAGGGGATAGCATTCAAGTGTGTGGGAAGTCCAGCGGCCTCAGCAAAGGGACGTCCAACAGCAAGCACTGACCAGCTGACACGGCCCCCACCGGAGCCAGCCAGGTACCGGCCTTTTCAATGTTGTACTGTACGCGCCCTAAAGTAGCGCCTTCTACTCCATCCCACCAAATATTTAGGGGTGAAATTTTTGAGAAAAATTGGTGAGACGCTGTCCTGACTTGTATGTGAAAGCCCGGCAACGTTCGGATGAAAATTTTTCCAGCCGACAAGGACGTAGCCAGGCTATATTGGGGTCAGCCTATTCTGTTTATGTTAACACATCTCTCGACCTAGATTTCCACCCCTCTAGTCGTCTAGAGTCTCCGGCTCATGCACACTGGAATTTCATACAGTCTCACTGTATCATATTGAAAAGTGTCCCTATTTGCTTACATTATTGGTTATTTGATAAAAATAGTACATGGCCATATTTGAATGCTGACTGAAATCCCACCTCAAACTATATTTTGGGTCCAAAGACCTAAGCTCACCTCTCCTAGCTATATAAGTGTTCAAGCTGTTGTTTACTGTATTACTGTATATTTTACTTTTTGGTGACAGTGGTTGATATAGGTTTGTTTTATAAGGGTACATTTTTGATTGAAATGTAAATATTAATTTTGGAATAGGAATTGGGGATATGCTCCTCAGTGATAGGTTGTCTGTATTTCTATACAGTATTGGACTAATTATACTGCACGTGGCCATGGCACTTTTGGCTGGTACTTGAATGTGATTCTAATCCCAAGGGCATTGCACTGGAAACTGATCAGGCATGTTTTAAGAGATAAACAGCATCACAGTGGTGCTATTGTCGTCCAACTCAAGCAACGTTACGCTCCAAACGGAAGTTAGCCCACTGCGAGCTTTATTGTCTGTTTTGCTGTGGCATTGATTAAAATCCCTCTTTGTCAAAGGGCTCTGAATAGCCTGACAGTTTGAGCCTCTCACAGTGATTTGTCTTCAACACAGAAGCATTTATTAATACGCAAGGATTGAGGGTGAGAGAAAAACAGATTTTTGGGGGATTGTGGAGGAGCAGTGGGAGGTCTTTGACAGAAAGGCCATATTCCACATGCGCATTTCGGGAAAAAGTAATCACAAACAAAAAATACAAAACCAAGAGCTTCATTATAAACAGGCCTGCACAAAATAAATAATAGATATGGTGTAGTAATTAATGGAATATTTATGCTTTTCTCTGTCAGTAGAATGCCCAGCTGGAAAGGGGCTTGAAATGCATGGAGCCTACCCGGACCTGAGCATGTTTTATATTGTATTATTTATACGGGGCTGCAGCCAGGCAGTGTTTTTCTCTGGGCTAGGGGAGGATATTCCCAGCAGACGCCCTTTGTGCTGGGTTTCTGCTTTGAGAAAAGGCCTGTGCGATGCAGGGCCATGCGTGAACGCGCACGGGACAATGTCATCGCAACAATGACGGCGAGGGAGACAATGGGCCCCCGCCCTCCCCCTACGCCGCCCAGCTACCATTTCGGCTCCCAGCTCTGCCAGCTTCTTCACCTATCACTGTGGAATAATGCGAAAGTGCTCAAAGGGCCACGTGAAGTTTACTGCCGTAGGCAAAAATCTGCTATCCAAGCTGAAGGAGAGAACCTGAAACAGACTTCATATTTTTGATGAAGGTCAGGGCGAGTTGATTTTTAGAATTCTAGAAGACATGGTATTTTTACATTTTTGCGAACGTATTTCCTAGTCAGTTAATAGTTTAACAGTTAAATTTTGCCTGAGCGATGTTGGTATGAACACTTGGCCATATTTGAGGATTTAAAGAATGGGTTTGGGTTTTATAGCACATTTACCACAAAAATGCTTTGAAACAGCCGATTTGATATGATATTCATGATTACTCATTTGAAGTATATTGAATTTTAAATAGTCTGAAGCTAATTAAAGCCTCTGTAATTTATGATATAACTAAAGTAGGTCCTGAAGTACTGGGGACTGTTGAACTCACTATAAGGTGAATGTAAATTAATTGATATTTGGTATGTTATCTTGGTTTAGCATTGCTGTGTTTATGACTAAAAGCCCTTGGTGCTTGTGTCTGTGACCAGTGCTGTTAGTTCTTGGCCCCTAGACAGATACCTGGCTAGTTGTCCCCTTGTCACTTTGAAGATAAGACCCACAGAAAGCTGGCATTTAACATGTGCTGGAGCCAGCTCTTTATCTGGGAAGGCAGACTCTGCCTGGCTGCCATTTTGGCTGCCCCAGGGTTTCACATCTCCCCACCGACATCCATGTCCACTCATGTGGGTGCCCAATGAGCAAACCACCCAAGGCCCTACCGCAGACGGTGACACGACCCCCCCGCCCCGGCTCTGTTTCCTGGGAACCTGTATGACTTCAAACTTTAAACAAACAGACCATATTGTAGTTTCAAAGGGGGATACACAGAATGTCATCATTGGTTTTATCAACATACAGACCTAGAGGTTGTCGGCTACAAAAAAAATGTTTATCGCAATATTATCTGCAGTATATTGTTTCATATTGCTAGTTAAACTTCAAAAGTGCAAGTAAGCTCTCAAGGAATATAAAATGGCTTACTTTGATAGCTACCAGTGAAAAACATGATGGCCACCAGTGCATATTGGCATATTGGAAATGAGTTCACCTCGCTAGCTGATTTCAACATTAAGACGTGTACAGACCATCTTGGAGATATTAAGTGTGTTTGATGTTTCTGAAAAATCACACATTTACGTGAATAAAACATTGTGCATGCGCTTATATTTTTATATAGATTTTACTTGGTTTAATACCAAGTATTCATTATTCTAATTTCTGTTGGTGCTCTGAATATTACTGGAGAATATTTAGACTACAATATTTTGTTTGCTACAAAATTTAAATAGCATGTACTCCATTGTACTGCTGGCGACATGGCTCAGGCAGTAAGAGCAGTCGTCTGGCAGTCGGAGGGTTGCCGGTTCGATCCCCCGCCTGGGCTGTGTCAAAGTGTCCCTGAGCAAGACACCTAACCCCCAAATGCTCCTGACGAGCTGGTCGGCGCCTTGCATGGCTGCCAATCGCCGTCGGTGTGAGTGTGTGTGTGAATGGGTGAATGAGAAGCATCAATTGTACAGCGCTTTGGATAAAGGCGCTATATAAATGCCAACCATTTACCATTTACCATAAAAAGGACAGGTAATGCAATTGGAACACTCTAAGAAAGTCTTCTTAAACTTCCCTGACTGCTTGAACTCTCTGAAAAGTCTAATTCAGTGCCCTTAAGAATGGCCAGGACTGTAAAAACATCTGCCATCCTTCCATCTTGATCTCAGAGGCAAAATCCCTCCCTGAAGTGTCTGGAATTTCCTCCAGCTAGACACCGTAGGCAGGGACAGCCGACCTGGCCGTAAGCTCTCGATGGCCTATAATGATAAAAGTGCAGGGGAGAGTTGAAATGGACATCAGTGCTGTATCGGGGGGTTTGAGGATGGTATCTGTTATTCTGCTTAGTTTCCCCCCCCTCCATTTGCTTTGAGGTTTCTCTCTCCCCTCCTCTGGTGGGCCTGACATTGAGTTAGTGCTTTGGGCTCAGAGAATGATCAGGTACAGGAAGCAGAGAAGTAGAGTTTACCATATCTTCGGGAGCCCTATAAAAGACCCTTCTTTGTATGTAGGGGCTGCAGTTCTGGACCTCGACATTTAAATGGCTTCATTTCTCTGACTGTTGTTTATTTTCGGTTCTCTTGCTTTCATAGGAAGACATACAGCTCTGTCATGCCATGGTCATATATTTAATTTTTACTTTCCTTACTTACTCCATGTTTTAGCAATTCTTCAGATCCCAAACTTTAGAAGTTTGACGCAGGCAAGTCATTTATTAATATGAATCCAAAGAATCCCACTAAAATATAAATGTTGCACTTCCTGTTACATGTCTACAGTAAAACAGTGAGTGGGCAGTGAAAAGAAACTAATACATAACTAACTATATTATTTACTATACAGTATAATGCTATTCACAATGATATCCATAATGTATTATACATTATGTATTTCCACACTTGTGTTTTTTTTTCTGTTCATCCAGTTTTAACAAGTTTTGTTTATCCATCAGAATTCCTCCTCAGTAAACATTCCTCTCTTTTCTCTCTCCCTGTCTTCTAACTCCCCCCCTCCCTCTTGCATCACTCTCCTCTCCTCAGTTCAAATCACACTTTCTTCAGCTTGGCCAATTGCACAGCCCCCTCCCCAACCCCTGCATCTCTTTGTTTTGGCTGTCTCTCTCTCTCCACCTCTCTCTGTCTTACGCTCTTGGCCTGTGTCTGTGCCGTCCTATCTCTTTCCCGCCACTCCTTCTATGTCTTTCCTCTTCTTTCTTTCTTTCTTTCTCTCTGTTTATACCCCCCTCCTCCTCCTCCTCCTCCTCCAGGACTCTGCTCCCTGCCCCTCCTCCCTCTCTCTCCTCCTCACACTGGATGAGTCCTTTTCTTCTTTCTCTCAGCCTGGGGAGCGTGTGAGTGTGAAGATCTCTCGCGCTGGTGATTGACAGTTGAGGGGATTCGATCTGATGAATTCCTCTTTCAGCGGGGGGGGGGGGGGGGGGGGAGGAGAAGGCTAGTTAGCGGCGGCTATGGAGGGAGCGCTAGCCGCCGCGTCTTGGGGAGGGGTCGCGACTGGCGGGCAGGCGGTGCCCTCTGAAACACAGAGGCCCCCCCAGCTCATTAGCCAGTCACAGGAAGTGATCCCTGCTGGAGGGAAGACAGGGAGGAGAGAGATAAAGCCCAGTGGGGAAAATTACTGTGCAGAAAAAGGAATTGATTTTGTGTATAATGTGTTTATCACTGGAGGGGACAAATGCCATCTCTCTGACATGGGAGGAGGAGACCTGACTGCCAATGAGTACCATTAGCATAATCTCCTTACAGAGCTGTGTAAATCCCCCCCCCTTCCCTCCCCCTCTTTTTCTCTCTCCCTTTCTCTATCTCTCTTGCTCTCATGCACACTCCCTCGCTCACTCTCTTTCTGGCTCATGCACACTCTTTCTCCCTCTCTTTTTGCAGTCTCTGATGCATGCACACATTATGTCTGCTGGTCGCACAAAAATGCTCTGGCACACCCACACACACACACTCTCACACACACACACACAAACACACACACACACACACACACACACTCACACACACACACTTCTTTTCTCTTTTGAAAATAGAAATAGGCATGCACTTGCTCCCTCTCCCTCTCTCTCTCTCTCTGTCTTTTAATTTGCTCACCATTCACTTGATAACCATAGACTGCTGCCTCCTTACTCTTGCACAGGCAACACTGTGCACACAATCATTAAGCAGCAAAAAAGACAGCAAAGAAAGATTATTTCAGATGAAGGGTAAAAAAACTTGTAGGACACTGTTATCTGTGCTAAACTGTGATATACAGTTTGAGTAAATTCACATTTTTATATCTCAGCATATGTTTCTCAGATTAATATTCAAATCAGCGTACATACCAACATGCTCTGAATATCTGATGAGTAAATTAACTGAGATGCATTTAAATGAATCCGTTATCCCACGGTAGATGATGTTCAGATCGGATGAACTGCTCATCATAATTTAAATGTAAACCACAGAGAAGAGGAACCCTTGGTATTATTTGTAAAAAAAATGTAACAGTTAAGTAAAGGAAAGTTTGCAATTTAACTGGTCATGGCAAATTGTCTCACAGCATAGAGGAGTATTCAATCTAGTACAGCAGATACAGCATGCTAATTTAAACTGCAGTTTTCTTTGTCTGTTTCCTACATTGTATAATGTGAGGTGCAGTCTTTCTTGCTGGTTGCATAATGACCTTTAAAAGCTAAGCAAGGGCTAAAAGCACAGTGGCCAAATATTGTGATATCCACAACAATATTCAGCCAATGATATGAGAGCTCTATTTAAATGAACTGGCAAAAGCAGCACTTTCAGTTCCTAAAATGCAAACGTGGATAATGAGGGAGCTTTCCAGAGCTGAAAGTGATAGAAAATGGAGATTATTAGCTCAGATGGGAGATCAGGCTCTTTCAATCAAACCTCAGCCAGATGGTGTAATCCCTGGGCTGAGTCAGAATTGGAAGCAGTTTAAAGCTTTGCAATTATTCTTCTTTTTTATTTGTAAAATTGCAGATAATTGCCATAAGCGTCTATCATTGCAGTTGGGTTAAATATTTTCTTTTTCCTGCACCAGAGAAAAAGTGACTGTAGAAAAAAGAGCAATGTTTACTTTGACATTAAAGTCAGACCCTTGGCAGATGTATCAGCATTAAATGCACATAATTAAGGATAAAAAAAGTTGCACCACACAAAATATGGAAATGCAGACAGCTATACAGAGAGTGAATGTGGAAGCCTACGCATCCATTTTCATAACATATGGGCTGGTCTAATGAGGCGCGATGATGGGGAATCTTATAGCATTTCTCCAAGAAATCACATCCTCTGTTTTTCAGCCAGCTCTCACTACAACAGTCTTAGAATTCCTCAGCTGCCTGATTTCATATTTAATATTATTTTAGTCATGCTATGTTAGTAAATTAAATCATGTTCCAGTTCTGAGATACAGCATTTCTGAGTATGGCATCTAAGGGCCACTGAGTTTGTATGTGACTCTCCCTGGCAACTCTAAAACCTCTAAAGCATTGGTCTGCAGTCTTATCTCAAAACCGCCAATGTGGCTGCAGGCTTTTGTTTTAGCCCAGTCAAAACCTTGATAAGTAGAAGCAGAAGTCTTGCTGCAAATACCTGCACCCACATTTTTAGATAAGATTGGAGACCCTGGCGTATAAACAATCAGTTAATCACACTTGAGATGATTAGGATTACGCCAAGTTAAACCGGTGGTCATTTGTTCGAGAACAGGTCTAACTTAGTGCCCTTTAACAGTCATTCGCAATACTGCAGTTTTCAGAAGAGTGATTCTCTGCCAATACCCTTTCCTGGGATAAGTCACCTTTTGATGGGAGCCCCACCATGAAATCCTTGCTCAGCCACTGCTAACACACTGCTCTTATAACCTGTGTTCCGCTGCCATGCGTGACATGTTGCTGGGAAGTTTGCACGCAAGCAATGGCTGGGGGAGTTTGGTGCATTCAGGGGTAAAAATGTCCAAAAAGAGAGAAGTGGTTTTAAAGCGGAGTGGCATGAACCCCTCAGTTGTTGCGCACAATGGCCATAACTTTTTGGAGAATGCAGGGAATGGTTAATTATGACTAAATGAGCTCTCTTTAGAGGCTGCGTCTGGCTGCGGAGTCCAAACGTCAGGCCTGTGAAGGCTGCTGAATGGGAAGGCCAATCCTGCTGTCAGGTGGTGAGACGGTCCGCTTCAGATGGAAAATAGAGAGAGAAAAAAAGATGGCTACTTTAATCGAACACTGCATTTGCATACTTTCCCTTCAAAAGAAGGAGGGGTGGCCGGGTGGGGGTAGCACTGGTGCGGGGTTGTGGTTGTGGGAGGGTGGCTAATCTAAAAGAGAAGATTTGGGTATTGTCAGTCATGGCTTTGTTCGAGGCTGAAGTGTGATATAAAAGCTGGTGCAGTGCTCTGACTGAGAGCCTCACAGTTCAATCTCACCCACAAATCCCATGAGGGTTCTCTCTCATGCACATTTCTGTGCGGGTATTGTATACAGGATTATACATTGGCTTATTTCTAAATTGTTATTTTTTTTGACAAAGTATTTAACATTTTTTATACATGTTGATGTATTTACAAAATATTAAGAGGAGAATTAAGGTATTAAAAAATGCAGTGGTTCTGCATGACCTATTGTGTGGGTTTATATCTCATTTCTGAGTAATAGAAAGTGTATATTACATATTGTATACTGTATGTTCTTGCAAAATAATTGATCTTTAATCACTTTTTAATGTTTACCATGGAATATTGCTTTTGTACATTTCTTTATTGACTTTTTTCATCAAAGGCTTTCCCCCAGCCGCAGGGCCAGAGAGAAAAACAATGCCATATTAAAGATGTTTGAATTTTGTCTGCCAACAAGAAAATCTATTTCTCATGCACATCCTCCCATGACATCAGTCTCATGGGAAGTCTCTTACCCAGGGAATTTGAGAATTTGTCTAAAATTGAACACCCCTGTTTCAGCATATAGGGGTCGATTTGGCTGCTGTCTGAACATTTGTTTTTTGATACTTAATCAACTCTCCATCCCGGCTGGAGAATGCTATATGGAGCATGAAACCATGAATTTCAAATTATGTGAGCATTGAATTTTTCCATTGCAGTAGTGACGCTACAGTGTATAGGAAATATATTAAGTTATGAGTGTGTGTTTTAGGATAAATCAGTGTTCTAAGCCTTGCTCTAGGGAGAAGAAAAAAATGAAAGAAATATCACATCAAATAAATGAGACGTGTTTTGAGTTTCTGAGTCCATGAATTACATCAAAGATATATACATTTTGAATATTCTTGGCAGTGATTAAATTTTTTCAACTCAGGCCAGATTGACCTTCCAAGCAGTTTAGAAAACTGTCGTATTTCAATTACAGGACTTAGGGGGGGTTTCAGTGTGCCAGATATGCCCTGTGCACAGATTTGTATATTTTAGGATCTGTGAATTTTTCCACATGTACTTGCAATTTCCTCCAACAAGATAGACCGTCTTTCCCAGCCTTTCCCAAATATCCCCTTTCCACAGGGGTATTTAGCTGAAAACTTGAATGTTGATTTTCTTATTTAAAATCTTCTGGTAATATTGGACCAATGCCACTTCCAGAATCAAGAATTTAGTTTGAGGCTTAGTCATGTGACTTCTGTGGTTTAATATTTTTTCCATCTTTTTAAGATGTTTCTTGGATTTGCAGTACACAGTATATTAAATGCTATATCGTATTTAGACATGTTATTATCAGTTAGGCCGACATCTTAGTGAGAAGCGATCATAATGAGAATTGGGAACATGTATAACATGTTCAAACCAAAGGATATACATGGAAGAACAGTTCAGAGTGTGCATATTAACCACATGTGGATTGTTTGATTACAATCTAAATTTGTGGAATGAAAGAGCCAAATAAAAAATATGTAAAAAAATATTCTTGGTTTGGCTGATGTGATTAAAGTGTATGCTAGATTTTCAGACTAGCTTGGCCAGCTTTTATGACAGGGCATTTTTATGCATTTTGGTTTCACCATGTAGAAATCACAGCACATTTCATACATAGTCCCCCCCATTTTATGGTGTCATAATATTTGGGACATATTAATGTTATGTAAATGAAAGTAGTCATATTAAGTACTTTGCATGCAATGACTGCTTGAAGTCTGTGAGCCATTGTATCTTCTCTGGTGATGCTCTGCCAGGCCTGTACTTTAGCTATCTTCAGCTCCTGCTTGTTTCAGGGAGTAGTTGCCTTGAGCTTTCTCTTCAGCTTATGAAATTCAGGTTGGATTTGGATGAAACTTGGATTCAGGTTGGATGAATGACCGGATTAATGACTTGGCCAGTCGAGAATTTTCCAGTTTATGGCTTTGCGAAACTTGCATTAGCAGTATGTGTTGGATAATTTTCTTGCTGTAAGGTGAAACCCCGTCCAATGAGTTTGGAGACATTTGCTTGAACTTGAGCAGATAAGCTTCTGTACACTTCAGAATTAATTCTGCTGCAGCAGTTGCATCATCAAAGAAAACAAGTGAGCCGGTACCTGTCTCAGCCATACATGCCCAAACCGCACCACCCCCACCTCTGTGTTTCACAGATGAGGGGGGTACTTTGGTTCTTGTGCAGTTCCTTTTGGACCCCACACTTTGCTCTCGCCATCACTCTGATGCAAGTCAATCTGAGTTTTATTTCTCCACAAGACCTTTTTTTTTTTTTTAAAGACTCTTTTAGGCATGTGTTAGCAAACTATGACCTGGCCATCCTGTTTTTTTGACTAACTAGTGCTTTGCATCTTGCAGTGTAGCTTCTGTAGTCTTATGTTGACAGCAGTCAGTGGCACATCCATGCCTCCTGATGAGTGGTTCTGATCTGTCTGATCTGTCATTGGGGGTTTTCTTCGTTATGGAGAGAACTCTTCTGTAGAGTTCTTCTTTGACCGACCAGGCCATTTGCGGTTGCAGAACTCACCAATGCTCTTCAACATTTGAACACTCCTGCCAAATTAGAAACACCTGTGATGTCCGTAACATTATGATATAGAAATAATCTTACGTAAAAACAGAATGTGCACTCAATGTGAATTGTTTGATTGCAAGTATACAATTGTGGAGTATATGTATATTTCTCAAGAAATCATATTATTTGAAACAAAACATCCCCCCCCCCCCCATACAAGCAGAAGCAATTCTGCATCACTGAAAGAGTTTGAGTTGACACTAGGAGAGCAGCTAATTTAAGCTAAGCTCATTCCTCTCACATTCTAACCGAGCACGGCTCTAGAAATTTAAAATGCAGGTTTTCAGCTTTTGTGAAGCTGAAGGATCCTGTGGGGTCTAATGCAGTGGAATCACTCCAGGGTAAATGAAGCTGCACTGAGCTGGGAGTCCAACGGGCTTTCTGTAATCTGTCTGTATTATTGAGTTCTTTGTTGCCTGGCGTAACCCTTAGTGTTTACATTTAATTCCTCTCCTCTTTGTCAGCTGGAAGTAGCTGAGCTCTTTGTCCTGGCATTATTTTCTGGGTCTGAGAGAAGTGTGTCAGAAATTTCAGCGGGTGCAAATATGTTCCTTTGTGGAGGGGCTTGTCAGGCGCAGCGCAGACTGACCGTTCCCACAGGGAAGGTCAGCTCACTGCTGACCGGCCCCTTCTCCTGCTCTGATCCCTGCTGTCAGTCACGCCACACTGTTGGCCTCCTTTCTCAGCTTCCCCTCCTGGAAAGCTCCCTGTTTAGTGGCAATTCTACACTCCTGAGTTACTCCCAAGATGAGTAACCTTTTCCAGATGCCCAATGCAGAAAGCAAGATTGTGTGCATGTGTGTGTGTGCGTGTGTGTCTGTGTGTGTGCGTCTGTATCTGAATATACACATTAATATTAATACATAGTTCATATGTCAGGTACAGTGGGCTTCATAAAAATATGCACTAAAAAACTAAAAAATAATACTTTGCATTGTGTGCTTTATTAATTATTCTATAGAATTAACTATACATAAGTCTTACATTTTTCAAAAATATATATATTTCCCCCAAAAACAATAAAAAAAAAATTTCTTCTTCTTGTATGAATTTCATTTTGCTGGCAAACATGTCGATGGTGTGTAAGGTTTTGCTTATTGGGCCCAGTCTTTGGCCAGCCTTCCAAAGAGTTTGCTGGTATGGAGGTGCCAGTTTATGTTTTTTTTACTTTGTTAGCCCAAGACACAACCAGTCTCTGCAATTCTTAAACTGCTGTCCTTGCGATGCCTTGCATCCTCTATCTGGCAAGTTTGCCACCGTTCCATGTTTTACATGTGGTATGTTTAACTGTTTATGCATTTTTTTGTAAGCATTACCGGACTTGTGATGGTCAATTACCATCTGTGTCTTCTCAATTGACAGTTCTTCGGCTTTTCCCATGCTGATGGTTGACAAAGGGATTTTGCATTTCTTATACGCTCGTGAAACAGGAAGTGATGGAATGACACAATATAGTTACTTTAGACTGATATTAACTTAAATTAAAGTAAAATTAAAGTTTCGAAAAATGTGAAATTTCTGCAATAATTATTAGGGGTGCCAATCATTTTTGGCACCTGTGGTTTTCAGAAAAAAGGAGATCGCCAAGTAAAAAACATTGAACTATGAGAGTAAATGTATTGAAATATAAGTACGTAGTCTTCCTGTATGTTTGGACATAAAATATAGATCCTTATCCCTGTTATTTATTATATGCTGCCTTTTTTCAAAAATGTTACTGGATATATGTGTTATATGCAGGAATGTGTTGTAAAATGTTGCTCACTTACACAGTTGCACATGGATGTTTTCTTTTTTTGTCCTGAACTGCAAGGAATGGACACATTAGAAGTAACATTCCTTTTTTTACCACCATAAAAGCATTCCTCAGAGTGTATTTTTGTAATGAATCACCTAAAGCTGTAAAGGAGAGGTTTTATTCTCCAGGAACCGGCTTGCACATACTTCATCTTTTGATGAGGAATAATTGTTTCCTTGCATTGTGTCCGGAGTCGATGTGCGTTTCCTGCCCACTGTACTCACGTCTGTTATGCTTGAGTTAGTCTTTGTACCAAATTAAAACACTCACCGGAAGAAATAGCTTCACATATCAAGATAAATATGTGGTCTTAAATTTGAACTTCATTAAATCTATACAAATTTAGAAACAATATGTTCAACCTCAGGCTCATTTAGTTGTACTGTATATGCAAACCTTTTGGTTTGGCATATTCCCCACCCTGACCTCTTTTTTGTCAATAATTTATGACTGTGATTTTGATCTCACTTTCAGCACAGCCAGGGCATCCATGAAATATTGATATGGGTCTTGTTAGGCAGCGCTTTAAAACAAAGTTGGTGCATTGTGTTTCTCCTGTTAAAAAAATCAGTCTCAAAATACAGACGAATAAACTGTATTTTGTGAGGATGGGGCAGAATAGTGGTGAAATTTTAAAAAAGACGAGTAAAAATAAAACTCCTGGACTGCCCCTAAGGTACGTGCCTTTGAAAAAACACACATAAAGAATAAATGGATTGACTCGTCGTGCTGAGACTATGGCATAGTGATTTTACGCCTGGCTGTTGGCTAACAAGACTCCACACTCTCACCGCTGTGAGGCTTGAATGTGGGAGGGGGGGTTGTTGTGTGCTGCAGCTGCCAAAGTTACCGAGGAGACCGCATGAAAAGCCTTCAGGCTGCACGGGTGAGAGGGGGGATTGTCTCTACCCAGCAGGTGAAGGTCTGTTGCTGAGAAAGGGGATTGTCTCTGCCCAGCAGGTGAAGGTCAGATACTTGGAAGAGAGATTGTCTCTTCCCAGCAGGTGAAGGTTGACCGCTGTGATGGTGAATAGTCTGTGCCTACTGTATCAGGGGAAGGTTGACCACTGTGATGGTGAATACTGTGTGCCTATTGTATCGGGGAAGGTTGACCGCTGTGATGGTGAATAGTCTGTGCCTACTGTATCAGGGGAAGGTTGACCACTGTGATGGTGAATACTGTGTGCCTATTGTATCAGGGGAAGGTTGACCACTGTGATGGTGAATACTGTGTGCCTATTGTATCGGGGAAGGTTGACCACTGTGATGGTGAATAGTCGGTGCCTACTGTATCAGGGGAAGGTTGACCACTGTGATGGTGAATAGTCGGTGCCTACTGTATCAGGGGAAGGTTGACCACTGTGATGGTGAATAGTCGGTGCCTACTGTATCAGCTGAAGGTTGACCACTGTGAGAGTGAATAGTCGGTGCCTACTGTATCAGGGGAAGGTTGACCACTGTGAGGGTGAAGAGTCTGTGCCCAGCAGGTGAAGGGCAGCCATTGACAGAAGAAATTGTCTCTGGCAACAGGTAAATTGAATAAGGGAAAAGGGATTGTCCTAGCTAAACATGTCCCAGATACCATAGATGCACAACTTGCGGTAAGGAAAGCCACCACACAGTGGCTATTATTATTATTGCTTCAGGCAAAACTGAACTAGTTGGCAATTTGAGTCCAGTTTACTCTGTTTCAGAGGAAGCCATTTTACTTGCTTTACTTTGGGCTCTCTTTTCCTTACTGTTGATTTTCCACCGGGTAAAGCTACATTTATATATAATCACATCCTGAGCAGTTGCTTTGGGTTTAACTTGTAACTGTAACATTTTATTCTGTACGCCCGAGCCTGTGAGATTGCACCATAAGGCTCTTAAAGTCTTGCTCTGCACTAGAGATCAGACTAAGTCTTCTGACAATGGCTCCCCAACACGTCCCGCTCAGATGAGAAAGACATCCAGCATGTGCTATGGCTCAGGCTTGTGGCATTAAAACGCTATCTCCAGCTCCTCTAATTGTTTGTGTAAGCAGATCCAGCTGAACTGGAGCAGGATGTGTAAGGAGAGTGTAATGGTTTGTGGGCACAGCTATTCTTCTTTCCAGTTGGATTACAGGGCTAGGTGGCATGTAAACACTGAGGGTTGGGGGTAAAGGGCGAAAGGTTGGTCATCGAAAGGATTCAGACAAGACAAGAACTGGAACTAAATAGTTTACGCACTTTTACCCCTGCACCACTCAGATTTAGTGCACAAACCCACCCTTTTTAGTTTTATTTAATGTTGGAATGCCCCTACAGAGGCCTTTCTGTTAAGTTAAGAGAAGCCAGAGAATGATGTGTACTCTCTTTATCTCTCATTCCATCTCACTCTTCTCCATTTTTCTTTCAATTCTTTGCCCTCTTTCCCTCCTAGCAATTCACTGAGGAGCTGTATTCCTCCATAGAGGACAGAAAGCTGGAGCTGCTCTGGGCCAAACTGACATTGGATCTATTTAAACTTCCTTTACCTTGAGAATGAGATCTTGAATACCTGCTATGTTCAAAACACATTTTTACCATTAAGCAGGAAGGCATATGGGTGTTATACTGCATATATATATATGTTTGTTTTATTCAGCAGTAGCTTGATGTTACTCTATAAGTTACACATATAGTGCTAAGTGAGCACTTCGGCATAATCTTGAATAAATTACCATGAAGCAAAAGTTATATGCATCTGTCTAATAATGTGCTTCTAATATGTAAATATGCTACAAATTTCCAAGCAGATTTTCTTTTCCCTGACTCCTCCCTAATTGTTATTCATACTCTGTAATTCATTAAATTCACTGGATCATTATACTTACATAAAATAGGCTAATTAATACACTAGACAATACGCTCTCCAGAGTGCTGGTGTATGCAAAACAAGATTTTCATCAAGTCTGGAAATTCAGTTCATAACAAGACAAAAATATAACTGTTCTCCTTGTCAAAAAAGTCTATGCAACTTCTAGTTTAGCTTTCACAGAGTTACGTTCCTTTTTTTTGGCTGACAGGAAGCTCCTTAGATTGCAGGAACGGCTGATGACTGCGTGCCTCTAATTAGAGTAGGCAGCAGGTCAGAGAGACAAGCTGAAAGTCCTGATGCCTGAAGTTGTGCTGTCGTGCATGATAAGGAGAGGCCCTCCACCTCTCATCCCACTTCAGTCTCTCTCAGGCAGGGTCTCAGATCATTGCCGCTGGAATGAGAAATGAAAGAAAATGGAATAACCTTCAATTCCTTTTCCAAAGCCTTCCCAGTACACTGCAAGACTTTTGTGCTCTTTTCTTTTTGTTCACTAATTGAATATGTGTGTTGGAAAACGAGCATAGGGTGTAATTATTGTTGGATTTTAGGCTAGACAAACCTGAGTTAACGAAATGCACAAACCCTCAGTCTGAGATGCAGTTTAATTACTTGATACCTACTTGGCAAATCTTTACTTATTTATCTTGTATGTTTTTCCCAGATAGAATTCATAAGAGATTCTGTTCAATTCTCCGTAGACTCCTGTTTGGGCAAATTACAGCTGCATCTGATGTCTTCTGTTTGTCTGATCTGGTAGCTTTTCCTTATGGCCGTTTTATTTGTACGTTTTTAAACTACTTATTAATGTATTTAATGCTCAATTCAAGTGGCTTGTCTTGTATAGCTGATACAGTATGAATTTACTTCACACTGCATTGCTTT
Organism: Conger conger; assembly: GCF_963514075.1. Lineage (NCBI taxonomy): Eukaryota > Metazoa > Chordata > Actinopteri > Anguilliformes > Congridae > Conger > Conger conger. The sequence goes on along the minus strand of NC_083760.1, from coordinate 64,058,312 downwards.
TGCGGACACCTTTTCCAGTGCCACTGAAAATTGCTTGTTGCCTACTGTATGTGTAAAGGTGCATATTTACTTAAGAAGCTCAAGTTAAGTAGATTGTCATGAATGGAAAAACTACACCGCTGGTTTAAAATACAGCTTTCTGAATCCAACCACAGTTTATGACAACTAAGTTATGGGAGTGAAGGGTATGTGTGTGTTACTAGCATTTTCACAAAACTGTCACTTATGACATACTTATGCATTTATGCTAGGTTAGGATTAATCAACTTTGATAATACACAACACGTAACAAGTATACAGCCCCTTTTTATGTCTTTATGTCTTAATGCACCATAGCAGGTGAAGAGAAAAGCAGTCAGCTGCATAAAACTGTTAGCTTCAGTCAGCAAAAGAACCTTGAGGCTAATTAAGGTTTAATATGTAAATGACACAATTTTTTTTATTCTTGTTATATTTCTTCTATTTATATACGAAATTAATTGAGTGCAGATGTTTGAGGAAGGATGAACAGACTTTGCTTCTGTTTCCACTGGCTAATTACACGTCATATAAATATGTAGAGATTATCTAGTGATTATCTCTCTCTCCACAGGGATGTTTATCTCAAAAAACCTAACTATTCACGCTCATTATCTGACCGTCACTTTTCATATCAAACCCAAAGGCTGCTTGACGGGTGCTCATAAGGACACATTTTTTGACTTCCAGGCTGACACTGAATAGATTTGTGTGTGTGTGTGGGTGTGTGGGTGGGTGCGTGTGTGCGTGTGTCTACACACATGCGTGAGTGTGATGGCATCATTTTGTAATACGCTGAGACCTTGAATAACCCCTCTTGCAACACTAGGGGGACCAAATTATTTTGGGTTTATGTGAGCAGTTTTAAAAACTGATTGCAGTACACAAGTAGTATAGCTCCAGACGCTTGCCACAGAAACCTTTAGTGTTTGTCTTATATGTAGCACAAAGAAGAGGACTGGGACTTGACCTGGCTGAGAATGGACAGCTGACCATCCTGCCTCAGAGATGTGTGAAGGGGCATGAACGACTGCGGGAGGCATGGGGAGAAGCTACCACAGGGTAGTGTATGGGAGAGTGTGCCACAGGGTAGTGTATGGGAGAGGGTACCACAGGGTAGTGTATGGGAGAGTGTGCCACAGGGTAGTGTATGGGAGAGGGTACCACAGGGTAGTGTATGGGAGAGGGTACCACAGGGTAGTGTGGGGGAGAAGTTACGCAGGGTAGTGTATGGGAGAGTGTGCCACAGGGTAGTGTATGGGAGAGGGTACCACAGGGTAGTGTATGGGAGAGTGTGCCACAGGGTAGTGTATGGGAGAGGGTACCACAGGGTAGTGTATGGGAGAGGGTACCACAGGGTAGTGTATGGGAGAGGGTACTGCAGGGTAGTGTATGGGAGAGGGTACCACAGGGTAGTGTATGGGAGAAGCTACCGCAGGGTAGTGTATGGGAGAAGCTACCGCAGGGTAGTGTATGGGAGAGTGTGCCACAGGGTAGTGTATGGGAGAGGGTGCCACAGGGTAGTGTATGGGAGAAGGTACCGCAGGATAGTGTACGGGGCTGGAACATGTGTCTGCGTTGGACTGTAGGCCCCCAGCAGCTGCCACACTGCTCACAAGCTTCAACAGGCTTCTGAGGGCAATATTTGAGACAGGGAGAAAGAAAGAAAGAGGGAAGGGAGATTTTTAAAGCGAGAATGATAGAAAAGAAGATGGTGAGAGTGAAGTCAAGAGAGGAGTAGGGGGAGAAATGGATGACATCATAAGAAGAGGATAGGGAACAGGAACACAGAGAGAAGGAGAGCAGGAGAAATTTAACCAAATCGGGAGGCGGAAATTCAAATCACTGAAATGGCAGTACATGCAGTACTTCTGTACTCAAAAACATGTAAAGTGACTGACAACAGCTCCAGCTGGAAAGACAGGAGATAGCCTACGTTGTGTGTGGAAGGGGGTGAGTCTGTTCTCATTGAGTAAACGGGCTGATGATATGCAAAACATATCACAGTGTATCATTGCACCGTTTGCATTTGAACAAAAGGTTCCTGTATTTGTTCACTTTGCACAGTCTGAATGCTTCACTTGATTTAAAATGTAGAAATGCAGCTGGTGTTTCAGGGTCCAGGGAAGGTAGATGGACATGCCAAATGTATGCTGTAGCATACAGCAGTAATGACCTTTGATCATTAATCACTGATGACATTCATTGATAGGTGCCTGAATGTTTGCTTTGCCTTTTTATTTTGTGAGAGGACATTACATGCTCTTATAGAATGAGAAAATTGGTGAATTGGGAAATAAACCTTATATAGTGGTATTGTAAAGGCCCATGTTGATAACCAAAGTGGTTCAAATTATGAGGCATGACCACTGGAACCTGTTTGGTCTTGAATGTTAGCCAATTGCATTTGCAGTGTGAATTCAGATTTTGCATGCTTTGGTGTGATTATGCAAGAATAATTTATTTCTGTGGTGAATCAAGTATGGTTTTCATGTTCAATGAACAATGCATTGCTTAAATTAGTCATGTTAGATTACACCAGACCTGTTCCTCATTGCATTGATAATGCAATTATATTATAAAGACACAGTTAACAATGCATTTAACAGCTAATGGTGTGGCCTGTTGGTTTTGTAGTCACCGGTCTTTAGTCTATTCATTGATATTTTCATAGTGAATCATGGGATATGCTGTATTCATTTTTTGTTCTGCGACTGCAGCTAAATCAGAAATAATGACTGAAAAGATGTGTTCCCTGGGTGATTGTATTAAATAATCGTATTATGTTTTATTTTTATGGTTTGAAAAACAAATCATCTGCTGACAAGTTAGAACTACATATAACTTTGTTACCCTACACAAATATTAATACATTTTTATAAAGCTGGGGCAATGCTGTGTTATCTACAGACCACAAGTGTTCAAAGCACATTCAGTGAGATTTTTAAAATATCCACATTTTCCGTAACAAACTTGGTTTATGTCTTGTTACATAAATCTTGCCGGCTTGCCCCCACCCTACTTCTAGTGCCTTTGTAAGTTGAGCGGTCCATTTAGTGAGTTGCAGAATGCCAGAAATCAAATGTCCCTTATGAATTGCAAAGTAACCTCTCATTGTGCCCTGACATGTTGGACAGAACAATTGGCTCTGGGTTCAGAATCCACGGAGTTGCACATATCAGAGCAGAGATCCCTCCTCAGAATAATTGATTTAATTTGTTCTTTAGGGAACGGGAATTCTGTGAATCTCGGCTGTTTGGATCAAAACCTTCACTAAGGAAAGACAAGGGCACGTTGCCTTTGTGATTGCTAGACGTTATGCACAATAGGGAGGGCGAATTTAAATCCGAGCCGTTATAGCCGCTGGTATAGTCTCTTATCGTCTACAGGATCCAGGGCTTGTTTAAATCTTTATTGCATTTTGAGCCCCTGCCAGCATCTGCCAGACAACCAAGGCATGAGTAAGATTAACAAAAACAGCTCCTTTACAATTACTAGAACCTTCCTTGTCACTGGATGTTTGACTTAATTTGTGATTGCAAAGCCTTTTTTGTCAGACAGTGCATATAGTGCAAATATCTTTTTTGTTTGTTTTTGCACACCACATTCATGTCAAATCCAGTCCTACTTTCACAGAGAAAATGAAAAAAAGAAATTAAGCTTTCTGGTAACGTCTCCGTTATGAGCAAAAACCAAGATAACCGCTGGCTGAGACGCTCAAGGATTTCAAAATGGAGGCTCGTGTGCAGATCATTGCGAGCCTGGCCCCGTGGCATGCTGTAACTACGGTTACCGTGAGCCAATAAGAGAAGGGGTTTGATCAGACAGCCGGGGAGGTAGGGTCTTGTCAGGTAGATGCTCATGCCTGTTCGTGCCGAAGCAGAGGTCTTGGGGAATGCGTTTGGCCTCCAGAAATAGAGCGGGCGTTAATAAAAACAGCCCAGCTCCATCTATTGATCTAGAAGAGATGAGCCTCTGGCATGAAGAGGTGCATGCGGCCCTCAGAGACTTTGCTGGATGTGGCTGCTGACCAAAGCCTGCTGTTGTTGCTTTACTTTCTGGGGAACAGAAATCTGGCAGGTGTCTTTTGAAAGATCAGAACAACATCAAAGGGGAACATATCAGACTACTGCAGGCTGTAAGATTTAGCTAATCGCTGCTCTGTCAACACAATACATCACAATCACCCCACATCTCATTTGGCCAACACGCTTCGCATTTAAAATTGATATGAGGTGCTCTTAGTATGCAACACTCACATGCGGTATTCCACTTTTGTTTGGTGGCAGTAACCAAATGTGCATGTAGTAATGTTTTTTTTTTATGATGCCTGGCTAGTACTAAGCTTTAGTACTACTGTTTCTCCTCTAGTACAAAATTGAAATGTTTCTCACAAGCAGCAGCGCACAGCACTTTGCATATGAAGCGCACAGAAATAGCTGTGGGATTCCTTCTCCGGCCACAGTGTTATAATAGAGAAAGTAGATCCTCTCTCAGCTACGCTTTGTGCCTGCGTTTCCCTCTGACAGTCGAATAAAAGCTGTCCTTTCCCTGGTCCCTCCCTTAGGACGTGCCCCAGATGAATATAAAAGAAGAAACCTTTCATTAAGTCTTGCTCACAAAGTCAGCCACTTGGTGTGAACTGAGCTGCCTGTGGTTTATTAATGAATAAGTGACAAAATGCTCATTCCCATTCATTTTAGTGTGGTGCTCAGTCCAGGATTTGAAGTGCCCAAGTGTGTCTCCAGACTAGTCCTGTGCATATTGTTTTGACAGAACACATTTGTACTAAGGTGCTTGATACTGACAGATTACAAAAATCAACACCATGTTTTTGAGGGAGCTCCATTCCAGTCATATCGTGTTGACTTTGTTTTTATATTCCTCTCCTAATAATTTTAAGCTTGAGCATCCTAAAATGCTGACATTTTTGGCCAGACAATGAATCGTGGCTTTATCTGCTCCATGTTATATTCAGCAAACTTATCAAAATATGTTTATGAACAGACCTGGACTATGACCCTTTTAAATTTTTCTTGGCATGCCTTGCTATACCCTGCACTAATGTCATCTGTAAATAATGGCATGAAAATGTCTGTATGGTTTCATATTTAATGCAACAGTATGTGCCAGTCACCTACTGTTGTGTAAATATTGTTTGAGGAATGCCAAGCTATTAATTCATGAGAGCCTTGTCGCGCACTCTCTCTCTCTCTCTCTCTTTCTCTCTCTCTCTCTTTTGTTATCTCTCTCTTTCTCTCATGCGCGCTCTTTCATGCTCTCTCTTTCTCTGTCTCTCTCTCTCTCTCCACATCATTATGGGTGTCCACTGCAGGAAGGCTTCAGTGTGACTGCATCCCTCATTCCTCCAGTCTGTGTTGGAGTAGGAGAGCAGAGCAGGGTGCGGTCCGCACAGGAAGTTTTCCCTCGTTCTCTCACCCCTTCTCCACAGCTGCTCCACACATGCGGAGGAAACCACACAGCCTCTCAGGGGCAACTCCAAACACAAACCCTGACTTCTGAGAGTCACTGCTGGGACAGTATCTCTCTCAAATCTCTTACGTTAAAATTCAAGTTGCTTTATTGGCATGAAATACAAATGTAATTATTGCCAAAGCACACATCCATGATCTAACTCAATCAGAATATAATAATAATAATAATAATAAATAACTAAATATGTGTATTGCTATATGTTTGATGTGGGTGATCTGGCTACTGGTCTTTCTCCTTAATAGAATTGCGCATTTTTATTTTTTTGATCGGGAAATGACATTATAATTGGGGATTATTCCTGGAATTTCTCTCTCGCTCTCTCTCATTCTCACTATCTCTTTCTCAAACTGCCATAAACTGCATAGCTGACTCTCGCACATATACCACCTATAGCTACTAACACACGTGCAAATGCACATGCACACACACACTCACATCTACACTCATGTTCAAACACACACACACACACACGCACACATTTACAGAGCAGAATAACTAACACAGCACTGTACTTGAGGACCTGCGTTTACCAAATGTCATCCTCCCAATGGAAGAAAACAGAACTTAATTAACAGCTAGGCCATCTAATTTGAGGGCAGTTACTTTGGGTAGTCGTTTAACTGTCCTGCGCTGGTGATAAACCTCTGTGGCGAAAGGGTGCATTGACTCTGCCGTCATTCTCCCCACCACACTGTGGGCTCGTTGCGTATGTATGCACGCATGTGTGAGAATGTATTTTCATCCCCGGTGTACTCAGGAAATCTGATGTAATTAAATGGAAACTCGCGGTTTGAAACGGATCTCATTGTTGGCAGCTGAGTACATACAGTACAGAATGGAACATCTTGATCAGTGTGTTTGATGTAAACTTTTTTTCTGTGGAAGATAAATAATGCAACGGCTACAATCCTGTAGGCATACATACGTATGCAAATGTATATGAATGTGCATAATATTATTGTACGCTTTACTGCCTCCCGACGTGTGGTTTTTATGGAGCTGGAGTTCGGAAGCATCGCACTGTAATGTATAGTGTTTAAACATAGGAGAAAATGACCTTGAAATTCACTCCGTAATGATTGATGAGAATGGCGGACTGCATTGCCCTGTGTGATGTACACACATTTTATTAGATAATTAGATAATTCTGTTACTGAACAGGGTATGAATGTCCCTCTATGTTACTGGAAGGGTTACTGCTCAGAGTCTATTTTATCATAGCGAGCTCAGATTTCACTGCTCCACAGTTTTATAGCATTGACATCAGGTCTCAGCATCCATCAGTGTTTTGTCTTTTTGCTTCACTGAAAAAATTCTAAAAAATTTTGATTTTTGTCTCGGAAGCTGAAAGTTTCAGCATTCTTCCATTTTCAGGCCCTGTCTGGGTCTCAGTATTCCCGTCTTCTGGCATTAATCTGTGTATCCACAAAGCCCCCTGCCCCCCTCAGCACTCTTCACCCCTCTCACAGAGAGCCAGGACACCTGCAGGCCCTGGCCATCTGTTCCAGTTACACTTCAGGCCCAGCCTGCTGACCTGAGCCCAAACCAGCCTCTGCACATAGTCACAATCAGTGCCTTTAAAATCCCTGTTCCGGGCCTGACCGCGCAGGAAGAAAATAAATAGAGCAGTCCTCCGAGGAGCTCCAGCGCAGACACCAGCTTAAGTGAAAAGGAGGTCTTTGGCAGAGTTTTGCTCCAGGGGAGAGACTGAACCCCGTTGTAGCATCTTGACAGAAGCCCCGAAGAATGCAGCTTGACTCCAAATAATGCGGGAGGACCGCCGGTGATGGAGGTGTGTGAACTTCACGGAAGACGCAGCGGAGAACCTTTTGTCTGCGGCTTCGTTTGCATGCGGGACCCGGCGGAGCGTCGTGACGCAGCGTGGGGCTTGTCATATCGTGTGATATCCTGTTTGACCCCCCTCCTGTTCTGCCTGGAGTAATGCAGCTCTGCCCCCCCCCCCTCCCCTCCCCTCGCTCTGCTCGTGTGTACAGTAAACACATCGCTAGCCCATGAGCCGAGAGCTTGGCGCTGTAATCACACCCACACCGGGCCGGGGAAGCTCCCGGGGGAGACCGTCACAAGTTGCCTCTCCGCTCTGTTTCCTGCCACGCTCATCTGCAGCTGTGCTCCTGTTAGCTTTCCCATAAAAGTCTACCTGCCAGTTTGCCTGTAATAAAACCCTTTGTTTGGACATACTAGCAATCCATAAATATTTCATGAACTAGGTAAACTCAAAGTAGTAGCCAACAGGACTGACTTTTGACTTCTGACTTTTTCCACAAAAAGGTTAACGTTGTTAACAATCCTATACAGAGGGTAATAAAAATTTTGAACATCTTCCCTAATAATGATTAGAGAGTTTATTTTCAGGGGAAATACGAGTATAATAAGTGCCCTCAGTATTGTAAAACACATCAGTGGGGAAGGGCACACACTGCCGTACCTGTGTGCCTGTGCAGGCAGATTGTCTGTCCCTGTGCCGTGTTTTAATGTGGGGATTCTCCGCTCTCGCTGTGAGGAACAATGTCCAACCCCAGAGCGGTGACTGCAGTGCACCCTGGGATAGCCCGGAGTAAGACAGCTTGAACATGCAGTGGCTGCAGGGCGAGGCTGGGCATTAGTCATAGCCGGCGGCACACACAGATTTAGAGTAGCTGTGTCTTTATTTCCACTATGGGGAGATAACTCCCTCTAACCCCTAGAATGTTATAGTTATAGTAATAATATTGTGGTCTCACTCTCAACTGGTTTGGAATGTACCTTGTAATATCCAGTGAGGCAGAAAAGCGCTGTAAATAAATGTTCTTTTTTTGTTGCCACAATTACTATAGTATGGTACTATGGTACAGTATGGATTGTGGTAGAATGTGATAAATTGTGTATTTTTGTCACCGAGATGACTATATCAATAACACTTATTCTTAACATTTTTTATATTTTGATGATAACACATTGCTTAAGACAGAGTGACTTTGTTTGCATGGCTAGAGTCCCAACTGTTTCCATCTGTACAGAGAGTCGTGAATTGGCACACTCCTTTCCTCCACTGAAAAAAACGGAGAATGTAAGGGACTTCATCTTCATTTGACTAGCAAATCCTTTGTAAATTTAATTGACTGCCAAAACCCATGTTGTGTAAGCGACAAAAAAATTAAACTTTTAACTGTCCATCAAAGCACATTGCAGCTGGCGTGTGCAGAGGACGACATTTAAAATGCGGTGGACCGGGTCAGAGTCAGTGTCAGAGTGTTTTAACGCCGAGACGCTGCTCTCTGTGTGCGGATAGGTTTTCCCTCACCGCAGGGGTAATGCCTCTGGGTTCTGTTGGATCAGTGCAGCTGTGTGAATTTGCACAACATATTAGTCTTATTGAGAGAGTTCCTGCAAAAAGGTGTTTGCATTTGAACTTGAAATGAAATCCACTTACTTTCATTGAAGACACAAGGGATTTGAGGGATGAATGCAGCTTGGTTTAACAGTCATGAGTGTGTGCGGATTGTCTGTGCAGATAGCCAGCATACCACAATCACAAAATGCACCTTCTCTATTGCCCCTGTTTTTCATTTTCTCTGCACTGTGCATTCTTCCTCAGGAAATGGCATGTTATCCTCTCTTAATATAAGGTCAGCAACTGAATTCAAGCTGTCATCCAATATCTAAGGAATGCTTACTCGAGGCATTCATGACATGTGAAAATATTCTTGCCTGTAAGTTAATCTGTCCTGTTCCAAATATTTTCAAGATGGCTGCCTGCACAAAACCAGAATGAATGGCACGCAATAATGCAATTATAGACTCACCAAGAAGCATGACACAAACTCATTTGTCAGGCTTTTGATGAAGAGATAAACGCTGTCAACTGATCCACTTAAAACGATTGCTCTACAAGCCCCAGAATGTCCTAGGTACCATTAATGGGAGGCTCTTGAGAAACTGTTTTATCTACTTTGACATTTCTGTCCAAAAGGCAGAGAGCAATGAACATAAAAGATTCTTGTGAAGTTGGGACTTTATTTGTCTTCCAGGAATACAAAATGAGTTCTTTCTCCATATTTTAATTTACACTTCATAGAGAGACCCCCTCCCAATATGATTTAACAAGCCGGATAGCAAATTATTGTTTAATATCATGTCTAGTTTTACTGAACATTTCATGAGTTTTTCTTCTCACTGACCTGAAAATTGTATTTTATCTGTTCTACAAAAAAGGCAATAAATGTTTGTAATGTGTAATTGTACAAAAAGGAGCTCATAAAGGGGTCACAGTAGCTCAGGAGGTACGGGCGGTCTTCTGGCAGCCAGAAGGTTGCTGGTTCAATCGCTGTGTTGAAGTGTCCCTGAGCAAGGCACCTAATCCCCAATTGCTCCCGACGAAATTAGTATTTTACTACTTAAAAGTGATGTGATTTACAATAAGGTGGAGACAGTTTTGTTTTAGTTATTATTTACAAAATAAGGAAATCAATTGTATATGAAAAAAAGGGTTTGTTGATTTTTCCATTTTGTCACAGGGTACAGCCCGTACGTAACAGATTATGACGGACTGTTACTGTACCTAAATAGTCTGAAGGTAAAATTTTGCAGTAATATATTCTGTTTTACCTCACAAAATAGACCAGTGAAGACCAGTAGTATTTTCATACATCAAGGATGAATCTCATATGTTCATATGTCCACAGTGCCTTCCTAATGCAACCAGGAAGTATGTGAACATAATGATTTGCACCTGTGCATGCAGTAAATGCGTATCATGCTATTCCACCAGTTGTTATCTTATGTCTCACTGGTAAAACAGTTCTGCCAGTTAGCCACCTACCCTTTTAAGTATACCCTTTATACTTATGAGCTAATACGTATTAGTGTCTGTGATGGTCCATCCTACTGAAGTGCAGGGCTATACTGTATTGTGTATGTGGGTGCATGTGGGTCTGTGCTTACATGCGTGAGCACTTTTAGTTAAACAATGGGAGTATTTCCACACAGGCTTACTGCTTTGAGTCAAAATATTTGATAACAGGCATAAAATCGCTGACACCAGAGAAGGTTTTACAGTTAGTCTCTCCTTGCCAGGACAGCAGGAAATGGGAAACACATGTACTGTATCTTCAGCACTCGCTGTTTTCTGTAATGGGCCGGTGGCCGGGTGCAACTCTCTTGTGGAAGAAGCAAATTATTCTGTTAGCCTGAAGGTAAAGTTAGCATCTCTTTAGGTTTCCAGAGCTGAGTATGTTTAAAAATTACCATTTTTATTTCGCTTCAGAGCCATGGAAAAGCGAAGCAGTCAAAATTCTCTTTTACCGACTGCTGAATCTTAAACGCATTGCAGGTCCATGTCTAATCAGGGCTATAGCCAAACACACTGATTCAGCAGTAACTCAAGGTGTGCTCTCTGTACTATGCCGTTGAACCAAAAGGTCACAGGTCAGTCGACGTGACCTCTCACCCTGGGGTAATTCTAAAACAAGAGGAAATTATGCTGTAGCTAAGACATTTTAAAAACACGCTCAGACTATTTCCCAGGATGACTCATATACATTGCGTGTATTTTACTGATTATGGTAAAATTCCTCCCTCAAGCATGTAACAGTGGTGCCTGACCTAGAATTCAACCCTACAATATAGAACTGCATATAGATTCAGTGAACCAGTATGTCACACAGCTACTTGTTCATGGTGTACAGTGTACACCAGACATTTAAACAGCACCAGCATGGACTGTCAGTCTTTTAGACTTACTCCCTGGACTGCTAATGCCCGGTTACACTACTGTTCCACGGCAGTGTTTTGACATTTTCAGTGCAGACACATATGGGAAGTATGGTGAGGCTGATGTTTAATTATTAAACATTACTCATATATTTAATGCCGTTAAGACAATTGTACATCCATGAGACAGGAAAATCTGTTGTGCAGCTACACTCTAGGTCTTAAGCAATACAAGCTAAGAAATGCAAGATTTTTTTTATACCAGTGTGACAAATATGAATGTGTTAATAGCCCACTTTTTCTGGTTTAAGCTTTCGACAAGGGTCAGTCACCCAAAATTGATAGTACTTCAAACTCATGGCCTGCACCAGCAAATCATATAGAGATTTCTGAACATGATAAACTTGAGCATTAAGCTTCACAAACAGGAACCCTCCAACCACCTCAGTCCCGGAGAGAATACGAGTGTTGATGCAGTCATTATCTGTGGCTAATGACTGTGGTGGGAAAAGGTGGAGTGCCATTATTTTCTGTTGGTTTTTAGCTTTGAGTCCTGAGTGGGTTAAAACAACCCATCCAGCTGCAACCCCTTTGTGGGTCCCTAACTGATTCCAGCACTATTGGCCTGGGAGCCTCAAGCCAAAGTCTACCAGTGACCAAGTCTTTCTCAGGGGCAATGGGGTGTTTGTAAAGAGAATTCCTTACCTTCCAACACCACCTCCCCCACCAAGATTTTAATTTCTTTCAAAAGCTGCATTATCCTTGAAGCTCTTCTGGCATTCGGTTAAATAAATGTTTGGCACCTCAAGAGATGCCTTAACTTTTCCTAATCAAAAACACAAAATCCCAAGCCTGCCCAGTTATCCGCTCTCCTTGTCACATCCTGTACACACTTTCATATTTTTCAATCCAAAGCCATTGCTCCCTGCATCATGACCAAAATTTAATTAAGAAATAATCCTTCAAAGAATGCCTGGAGCGTAGCGTTTTTTTCTCCCCCGTTCATGTATATCTTTGTTTTCCTTGGCCGTCCAGCCTCGCAGCTCAGACCCACTGGTTTCTGACACTGTCTCCATAACGGAGCAGGCTTCGAGGCCTTGACGGATAGACTGTTTCATTCTGTGTTTTTCTTTCCCAGTCTCTGACACGCTTCTCTTCAGGATACCGGGCCTGAAAAAACTCTTACAGTCGTGTTATTTTGACTTGAAAGCATACTTTGTTGATTATCGAATTGCTAGTTTTAGGTATTTGGTTAAGTCAACTCCACTGGCTGCGTATTAAATAAGCAAAAATAAACTTCTGGATTTAATGTGTGCTCTTGGTACCCTGGACATTTTACAAATACTGTAGTAATTAAACCGATTCACCACACAGCTGGGTCCACCAGTGTATGTGTGCTGAGGATTTATCAGAGCGTAACTTCTCACTTTCAAAATAATGGTTTGACATTTCTGAGAAAGATATGCCTCTAAAGTAATTTCTGCTTTAAATTAATTCCGAAATATGTGAAAAAGACAGAGAATGAAAACACCCAAGTGTGTCTCTTAAATGGAGGATTGATAAACTATGCACTTTCCCTGTGTTTTTTGTAGAAACTAATCCAAGGTTGCCTTTGAGACTAATAAGTGAGATTGATGGATGATTGAATACGCTCCATGGGTTTAAAGCCGTTTGAAGCTGTTTACAGCTCAGAACAGGTCTCGGTCTCCGGAGAGAAGAGGCTCCAGATGTTTGAATGAGATCTTGCCATGGAGTGAGCAGAAAATTATATTGAGTTCTGGGAAGCACTGACCCTTGAACACTGTGTCTTTTCAAAGGAAAGTGGGAGACATGGGACAGGAATTAGTCAGACACCGCCAGTGAAAGTACAGTGCACTAGCCTTTTGTGTTCTCAGAGGGAGACCCTGCAGTACTGTATCTGCAGGGTAAATATGGTTCCCTGCATTTTGATGCAAAATTATTTCTTCAGAATACTTTGTATTTGGCTGAAAATGCTGGGGTAGCATTGCAATCAGTAGCTTTTGGACTTTATTTTTTTTAAATATACATCCTAATAAAGCGTCACATGTTGTGATTTTACACATCCTGTAATATTTTTAGACATTATGGTGGAGTGGAGATGGGGGTCTTTTGGTGCGATGGGGTGAACATATCAAACCAGAACATTTGTGCCACTTATTTGTTAGGTTTTCTGTTTCAAGTCCTTCGTAAGATGAGTGCTGTATGCACAGTGGCTACACAGTGAACGGTGTTGAAGTTATAATTACAGTAATGATGGAAACATTTGCCCAAGACAATGGATCACTGAAATCATTGGTGGCCATGGTAACGCACGAGTACTGGCTGAAATGCCACATTCCTGATGTTAACGACTGGAAACTTTTAATGCTGTTTAAATCCAGTGGGGAGTCAGATTCTTAATTAAATTTATGTCTTTAAGAATTAAATAAGCCTGTGTTCTTCAAAGTTATTCATGTACAAGATGGGCTTAATAAACGTCAGCTTTTTTTTCCTCAGCTGAGAAAATACATTGGGAAGGACGTAATGGCACTCCCAGCGACTTAATTAAGTGGTATTAGATGTACTGTAACAGGCCTCATACAGGAGAAGAAGGCTAAAAGGGCCATGAGCCCCCCTTAATATAAAGTATATGAATGGATCATGCATGTTGAAATAATGGAAAACCTATGCCAGTGGCCATAGAAAGGGTAATCACCTAGACAATAACAACCACTGTTGCCTGTTGATCAGGGAAAATCCAAATCATAATGACACATTCTTGTACTTGATACCACTCAAATAATTAATTTTAAACCAAAAAATTGCCATTGTTTGTCATGAATAGTTTTTTGTTGTTTTATCAGTGCTGAGCAGGTGTGCCTTTGTGAAGACACACAGAATGAACAGGAGTCTATCCAGAGAGGATTGTTCAGAGCGTGAAGTCATGCTGTTTCCATTAGCTTGGGTGCAGAAATCCTCAGGATATGTCCTACAATTCCCCTCTCATTCAATTCTCCTCTCTCGCTTCAGTAAGCCCAGCCACTGCTAGTTTTCCAGCTGGCAAAAATCCTGTCTCAAATTAGATTGTGTCTGTGGTTCTTACTGAGATCACATGAGTATCATTTAAATGGGGTGTTATTTTACCTCTTTTTCCAACTTCAGAATATAACATTTATTAAGTGGTACCTTTTTATGGAATGTTTTTGTTTAATCTCAGTGAGCCCTGAGATTAAAATCATGAATAAAATAAAGCGTGATTTTAGTACATATTTTTGTGATTGCAATTATGAAGAGATACCATTATAATATTCCAGTCAGGACCTTTGCTTCAGTCAACCAAATGCACAATTCTACATATTGAATGGAATAGTTTCAGTAATGGTGGCCATTTGTTTTTCATGAAATATTGGAGAGAATGAGATCAGTTTGTGAGCTGCAAGCTATAAACGTTTCTCAAAATGGAATCTGTGAAAGCAAAAGGCGGTCTGAACTCAAGGCGCCAAGTCTGGACAAGGAAATTTAAAGGATGAGAAAATGTAAAGGCCACCTCAATTTGGTCCCAGAAATTAAGAGTTAGTTTGATGTACCACACCGAGTAAATGGTACATTCATTCACCCACATCAAACAAGTAAGAATACTGACTGCATAGAACATCTAACCAAACTCCATTTTATGCTTTCAAAGAACAAGCCTAGGTGCCCTTTCACTATTAGTGTTGGCTCTGTTTACATTTTCTTGAGTCAGAGACAGAAATGGGCACTGAAAGGCAGAGATTTCCCCCAGCAGCTGGGAAAAGCACCCTGACCCTGTCCCTCCCCTCCTCTCTGTGAAAGGTGCATGGCCGCACAGAGATAGGCTTCTGATGTCGCCTGTGCTTTCCGACAGGCTCCATTTTCTAAATCTGGCACAACAGACTAGTCCTATTGTCTGCCCCCTCGTCTTCAGCATGTATTAGTTCCTAATGATATCTTTTTAGCGGGGCTAAAGTGCTCAGGTCCGGTGTCCAATCGCCATTGTGCCGCAGAGAGCAGCTGGCCAAATTGGATATGGCCACACCCCCAGATCCCACCCATTGGCTCCATCTGGGCCAGGGACGTGGTTCCTCTTTGATGGCATTGGAGCGGAACACTACATCTGTTCTTACTAAGCCCGGGCCCTGAAACAACAAATTCCATTGTTGACTTTCTCAGTGTGAGATACTGTATTAGACTCTGGGGCAGACTACCATAGACCATGCAGTTGTTAATCATTTTTACCATAGATGGGGGGGCCAGTCAAGCCGGACGGACTTATATTTTCTTATCCAGGGTCCTCGCTGTGGGCTCGTTCTGAGCTTCAGAGTTGGTCTCATTCACACTTTAAAATAAATAAGTACTTGATTTATTTCACACCAAGGGCTCAACCTAACTGCAATGTGCTCTTCCATTTACCTTTTATTAAATATTGTTTACTTAATTTCGCTAATGGTTATCAGATTTTGCAATAGACATTCAAACATTCATGTACCATGTATCAGGTGTGAATTCCATTTGTATTCTGTAGCATAGTAGCACACTTGTAAACACAAGGTTTGAGATTCAAATACAAGGCAGAACACTGGGTGTGTACCCCTGAGTGTGGTATTTAACCTGTATCACTTCAATAAATGTTCCGCCGTACAAATGAATAATGTCGTATGTTAAAATGTAAGCCGTGTAAGTCATCCTGGATCAGAGTGTGCAGCGAGAAAATAAATCAAATAAATATAATAGCAAATGGAAGACACGATACAGCTGTAGAGATAATGCGGGCTCCCGCGAGGACCCACACAGAGCAAATGAGGTGTCCGTGGGGTGCCTGAGCAGACAGGGCCTCGCTCTAATTAGTCTCCGGAGCCTCATTTGGTGGCGGGTTTAACATGAGCTAATCAATGGCCACAAGTCTGCTGATGCGTGCGAGAAGCTTCCCACACAGAGCTCCTCCTCACAGGTCTCTCACCTGCACAGCACGACCCCTGCTTTTCATCAGGCTTCCCCCCTTCCCCCTCTCCCTCCATCCCGCTCTCTGTCTCCTTCCCTCCGTCTCTATGCCTCTCCGGCGCTGTCTTGCTCTTTCTACATTCTGTACCAGTCGCTGCTTCTGTGTACTGTCCCCCCCCCCCTCTCTCTCTCTCTCTCTCTCGCTCCTCTCTCTCCAATACAGCATTGTAACAGTTGCTCACATATCAATAGCAGTGATCTCATGTGTGGCGATTCCACTATTTATTGTAATAATATATCCATAATAATGACGTAAGAATGACTGATGATGATGATGGGTCATTCGGCCCTTCTAGGCTTGTCATTTTGTAATGAAATGCTTAAGACAAATAAATGTACAATGTTGCAGTAGCAATACTCTGTGTAATGGTGACAGTATAAACAGAAGTAAAATATAAATGATTACTCATTGCAGTGAGCAACACTGCACTCTACAGTGTTGTTTCGCTTTCTCTTTCCCCTCATCTCACAACCTTCTCACTCTAAATTTACGGACAAGATCACACCGTAAGGGTTTATCATTTGCTAATAAGCCTGGATTATCTCTCTCTCTCTCTCTCTCTCTTTCTCTCCCCCTCTCTGTCTCTTTCTCACTCTCTCTCATACTGTGATTGCAGTCACTGTGAGAAGGATAAAAAGGTCAAATCCATTCCAGACTGTAGTGAGCTGAAAGACCATGTGGGAGAATATTCCGGAGCATTAGACTGTTCCTCCCCTTTTTTTGCTTCACTGCCCTGCAACCCAAGACTCCTACAGTATACATTTCCTTTCATAATCAGCAGAGACCATATCTCCATATTAATGAATTCAGCGAATGAGAATAAAACGAATTTAAATGAAATGGGGTGAGGGGTTTGCATTTATTATCTGGCAACACATTGACTGGTGGCTATCTTTTATTTTCTGTCATACCATCCCACGTCTGGTCAAGGCATTTTTCCAAGATGTTCTTTCTATATTCCTGGCATGCACGGCCACATGTCCGCCAGGAACTGATTTCTAAGAGCTGGAGAGACAGAGAGCGGGAGAGAGCGAGAGAGAAACATACATTATTCATGGATGCGGTATGGTCACCCCAGGAAAGCGGAGCTTAAGGAAGGATAAGCCAGCCAGAGTCAGGATGTGTGTTGGTTTGATTCTCTCAATAAAAAAACAACGGGAGGCGTGTTTACCACTCTGCATATGGCCACTCACCTTCCGGGCTGAAGCCACCTTCACCACGGTGCCACACTGTCCTAATAAGAGCCAGTGGTGCTCTGACCACTCCAGTGATGGTGGTAGGGCTGCAGAACAGTGAATATCAGTAATAATGCATCTTATGTTCAGTCTGCAGCCAGAAGGCACCTGCTAATTACCTTGTTTTAAAATTTGACTAAATAAATTGTTCCATTGTCAATGGAAGGGAGCTGCAGAACACATATTGAGTGGCACTATCTGTTGTGTGGGGTGTTCATCAGCAAATGGTTTTACAGACATTTGCTCAGGTTGAGCATTTTATTTTATTCTTTTACAATGTGAATTTAATGTTGATGTTGTTGATAGAATTTGACATTGAATGGGTCTGTGTCTCCTTTTGTTTCAGACTGCGACTTCAGAACAGTCAGGCACAGAGGATGAGGACTGAATGGCCTGGATGGGAACACCTTTTCTGTTTAATTCATTACGTGCTTCAGAGGACATTTTCAATGGTACGCACTTTGGTGGTCACGACAGACTCCTCAGATTAATCGATCATGTGAAATGCTGATTCACTTTCAAAAAGAAAATATTGCTGTACATCGCTGAAGTATTGGCAATGTTTGAATGCCGACATTGAATTCACAAAGAGTAACTAAAAAGAGTCTAGCTGAACGGATGTTGATGCACAGTGAGTGTATGTATCTATTCCTATATCATGTCCACAGAAACACACAGTACACGCTGACAGAAAGACAGCCACACACACACACACACGCACACACACACACAGCATGTGTCAGCATGCTTTTACTTCATTCTGTAAGTCTTATCAGGGGCAGACTCATTAACGTAGGAGAATGTTATCAATAATTCTTTCACATGATGCTATCCCTTGGGATCAAAAAAGTATATAATAAGCCTCTACAGTCTGCCATTCTTCCTCTGTAATGACATCACCACATACATCACTGTAAAAAAAATGCTCAATTTGTAGTTGTAGTAGTAATAGTAGTAGTATTAACTAATAATAATAATAATAATAATAATAATAATAATAATAATAGTGCATTATTTGTATGCCAGTAGTTGAGCTGCTGGTATATGATGGTGCATGTTCACACCTACAGGGACAGTGCAAACAGGACCATTGCATTGACCACAGATCGGGTTGCATTCAGTTCTGCTGAATGCGATGTTATCTTGTGTTGAACCGTACTTCCAGTGCAGCGTCCCTGCGTACATATTACACAGGTGTGTACTGTATGTTAACATGTTATGGGCAATACACTTGCATTGGTGCTACCATGTAGGTAATACATGGATCCTTTAGATTTAAACAACTGACCTGGAAAATCTCGATAACCTAAATCTGTGTTTATAATGTAACACTTGTATTATTATTAATGGTAGTGGTAATAGTTGTAATAATTCTCATTTTTGATAAGGGACGCATGACAATCATCCTGAGTTTTCATTCCATAACTGTCCTCTGAAAGACAGGACTGAAAATGCAGTAATTCACTCCCTTCTCAGGTTTCAGTTAGTCTTTCTCAAATTAAGTCTTTTTTTATTTCGCAGTAATGAACATGTGTGGGTTATTGAGCTTTTCCAGTGAGAATTACATTAGACAGGGAGGGGCCACTGATCCCCTGCAGGGAGTTTGGGAGGAGCCAGGGTTCACTAGTGTCTTCCCTCATTCGCCAGTCTCTCAGCTACCAGTTACAAGCCACACCCTCTTTGGGCCTCATCACAAGGCCTTATCTGTCACCTGACCGCTACCCCTGAAGAGCGAAATACTATTTATACTCAACCAAATTCTTCCACAGATGGACCATGCTGCTACGGTACTCTCTCTGCGCTTTGCCTCTTGTGTGTACCAATCTCAGACTGATTTATCAGTTTATAACTTGTTTTAATGGTACTGCGTTATGTTTATTAACAATCTGGATCCTTCTTTATTATTATGGAGACACTTGCTGAAATGAGAACAACAGATTGATTTGCTCCAAGTATCGTCTCTCTGTGAGAATGTTGAAATCAACTTGATCTGTGGATATATAAGCAATGCTTCAAATGTGCTGTAGGGCTGTAGCTTAACTGAATCAGACCTGTTCAAGAGAGAACCCCCCCCCCCCCCCCTTTATATATAATAAATACTTGGAGCTATAATATACATATGTACCACTAACTGGGACATATAGTCCTATCGAGATCCCAGATATGTACAAATGCTCTCGTCCTGAAACTCCTTATGGTCAGGGGGGTGACACCTGGCAGAGATCACTTACTACATTGCCATTTTATTTTCTCCACCATATTGCAGTCTGCTGCAATTACAATATTTTTACATTTTTACTTACATTGCAGGTATTTTCGCTCTAATAGCCGACTCAAATATGTCCATGTACAGTACCTAGGCCTATACATACATATTGAAAGCGCTTACACACCGCAGTTTTTTCAGTTTAGGGGTTTCGCTCTTGGTGGGGAAAAACCCTTTGCCTTGTGGCTGTGGGTACAGCTTTAATCGTGTTACTATCGTATGGATAACATGCAGAGCAAAGGCTAATTGAAATAGTTGGAATTATTTTTTTCTATTAAGAATGCACTTTTAAAAAGATCTTCTTTGCTCAACATTCCATCTTAAAGTTATGTCACTTTGCACCCGAATTGTCCTTAATGTCACTTGTGCGTGAAGGTAAACTTGGTGGCGATGGAATCTTTCTATATAGGAAAGCGCTTTAACAGTAAGATGCGGGATGAATAAGACATATTTGAAGCGAATTGTGTATCAGTTTAATCCTTGACAAGTATGGATATGTTTAAATAAAGGGAGAGCAGCCTTTAATAGTGTTCAATAGTGTGGCAGAGCTGCGATAAAGAGAGAACGACTGTACGTTAAGGCACTAAGGCTTTAAAAGATTCCCGGACCCGGGCAGTGTTAGCAGCTGAATAATTATTTTTATACGTTAAGCACACTTTCTTAGTATATTATCGCATTTCCTTTTGATCTGGCAGCAGCTGCATCGGCAAATACGGAAAATTGTATGTCAGTGACTGCTGCGTTGAGTTTTTAAGCACTACGGTCCTTTTGAACTTGAATGTTTTCAAAAATGTGTCCTCTCAAAAGGATTAGTCAATGAAGTACGAAGAATAGCCTACATAAAAATAACAAGGATTGTAGGAATACACATTAGCACTGTGACGGTTAAAATGATCATCGTTTTAGCGTAATCATTGGCTCTTGCATTATCTCCGTAAAATAGGCTATAACATGAAACTATATAGGCTAATATTTAAGGGAATTAATCATTGGGTTCCCCGGTTTGCTATATTGGATATGTTATGGAATGTGTAGTCCGTACCACATGTTATTATTGGATACTTATGTTCATCTGTGAATATTTAATCATTTTGTAACCTTTGTTATAAACCGTTTAGGCTGTATATAGCTGAGGCAAAAAGCCTCCTGTAAAATGTAATGGTGACGCTTAAAAATGTTGCGTTTTGGGTCACGAATGTCCCCTTTACGCTGTTAAATGGAGGATTCATATATATTTTTGGCCTTGTTGATTTCTTATCGCATAGACGTGTATATTCAGAAAGACCTTGGTCTTCTAGTGCATCCCTGCTGCGCTGAACACCGAATCCTCCTTTTCGAGTTTAAAAGCTTCACTTGCATATTTTCTTTTTTGTATGATGCACTGAAAATACATACTTTTGACAAGCGGTTTGGAACATAGAAGTGTTACCAGTCACTTTATAAACTCTTAAACTCCATATATGGTAGAGTAGCTGTTGCATTATTTGTTACAGTATGTATGTAATGTTACTATGGAAGATGTAATGTCCTTCTGTAAATGTTGTTTATTGTTGTTTTACCTGAAATAAAGTTTATTAATGCTGAAAAATGTGGAGTATATTATTCATCTGCATTCCGTTAAGTTGGTTGGAAATCTATACACACAGTCTTCCATAGCCCTTTGTCATTTACAGCATACCAAATCTGTATTTCCTCCAAGATTTGATATGTATTCTGTTCAGGCTGGCTGACTTTCTTTTTTGTCCAAGCTATTTTAATTGCATGGTACTATGATTACCATTCACTTTAAACAAACGTAATTGCTCCTTATAGATACTTGGTTCACCTATTATAATTGTCTTGTCTTTGTTGCTGTATAAGTTGAGTAAGAGAGTGAGACAATCCGATCATGTTTACTTATGTACAGCAGGACTGGGGTCAACAATAACATAAAGGAAAGCAGGAAGAGAGACCCAACCGGATGTTCCCCTTAGTGTGTGTTTGTTTTTTTAAATTAACTTAAAATGATTGCTGCTGGCCCTTTCAACTGTCTTCCTTGTAGGATTTGGAGGGAGTGGAACATGGACTCAACTTCCATGCTTAACATCCCTACCCCAACATTCTCCACAGCAGCGAATTATCGGCATATGGAAAAAAGAACTGCCCAAATACCTGTCTGATAAATCAGAAACACGCTTCAGGAGGTATGCATGGACATCTAATTGATTTCTCTCAGCAGAAGACTTAAAATGTACGAATCTACAGAGGCTTCACTGCAAGATGCAAACCATGTTACAGTTTGTTAAGAAGTACCTAAATGAGCCTGCAGAGTTCTGGAAAAAAAAAGTATTGTGGACAGATGAGACTAAGATTGGCTGTAGAGGCTAAAAGGAACTGCCCAAGAATGAAAGACTGAAAGAATTAAAATAATGTTTTCATTGTGAAACATGGTTGTGGGGGTGTTATAATTTGGGGAACTTTTCTGTGGAAATGTAGTTCACTTGTATCAAATTCAAAGCATATCAGAAGTCAATGTCTCAAATTAAATAAATTAAAAAAAGATTAAAGTTAAAACCAGCAAAAGCAGTGATTTTGGTTCAAAAACATAAATCCACTCTTAAATGACACTGCAAACAAAACGTGTAAAAAGTGTTCATGGTAGCATGATACCAATAATAGACAAAGTTTAATGCTTAAGTCATTGTTTCGATAGGCAATGCTGTATGTAGGATTGTAAGAGTATCCCAATTACAAAACAGGAGTAATTACTGAAAATGTCCCACCTGAAATGTAGTCAAAATGAACGGATAAGTTATTTGATATATTGCGAAACTAAGAATGTTTACAGATAATAATTACCATTAATTACCAATAATTACCATTATTTTATACAAATATCTTTAGAAAATAAGAAACTGGTATTATTGTGAATATTAGTTTATATCAGTTGATACCACACCTGCTTAAGCAGGCCATGGAAAACAATTATTTGGTAGTGAATTGGTTTTTGAATTTTGATGTGCGTAAAATACCATGCTATAATTTCCCCTTTCATTTTATAATTAAGGGAAACTGAATTAAAATAACATCTATCCTAAATCCATACCCTTTTCTTAGCCAACTTTGCATCCATTTTCATTGTCAACATGCCCTGTGGGAAATCACTGTGATGTTGCAGTTGTTGGGCTGTAAAGAGCCTTGTTAGGCATTTCCTAAATAATTCTGTTTTCCCTAGCCTATTCAGCATGGGTGGTTTGCCCCGCAATATGTGTTCAAGCAGAAAAGAAGGAAATAGAAATTAGAACACATTTGGAAGTTCTTTGGTTTGAGCAATGTTTCCTGTTTGTACTTTACATTTACACTTTAGTCATTTGGCAGACGCTTTTAATCCAAAGCGAGTGCATAGGTTCTTCCACAAATTAAAGCAAAACATCCATAACTTAATCTTCTGTGTGGAACAATGATAATGTTTAAATCAACAATAATTTCAACAGATTATGTATTGAAAACCTTCACTTTGTGAAGCAAAAACCTATGCAAAACAAGGTGTTGAAATTATTAAGACAATTCCTAAATTAAGAAGATTATGTGCAGTAAATAAAGTGAATAACCCATTATTCTTGGTCATATACACTTGAACGGCGAAACACAACACACTAAGACATAATTCTATAACATCCTTCCCCATAATTTAGTACCCCTACGATTTATTCTTGCATAATAGCAATTTTGAGACAGTTTAGGGCCTCGTTGATTAGAGCATCAGACTCCAAACATCTCCTCAAACCAGCGGTAACTTCAAGCTATATAACACAGAATCAGTTGTAAAAACAGCGGACCACAGACCAAAATGAAAAGGTTAGCTATATTTTAAGTGTTGGTCCTGTAAAAGGCGCGACTTCATCAACTTCCACAATAAAGGCGGCGCCCGATTCCAAGACAAAGGACTCCTTAACTCTTGTTAGTTTTTTGGGGGAAAAGTCACGAGTTATGCCGTTTCTTTTGGGGAGCAAGTAGTGAAATTATTCCAATCACAGCATTCCTGTGTTAGTGCACATCGTTCCTTTCAATCTTTCCAATAGACACACCTCGCAGCCAATAAGAAAGCAATTGGACATAATTTCTTTAGGGATCGTCGCTATCTGACTTCCAAAACACCAATGACTCTGAAAGCTTTTTATACAAGCGTTCCAAAATTTCTTCTTGTTCATGACATTTTGATTGCCCATACCTGTGTGCATTCATACTCATTCTCAATTTCAGGTGCAATACATCATGTAATGATGCTGAAATAAAACAATGTCCATGCACCGTTCTTACCATATGGAGTTAACACCAGAAAGAGCCTCCAGTGGAGTTTTTCAAATTTGTTAAATTATTTTGCGTATCATATGTGCTTATCAATGGAACAAAGATGTCTCACATTTTATGTATTATCCTTGTGTATAATTTTTCTGAAGCTGGGTATCATGTTATAGTGGAAGTGTTATTTTTCATTGCAACATCTTCCTACAAAGCCACACACACCTGTTGTGTTTCTCTGGAGATTCAACTGGAGCCTAGTTATAACTACACATCTTAGAGGACAGAGAAATATGTACAATATAATTTGGTTAGTTGACACCCTTCACTTAAACTCCTTTACAATACTCAAGTCATATTTTTATTAATTAACATAGAAACTGCATAAGGTTCTTAACAAGTGCATTTACTGTACCACTCTAAATAAATGAATGTAGACTATTGCATGTCGAACATTACAATAACCAAACTATAATTAAAAAATTAGGCACGAGATGCTGTAGCATATTCTCGGTATAGTCACAGCTAAATGTGTTGTGGTGTTGTTAGGCACAAGGCATGTGTGTCAGTCCACTATTGGGGTGGCATAAGTTTTGGGTCGCATCAGCAAAAAAGTTTGGGAACCCATGGATTAAATTAATCAAGATTTGTTAAAATATTACATAGCAGATAATCTAGACCTTTCTTGAGCATTATCTGCTATAAGTCACTTGCAGAAGAGATGCGTAATTACAGGTGTCTTTATCCTGCTAAATAGACAAGTATGCAAACATTAATTTGGTGGTAAATGTGCAGGTGATCAATTTAGTGGTTAGAGATCTCACATTGGGCCCCATCACTCCTGAAAAATTCTATATATTTTTGACGGCCCTGTCACTCAAGACCCTTGGAATCATTCTAACTTTCCTACCCTTTACAGCGCCCCTGCTCTTGGTACAGAAATACTGATGACTGCATCGTCAATTTGGATAATTATTTTACAGTGTAACTTGTATGGGGCCCTAGAATAATGAACTGGCCTTTTGTAATGCTGTCGGTACCAGAGGTTGTAGGATCCATTCCCTGTGCCTGCTTTGTGTTCAGTACTAAATTTGACAAATTGTAAAAACCTTATGACAGACTGGTGCAATGTCTCGGGAGTGCATTAAACATTGTAGAAAATTGTTTCGCACCACATAGATTGGGCCAAACTCGAAACCCATGGCAAGCTTTGATGAAGTTAATTACTAAGTAATACATTAGTATTGATCAATGTGAACCACTTCAATTTAACATGTTGATGGATGTAAACTGATAAATGCATAGTCTTTACTTTGCTCTTGATTCGATGTGGTGTTCTTTCACCCAGAACCCATGTTAATGCAAGTTAAGTGTGTTATTACAATCAATACTAACAAATGTTTGATTATGTAAATTATATATGTATTTATAGTTTCAGCAAAACGTTGTGTTTATCTGATAAAATGCAGATTGAAATTAGACAATGGTTCTAGTCATGTGCAAGTTTGCAGGTAGAATTAAAAACAATACTCATGCTTAGTTATGTTTCAAAATAATTTAAATGGGATATGCCCAAAATAGATAACGCTATGAACTGACGTTGAACATTTTTAGAAGGTAAACACACAGAAGCGTACTTGCAAAATTTCGACGATCCCTAAAAGAAGCCATCTGTTTCAAGGTCCCTCCCTTCTTTCCATATGAAGGAGAGACAGCGGGGCGCCTGGAAACAGGTCTGAACAGCGCAGAAGGACTGACACAAACCGTCGGACTGCGAGTGTGGCAGTGTGTTTATGTCTGCGCTGGTTTTCTTAAATTCAGATTTTTACAAAAGGAGATTTTACCTTGAGAGACTCTTGGCTATATATTTACGAGAGCAGTGGGCATCAGCAAATGTGCAGTTGTGGACTCTGAAAGTTTATTCGGGAATTTATTTGCAGGAAAAGGAGCGCTAACAAAGGGGAGTGAAGAAGTGTGTTAGCTAGCTAATAAGCTAGCCAGTTTGTGAAGAAACTGACAAGAAAACTATGGCTGGTCGAAATGCTTTCACAGTGGATTACAGCAAAGCGAGTCGGACACTACTGCCGACGTTTTTTCTGGTATTTCTTGGACTTTGGGGGGTAAGTGGACAGTATGGCGACCGAGGAATGTCAATTCCAGAACACGGGTTTTGTCAGCCGATATCTATCCCACTTTGTACGGACATTGCTTATAACGAAACCATCATGCCAAATCTGTTAGGGCACACAAACCAGGAAGACGCTGGGCTGGAAGTGCACCAGTTTTATCCGCTTGTAAAAGTTCAGTGTTCTCCCGACCTCAAGTTTTTCTTGTGCTCCATGTATGCGCCCGTTTGTACGGTCTTAGAACAGGCTCTCCCCCCTTGCCGTTCCCTTTGTGAAAGAGCGAGGCAGGGCTGCGAAGCGCTGATGAACAAATTTGGCTTCCAGTGGCCGGATAGCCTTGCGTGCGAGTCTTTCCCCGTTCACGGCGCGGGCGAGTTATGTGTGGGACAGAATATGTCCGATAAAAGCACCCCCATTGACCCAACACCAGATGTTTCGGGGACCACTCACGGGCACGCGAAGGGGCATTTCAGGTGCCCAGCTCCATTGAGAGTTCCTCCTTATATGAATTATCGTTTCCTTGGGGTGGACGATTGCGGGGCTCCGTGCGAGCCAACGAAATCACCAGGAATGATGTATTTTAGCCCGGAGGAGCTTAAGTTCGCGCGGATATGGATTGGAATCTGGTCTGTTTTGTGTTGTGCCTCCACCTTATTTACAGTTCTGACCTACTTGGTGGACATGAAAAGGTTCAGTTATCCTGAGCGGCCCATCATCTTCCTGTCTGGTTGCTACACAATGGTTTCTATTGCCTACATTGCTGGATTTCTGCTGGAGGACAAAGTGGTGTGTAATGAGAAGTTTGACAGCGACGTCAGAACTGTTGTCCAGGGCACCAAGAAGGAAGGGTGCACCATTTTGTTCATGATGCTGTACTTTTTCAGCATGGCCAGCTCGATTTGGTGGGTCATCTTGGCTCTAACCTGGTTCCTGGCGGCGGGAATGAAGTGGGGACACGAGGCCATAGAAGCCAACTCGCAGTACTTCCACCTGGCGGCGTGGGCGGTGCCGGCCATCAAGACCATCACCATCCTGGCCGTGGGGCAGGTGGACGGGGATGTCCTGAGCGGGGTGTGCTTTGTGGGGATCAACAGCGTGGACGCGCTGCGAGGCTTCGTGCTGGCGCCCCTCTTCGTCTACCTGTTCATCGGCACCTCCTTCCTGCTGGCGGGCTTCGTGTCGCTCTTCCGCATCCGGACCATCATGAAGCACGACGGCACCAAGACGGAGAAGCTGGAGAAGCTGATGGTGCGGATCGGCATCTTCAGCGTCCTGTACACGGTGCCCGCCACCATCGTCATCGCCTGCTTCTTCTACGAGCAAGCCTTCCGGGAGCAGTGGGAGAGGAGCTGGGTCAGCCAGACCTGCACTAGCTACGCCGTGCCCTGCCCGGAGCAGAAGCCTCCCCAGATGAGCCCCGATTTCACCGTCTTCATGATCAAATACCTCATGACTCTCATTGTGGGCATCACCTCCGGTTTCTGGATATGGTCTGGCAAAACGCTCAATTCCTGGAGGAAGTTTTACACAAGACTGGCTAACAGTAAACACGGGGAGACCACGGTGTGACCTTTGGCACATCGGTGACCCCGGGTACACAAACACTTATCTTTCTCTGAACTGAAGAGTAGCTTTTTTTTGTGGCAATGTGAGAGACCATTTGCCAGTGTAAATAAGCCTTTTTGTGAGATTTTTGTAAGTATATATTTGTATTTAAAGAAGACAAATTCTCTCCTTTTAAAAATCATTTTTACATATTTTGGAAAAAAAAGAAAGGTACAGAATCATTTGTATGTCAGTTGAGCATTGACGGTATCTTTTATGTGGATGATCTTGGATTGGATGCACTGCCAGGACACCTGTTCATGCCATTGTATCCTGTGATCATTTAATGTGACCTTAACTTTTACTTGGGGGGGCAGGGGAGGGGAAAGTATTTTTAGTCTGCATGTAAAAATAGTGTTTATTTTGTGTCCTAATGCCTTCGAATAGAGAGCAGTTAATCTGTGTTCTTATAGTAATTTGAAATGGAAAGAGGGATTTGGATCTGTAATATTTGCAGTTATTATTTTAAAGTATGCCTGTTCTAAGGGAGGTATGCATCCAAATGGTATTTCTACCACTGTCAGCATATTTGGATTTTTCCCTTCATATCAATGGGTAGTATGATTGAGAACTGTGGCCTAAACTAACACCAAAACAAAGGCTTTAGTAGGCAATGGGATAAATGTGAGAGGAAGGCAGAAATAATTTGGGGCTAAACTTGTGTATACACATGCATCGTTTGAATAAACGGGAACTATTTGAATCCAAGTGAAAATACTGAACTAACTGGTTAAATTGTTTTAATTTCCTTTAGTGGAATTTGAGTGTCTGCTAGAACAGTGTTGAGTGCCTTTTTCATGTCTCCTTCGGGAAAATGGGGTGACGTTACTTAAAATGGCCCTGTCTCAGAGGTGGTCATTGGTTCAGCTGCACTTGTGAACGAGGGGCTGTCATGACAGCTGACACGTTAAACCAGAGACAGATGCAAAACTATGTGCACAATGAAATCTCTTTAAACTCATGAAAAACCCAATTATAATTTTTGCCCCTGTATCTCAAATAGAAGCACTCATAGAATGAACTAGTTTACAAAGTTATTGTAAACTAGTTTTTAAAAATGCAAGACACGTTCCCAGACCATACGGTTGCATCTTACAGAATATATAAAATTGAGAACAATGCAGTCTGAGAACCAACAGGAAGTTGATGTTTTATTATTTTTTTCCTGAATGTTACTCATTGAAGGCCTTTTTTCAAATCCAAATATTGGAAGATGTATTAAAGAAAGCAGTTGTGATCCTGTAAAATCAGCATGTGAAGTGTCTTCACATGAGAACTTTATGCCAAATGGTCCTGTTGAGCTGATGTTATGTTTGAGGTGTGCCTTTTCATTGGCTGGCTTCTTCCCAAGAGGTGTCTGTGTCCAGACAGTATTGTTTCTCCAGTCTTTTGAAAGGCAGTGCGGAGGACTGGTCTTCCGTCTCAACAGGATGTACACGGGCCCGGATTCACTCCCAACCGCGCTGGGATTCTGCCCTTTGTGTAACAAATTGGAATATCAATTTTAGGCATTGTTCAATAATTGTTTTGTACAATTCAACAATCACCAAACTTGTTGATAATGCATAATTTTCAGGTTGGGTGGAGAAGATAACATTAATCATTGTTAAAAGCTCCATGACAGTTGGATTGAATGTGTGATGCTGGTCTTGGCTGGCGACTGGAAGGTTTTAGGACCCGAGGGATGGTCTTTGTTCTGGGGGCCTCGTCCCGCTGTGCACAAACACAAAGAACGGGCCCAGAGTAGACTTCAAATTGCACATATTTAGGCTGTCCTTTTTGCAAATGACTGACTGATTTTCTTGAAATCATTCTCTTGATTTATGATTCCGCGCAGGAAATGCTCCCCTGAATGGTATTTAGAGGGTTTGACATTGTTTCACAGACATTATTGTCCTTAAATGCTCTCTGCATGGATCTGAGAACAATATTTAATCTTTTTAAAATGTTAAACCCTGCTTTTTTCACAACAATGATATGTTTGATTTTTATGCATTTTGTTTTACTATCAAAGAATTCTCTATATTTATAGAAAATAGGTTTATATGTTCCATACTCAATTTCTCTAGAAATAAAAGCCCACATTTTGTACAAATTATGTTTCTGGGATATGTTATTATGAATTTATTTTCCTTAATCTGCACCTGATGTTTTAATGTTGAAATTTCACAAGTGGCCTATTTGTTTGATTTCTTGATCCTGTTGAATGATCCGTTTTAAGGGGTGCTTGCATTTTTTTTTTAAAGGCTGGTGGGGTGGGTGGGTGTGGAATTTGCACATTCTGTTTTTGTGTTTTAAATTCTGTCAATGGTTTAGTAATTGGTGAATGTTAATTTTTCAAAATCTATGCCCTACAATTTTAGGAATTATTCCAAGTAAGGTTTCCTTTACATGATATAGCCTAATTAGTTTTAATTGTCATTGAAATCCTACTGTTTACACACCACAGGCTTTTCTGGAGTTGCATTTCTGGAACATGCATTTTGGTACACGTCATATTTATCAGTGACCAACAGTGTTCAGCTTTAGCACCAGCAAGCCTACCCCTGTTACCATTGTGATAGAGCAGTGTTCTATCAAGCCGTTGAAGTCCAGTTAACCAATTGCAGTCTGCCCTGAATGTTGGATTGCATATACGATGGGCTAAACCAAATTAATTTTGAGCGCACCTTTGCCAGTGGAATATTTTTGAATGTTAAATAATTTTTAGTGAATTAGTAAAAAATGCTGATCCTTGGTCAAAGAAAGATTATTTGGCCTTTCTGATATAGACCGATAGTAACTGTAATCTTGCTCTTTTTTCATTGTCTGTCTTGTGCATTTTGCACTATAGATCTAGTGCTTTCTTTCCGAGTGGCTGTCTCTTTACACTGAATTAGGCACCGGGCAGATGTAAATTAAATGTCCTTGCATTATCGGTCTCCCATTGTTAACATGCGTCTTCCACGTTGTGCCGGGAGGTAATTTTATTCCGAAAAGCATCGAGTACCAGGCCCAGGAATGCTTGCACGCCACATTCCTGCCTCCGCTGTCGTGCCTGGGTCCCTCGGTGGAATTCGTGGCCTGACAGACACGGGGGAAGCCCGCGACATGCGCGCAGTGCCACATGTCTGAAGGCCTAGTCACAATCTCCTCTTTCTAACTCCATTTGCAGAGCAGATGCCCGTATGTATGTTGTCTTTCATTATGGCTGGTGTCGTTGAAGGAATTTCGCTGAGCCAGAATGCTGCAGTAGTCTCGTTGGAATATGTTGTTCATATTCCTGTCTTGGCCGTGTTAATGTCAAACGATCATTCCGTAGGGGTTCAGTCCTCATCCACTTAATGTTTCTGTGCTTCAAGTTCTCCTGTCACCCCAGTGGTTTTTTCAAATTAGACGCCAGCCTCTTTGAATAATTATTTTCGAAAGGAGAAAATAAGGGGAAAAGTAAAACGCCTGCAAAACAAAAGAAAATTTCCATGTGTCGTTGAAAGTTCAGAAATCCTATGTCAGCTTGAAATGTGCAGTTGGCATGCAGTAGCTAAAGGCAAAACCACTTTAACAAGTGTTGTGCCACACCTACATTTGAATGACTGATTTCAGACAGACAGGTATTCAGTACATGTAAAGGGTTTTATTTAAACGCAATCATGGAAATGTCTTCAGTGTAATCACAATTTCTACAAAAAGCACTTACGGGCCTATAGCAGAATTTATAAAATGGGTTGTTACAATCCAGGATGCTGATTGGCTGGGAGGACGTTCTACGGTTTTTAAAATCTGATGCAGTAACAGTTAAATCATATCCTGTTTGTTAGCGGTATCACACGGCCCACAACATATTACTTTATTACAAAATGAATAATTGTCTATGTTCTTACCATTTTATAGCTGTGCTGTATCATGAGCAGTCACAGATAGGGGGTTGCTGGTGCTTCACATTGTGTCTAACGACAGCCCTGTAGCTGTGATCACATTCACAATGCAGTACAGCCTCTCCTGCCATATTGCATGAGTTCTCATAATTCCACATTCAGTCGATATTGTGCCGTTGCATAACAGTCAACCTTTGTAAAATGTCACTGAAATATCAATGTTTTATTGAATATGTAATTTTGGGGGATGGGACATTTTATTTCCGTAGCCGTAATCTGTGCCTGTCCTCTGTAGGCCAGTGTTGGAACCATGGGTATGTCTGTATGTGGGTTCCCACATATTACACAATGCAGTGGATTTATTGTACTAGTGAGTTGGGCCTGTTATTTGTCTGGCCGCAGGAACAAAAGGTGGTGAGGTTTCTTTGGTCTTAATTCATGATTTCAGATCAGCCCTTGGTTGATGTGACCCAAAAAAACGCTACCTTAGGTAATGTTCAGGTAGAGGAGTGGATTCTGCATTTCCTGTCAGCTGGAGGAGTGTCCTCCACCTTCCAGACACATCGTCTGCGCCCGTCTTACTCCCTGCTGTGACCCTCGCACCTTTCCTCACCTCCTGGACGTGTGTTGACATCTGCAAATGCAATGCCAGGAACAAAATAAAACCAAAGGTAGCCAATTCTGTGACGTGGTCGGCACTTTTGGCTGGGTAAATGTTTTTCTGAGAGTGTCTGTTGCCCATCTTGAATTATTAGCACTTGCTCTTGATGGATATGTACTGGGACTCCAGGTGTTCAAACCGAAGATTTACTTCAGGGTCTAGAGTGTCATGGTGAGACAGCTACTGTAGCCCTCTGGGAGGGAAGCAAAAGAAAAAAAACCGTTAAAAATTATTTCACAGTATTTGGCAATGTACCCTTTAACTGCATTGTCTTAAAATCGGGAAAGGCTATTAAGAATTCATTGTCATGTAGGATTGTATTGTGTATTTACAGCAAGTAAAGCAGGATTTATTTTTATTTCTGCCCATAGCATGGTTGTTTGAGCTGAAACTTTTGTTATTTTTATTTTATTTTTTATTTTTTTTAACGGTTTGCCGGTCATGGGGTGACATTGGCTCAGGCGGTAAGAACAGTCTGAGGGTTGCCGGTTTGATACTGCCCTGGGTGTGGCGAAGTGTCCCTGACTCCTACCCCCTAAATGCTCCTGACGAGCTGGTTGGTGCCTTGCATCGCAGCCAATCGCTGTTGGTGTGTGAGTGTGTGTATGAATGAGTGAATGAGAAGCATCAATTGTGCAGCGCTTTTGATGATACATAGCTCTATAAATGCCAACCATTTACGGCAGATCTATGGATATGCAGTTCAGTGGGCTCCAGAATTATTTCCCCCCTGACTCACAATGCACAAAAGTACTACTGCAGTGTGGTAATGCAGTGCTCTGCTTTGTAAGTTGGTACTCATAAAAGCTAAAAAATGTACCTCCTTCCTTTTTCAGTCCTCTCCATTTTTGGAATGGTCAAATATTTGCAGCGTATCACAGCTCTGTTATCAGTTTCGGGAGGGCTGAAGGTGAGCTTGTGCTCTGTGAAACATGGCACTTGTTTTCACACCTTGGTTGAACCAACCTTGCACAGACATGAGTCAGAAAAAGTACTCCCTGTGCAGCTCAACAGGCAAGCGCCCCTTCGACCAGCGGCCTTTTCTGATGTGAGTTTAGTCATCATCCTGGATGGCTGAAACCTGCTTTCCAAAAGGGAGCATCCGTATTAGTCACCCTGCAGGGTGCCTGCCACTCTAGGCACTGGCATGTTCCTGACCGTGGGTCCACCCCAGCATTGGGACCACTCCACCACCCTTCCAATGTTGTCTCGAAAGGCGGCGTATGCGGCCATTTCTGTGTTTCCCAGGCGGCAACCTTAAAAATGTAGCAAGAAGCTTGTAAAGTATAACTTTTTTTAAAAGCTGGTCTTGATTAAATGTTGACGGAAGGCCATCAGAATTCCAGAAATCCACTCTCGCTTGTTGTGGCTCCCCCTCCCCTCAGAAAACAGCAGTCTGATGTCAAGTACATCTGGAAGTCATTTAGCGCTAGCTCCCATGGATGTGACATTGGGCCTCGCTGCTGAGCTCCTGTCATCAGCTCCAATACACACAGTGCACACCTCATTTCCATTTGCCCCTCAAAGAACAGAGCCAAATAAAAAAAGAACAAAATGGAGAGAGGCAACGGCACCACATTATTCACAATATTTTGTTCACAGCAGGCACTGTGCCCATCTGATATTCCCGAAAGGAATGATTTTGGCCAGCAGTGATTGCACTGGTAGCGTCAATATAAAATGAAGATGAGTGCGTATGCGCAGTGGCTGTTTTAAATGGATGCTTGTGAACCGACAGAGAGACCGGCTGCCCCGCGGGATGGGGTAAATTCCCTTGCACAAGTCATAATTAAGGTTTGTGATTTACTGCGACAGCGTAATCAAAGATAGCGCCATGCGAGCCCCTTCTCTCGGGAGAAGTGTGCCGCGCCTAACAAGACGTCAATCAAAGGGCTCCGAGCCCTGCAGGGAGGCCACGTCATCCCGCGCTCCTCTCTCCTCTGCTGGGAGGACACGTCATCACGCGCTCCTCTCTCCTACTGCACGCGTCTCTCTGCCATGCTCGCGCGCTCCCATTCTTCTCCAGAACAATGTAGGAAGTGAAAAACACCAGCACTTTCCGTTACAGCCAGGGTTATTAACATTTGTGAATGAGCACCAGCTCAGAACCAATGCCATGGAGGTTGTGATAGGTTGAATTATGTTGTTTGTTTGTTTGTTTGAAATATACCCTGGTGTAACATCCAGCTATGACGTACTTGAAATACCAGCTACCAGCTGTTTCAAAACATGCCTTGAACTGGTCTAACTGGTCAACCAGCTACCAGCTGTTTTAAAACCTAGCTTGAGCTGTTTTTTTCAGCAGGGTGTAGGCCAATGGGATAGGAATGGACTGTGGGTCTGAGGTTTCGAGCTTTATTGTGAGGCTGTATTGGAATTATGTGTACTTGCATGAAGTCTGCGGGCACAGAAGTAAGAGTGAGAGTGGTTATCATAGTTAATTCTGAGAAACCCCAAAATGTGTCAGTCTTGGTACAGAGCATGGCCCACAAAGACAAATCTGCATACCTGCCATCTGAATGAAGCCCCAGCTTTGGGAACATAATTCTCCCTCAAAGCCAGTAAGTGGATCACAATTTAACTTTGAGTACTGCAAGACTTTGAGTTCCATACCAAGTACCACTGTAATTACCTTTAAAGTAATCCATAAATAATCTATTATGAATATATCTTATTCAGTTTCTTTTTTAAAACAATTGTCTGTTTTTGGCTGTAGCTTTTTTACCAATGTCTGGTATTTATAACTTTTTCTGGTGGCTATGTTTGGAATATGCATCACTGTGTTTATTCTGATGCAATACTTCTCTGTTGTCATTTCCACTGGACTCATCACCTGTCAGTCTTCATGTTTATGATACCTGTCATTTCTAACTTGTTTGTGTGGTTTCATTCTGAGGAGGGATTTCCCCTCAGTGTCATACATTGTTTATACCATCTCTTAATTAAAATTCCCTTCCCAGCTTCCCTTAAAATTCAAGGACATCACTCATCAAGTACATAAATCTCAGAAACTCTTTAAACAATGATGGGCAATGAGCCAGTTGCATTTCATACAGAACTTGCCCTGCTTCAATCGGAAAATATTTGTTTTTCACGTCTACACATTTTCTCTTGCTCACAGCTTTATAAAAGGAGAATACATAGGAATAGAAGGAAGTGTAATTATATTGTTTTGTTGTAATATTCTTGTTGGCAATTTTTTGTACAATTGCATGTTGCAGATGTGCCCTGTGGAGGAATGTAGATGATATAATCTGCACTGCACTGACACTCGACACTTAGCCCACTATGGTAAACAATTCTTTTTCATGGGAGACTCCCTACCCCAATTGTCCCATTGGCTCTACTGCGCATAATGTACAGTATGTAAGCAGTATGCCACTTCTTATTTAATTATCTGTCTGAGTGCACCACACATGTACACCATTTAACAGCTCTTCCCACAGCATGGTTTATGGAGCTCTAACAATAAATTACAAGATTGGACCCAAGGTTGGAGGGTCTTCAGTTTTTGATTGAAATCTTTTGCTTTGTACCTGTCCCTTTAAATGAATTGCATGCCTGTCTCTGTATGGTTTCAGCAGCTCGGGGGAACCTGACTGTAGATGAATGGTGGAACGGTACCCCATACACTGCAACAACACTGAATGCGCCCCCTAATCCCTGATGACTTGTTAGACTTCGACTTTTGTCTAATGTTTCGTATGCAGATTGTCCCCATTAGCAAAGTCGAATGGCAAAGATCGATGTCTTGTCAAACAACAGAGAACAGCCTTAGTGTGCTCTTCGCACAAAAGGGAGTTTAGCACGTGCACTTTTGAATCTGTTTTTCATGACATCCACAAACTGTGTTAATAAATCCACATGTGAAGCAGTCCAAAGATATGAAAGCAATCTTTTAAGTTCAATACTGAATGACTTTCAACTTTCTAGCATGTTTATAATATTGGAGCATTTTAATAAATATTGAAACGAAGATCGATCTAAATGGGAATTGTATGCTAAATATACCATCTAACTGATACGTCTGTGAGAAATACTCCCCAAATAAACTACTGAATGAGGATAACATGCATCGATATTATCATGTTTTTTTGTTGTTAAATGCATGAGTAACCAGCAGCACTTTATGATACCGTATTAGTCGGTCACACATGGCACACCCTGTGAACAACTGCTGGCCACCAGTGCTCAGTGAGAACAGATGCAATGCTGTCCTTAGAGCTGAAATGTCTCACATTTCAGGCTTCTGGAACACTGTGGTCCTTTTCCTCCAATCAGATTGCTTCCGTAGCCTGGCTCTTGATATATCTATAAAACCTGAGATCAGTGGTTTTGTACTAAGACCTGTCTTTACATGGTGTCATTAGAAACAACATGTCCATGCAGCTGTATATCTTTGTGATATATGGTCAGTCTGAAAAGTTAATGGATTTGGATAAATGGATTAGAGTCTCTGGTTGAGAAGTGCCTACATGTGCAAGCAGAGGCTGAAATTGTGCAGATGAGCTGCACTGAATGAATGGGAACTGCATTTTCCCCAGGGGAAAGACGAGGGAGGACAGATCATATGCAGTTATCATTGAGATCGTCCACAGAGTCTCTGAGACTGTGCAAATAAGAATAGGCAAGCATGACATTTCTTAACGGAAACAGCATGTTTTTAACCTCAGACATTTTTAAAATAAGACTGCTTGTGTTTGCTGTATGTGTACATGTGTGTTCCTGTGGTGCTGACATAACTGATCCCAGTGTCATAGAGCATAGAACTCAACCTATTCCTCTGAAGTAGTCAGGATGTGTGTGGTGAATGTGAGTGGCAGCAGCCCAGAGTGGGAGGATTGAATTCTCATTGGACATTTTTAAATAGTGAACCTGGATGGAATACATTCTATTGAAATTGTCCAGTCCCTCTAGCTTCTTTCAAAACGCACTAAGGAAAGTAAAGGAAAGTACTGCCCGATTATAAAATAACACCCGTCAATGTTAGGATTGGACTTGGACGTAGCCGTTTTTGATTATCTGCTTTACATGAAAGGAGATTGGCATTCATTATACTATATCCTATCATCACACACAGTACAATTTAACCCATATCTTATTTTCCAGCTGCTTATATACAATATGCTAGCTACTTAACCATCAACTTGAGCTATTTTTAACAAAACT
The DNA here is from genome assembly GCF_963514075.1 of Conger conger. Taxonomy (NCBI): domain Eukaryota; kingdom Metazoa; phylum Chordata; class Actinopteri; order Anguilliformes; family Congridae; genus Conger; species Conger conger. The sequence goes on along the minus strand of NC_083760.1, from coordinate 64,020,872 downwards.
AACATTGGGAATTATCAGCTATTTTACTGTTCTTATGTGCATTAGACAAAAGTTTGAATACAACTGTATGCATTTTTAATGATTAGTTACTTGTTTCTGAGGTTTTCTGATCCCATTCCTCTTTGCAGTCCTTTAATTGTTTGCTTAAGGCCTCCATTTCTGCCCACGGGACATTTGGCACTATACCACAAACTGAACTGAAGTTTTTTTACAGTTTATGTAACACACAATATACATACACGATTCCAGGTCAGACTCCTTTCTACATTGCTTCTAGCTTTATGGATATGTTTAGAGTAAAGAAAGATTCACCCTGGGCCACTGGGGGATACTACAATACACAGAAAGAAGCCATTATTTTAAAACATTTAAAATGAGGATATTTTTCTGTTGCGTATGACTTTTCACATAGCCATCATGCTTAGATTTTACAACTGGATACTGTGCAAATAATCCTGTCAAAAACAAAACATCTGGCAAGACAGCCCTTGTTTCTATGCAAAGATCACAATGCTCCAACCTTGCACCATGTCAATATGCAACAATACGATGGTGGTATAATTGCAAAGATAATATGATAATCACCCTTTAAATTACTAAAAACTATGGCCCAGGTTTCATTAACATGGTATGTAGTCATTGGTTTACAAGCAGTTGGTATAGAACTAAATGGCAATGACTGGTACCAGAGGAAATTGATGCCAATTCATAATGATATGTAGTAGTCTCTTTGTGTTTGAATATTATCATTATTGCATTGACCAGCATCAGCTTTTCATTACTTCTGAATCGTTGATGAAGAAGCACTGCAGATCATAATGCATGTATGAAATGTTGAATATTCTGTGTTCATGATGAAAAGCACAGACAGGGGCATATAAATAACCTCCAGTCACATTGTGCTGTGTGTAACTCAGGCCAGGGCGAGCTGCCTGCCAGAGGACTCGGGCTCTGATGTGGGCAATCAGCGCCCTGCTCAGCGCTCCCCAGAGCCTCGTCTCAACCCGCAGCGCCGGCCGTCATCACGGCTGTGTGCCAGATTCATCAATTCAGGAACGGCAATTGAGAAAACAGACGCTGCTTTTTAAAAGTTTGACGTGTTATGTGTATCAGGAGAACCGTTTACATAGTCACTGCGGCTTTGTTACAGGATTTGAATTGGTCGGATGCAGCTCCTTCTTTCACAAATTAAGAGAGGGTGTAGGAATCATACCCTGAGTGCTCGGAGAACCTCCATCAGCAGGACTATGACAGAAGTCCAGGATGAGGGACATGCCCAAATGTACAATTTAGGACAGTTATACAGAACAAATGTTTCATCAATGCGCAGTAATGGTTTAGAAACCCCAGGGGGCTTATGCTAGAAGCTCACCTAAATTATTTTAATGAAGAAAATAATCGAGAGATAATACATTTACTCAATTAATGGCACAACCTGGATTTGCATTTGGAGTTTATCAATTAATTCTCTATTATGTATTGTTCATTGTTACATACTGGTGATAACCTAGATTAATTTTCACAGCATCTGTATATTTGGCAAACTGATTTCCATGACTGTGCTCTTTTGAAATGCCATAAGCACAAGTAAAATGTGGACCATCATTTAACATTTTTGTCTGGGAGGTTAATCTTCAAATCAAATCAGTTTTATTTGTATAGTCCTTTTTACAGAGGAATGTGACAAAGACGCTTTGCAGAGTAACAGAGGGGAAAAACCGGGCCTGAATAACCAAAAAGCAAGCAGTGAGGTAAACTCCCTGGTGGGAAGAAAATACACTCAAGCGGAGGTGAGAAAAAACTCCCTGATGGGAAGAAATCTCTGCAGGAACCCGGCTATAGAAGAGGAGCCCCTCCTCCAGCCTGTTGCAAAATAGGGTGTAAAAAAAAAAAAAAAAAAATTCCAATAGAATACATGTAACAGAAATGTAATGAAATGCATTGAGCAGGTTACAGTTCTGGTATTAAACTAGCAGATGGAAGTAAAAACCATGTTTAGGAATGTATATAATCTTAAATGATTGATGACTTTGTGCGATTTTGTGATATTTTAATGTAAGTGAACATGCACAATGGTTTCAATTGCCGGGTCTGCATTGGCAGAAGATGTCCTCTCACTTTAGTGTGGTTTACGCTTTCTCAGAGGCTGTCAGGTGTAGACATAGCCTGTGAAACACTATGATTTAACACCACCATGTGTGCTAGTTTTGTTCAAGGGCAAACTGAGACCTCTTCAGTTTTGTTCAAGGGCAAACCGAGACCTTTTCAGTTTTGTTCAAGGGCAAACTGAGACCTCTTCAGTTTTGTTCCAGGGCAAACTGAGACCTCTTCAGTTTTGTTCAAGGGCAAACCGAGACCTTTTCAGTTTCCTTCAAGGGCAAACTGAGACCTCAGTTTCGTTCAAGGGCAAACTGAGACCTCTTCAGTTTCATTCAAGGGCAAACTGAGACCTCAGTTTCATTCAAGGGAAAACTGAGACCTCCTCAAACAACTCATCTCCATAAGATCTTTTGGCAGAGTTTGCTGGGAACAGTTGGACGCAGAAGAGAGGATGAAACGGATGTGAATGATTTTAGCGTTCTGTAGAAGCCACCAATCTCCTATCTGCTAGAACAGCGTAAACAATCTTCGTAAACAAAAGTCTTTGTTTATAATGCTATAATTTCAGTGCAGTTTATACAATTGATAGGTCAGTGGAGTGGAAACTTAACAAACTCTTGTATGCTTAGATCATGATCAGATTATGATATCTCTTTAAAAAGTGGCTACACCTGTGCGATTGCTTACAGTGACTACAAAATCACATCAGCTTGAATAAATCATGTGATTGCCGATTTAAATAGTTGAAGGTGGCCTATCCTTGTTTTGTACTATTTTGCCAAACTGCATTTTCAATCAGCTCGGTAACAAACAAGCGGCACAGCTATTGACAAAAAGTACCTGTCATCCATCTCTACAGTATGTCCTCTATGCTCATGTGATTTGCCTCTGAATTGTACTTTCCAAAAAAAGTCAAATGCATCTATATTGCATACATTTCATCACTGTTACAATTGCTTTCCACTCGCAGCTACTTATATAGCCAGTTATATCACACATACAGTATAATGTGCAGCATGCTTGTAGAGATATCTGTCAAGTGTTTGTGACCTTCAGATTCACTAACCTTTCAAACGGCTCGCTTGGTATAAACGCAGTTAAAAGGTAGCTCTGTGTGTTTTGGCAGTCCGCTGGACGGTACACGCCTGGCATTTCCTTAATAAGGAGAGAACTGCTGTGAAAAATGCATTAATTAAACCCCCTGGCCAGTTCTATGCTCATTATTTTCTCGTTGTATTCATGAATTTCACATGCTAAATTGTGACGTGGGGTGGAAAGTCCATACAAATGAAAATAATGGATCCGCAGCTGATGCGGCACCCGGTTCCCTCTGCCTGACATAACTGGAGGAGCTCGCAAGCTGCACTTCAAAAGGCATTTCTTCAGGCGACAGGCTTTTTTAAAAACCTGGAACCATAGAATCCCATAAAGCAAGCAAACAACACACAACCTCAGCTGTCAAGGTCATAGAGAGGCCTTTATTTATTTGTTTCATTGCAGAATTTTGAAGGATTCTTGGCACTCTTTGTTTTTATAGGAGAGCATTGGCGGCTCTGGCTGGGCTGGATTGCTGTCGGAGGCCTGGAATTTCTGCGGGAAACAAAAGGAGCTTTCTGCAGGCACCAGCCATTATTAGTGGTATCCCAATAATAAAACCACTGCTTGGAGAAGTGAGCTGCAGAATTTCCTGTTACTCATTCTCTGCCAGAAATTAGGACATCACTACTTCTGGATGGAAACCGGCTATACACAACTATACGCAGAGCCAGCATGGCTGAAGACCAAACCTAGTTGTCAGCAGACAAAATATTATTACCCTATTAAGAAATATATAGTTTAGTTTTTGTATTTTCAAGTTGCTTAGCGTTGATCTCAAATTAAATTGTACAACAGTAGTGTTCCATCTGGGAATCTAATCTACAACTTCTGAGTAACAGTCCTAGTCCCCAAGTATTTTGCTGCACTACCATCCTAATGATAGCATTAAATATGGCAAAGCACATCTGTTTGTGACGGCCGTAGCCAAGATCATTGGTTTCTTACCCATTCCTTTACACAGATACATCTTTGAAGTTTAATGATTTGTGTCCCAGGTGGGCTGGAAAGAATGCTGCGGTTTTAACATTTGATGATGATGAAAATGTATTATATGGAAACATTCTCAAATCAAGTAAAAGTAAAAGGCTTCTGATGGAAATAGTCTCAGAATTGAAAGCCAGTGACACTCTAGCATTCCCATCATTCATGGCTTAATTTTATTATTTACACATCATACATATTGGCCATAACATCCATACAATATGGATACTAACCATAACACAAATAATACAAAATTCAGGAGCATGTGCAATCGACAGAGCATTCTTCTGCACTAGGGGAAGCATAAGGGGAGGGGGGTTAAGATGATTCCAGAGGCCCTCACTGATAGGGGCGCTCAGAAACCTTACCGCATAGGATTGTCTGGGGTGGTGGGGCCCAATGTGGGCTCTCTTCATGTGTCCCACAATCCCTGGTGGCGCCCATGTTATCCACATGCATACAAAGCCAGTGCTACTCGCTGGATAGGCCATACATATTTATAAACAACTACTGTTTCACTAAACCCTTTCTCTATAAATGAAGCATACATGCATTTTAGGGGGCCTGCTGTATGTCTGTTTTTGTATGTGAATGTCCTGGCCATTGTTTTGATATCCAAGCCAGACTCCTACAGGATGTCTCGTTGATGGACGTGGAGTAATCACACAATGGCGGGAAATAATTCATGTTGGAGGTGCTGAAAAATAGTTTCAGGTCCGTGATAGCACACTAGAGTATTCACAAGAAAAAAAACATTTTGACAAATATTACACATTCTCATATTAAAGCTTTGCTGACTATTCTCATCTGCATGTTTGTTTGTTATTGTCCTGCGGCAGTGCCCAGGTTTGCCTCATATGTTTTCTTAAGCATTGGGGGCATTTTTCCATTGTCTAAACGGTGATAAAATAATTTTGTCAAAGAGACCTGACTCTTTCTTTCAAAAGGTTTGAGTATTTGTATTTGTACTATTATAGCATTTTTTTTCCTACACATATGTCAAAGGAGATCCTCCCTGGTCACTATTGTGGACACTGCGGGAAGATATGTATAGCTCCTGAATTGTGGGATGTTGATATAGCTTGAAAAGAATCCCTAGCAGGGTTATACTTGGTATAAATCCTGTCCATGTCACATGTAATTTAGCTGTTCTCTTATAAGAGACCTGACTTGATAACAATAGAGACATAAAGACAGAAGTTATTAGCCTCAGAAATAAAATGTTTTTTCTGTTTAACATAGTTAAACATAGAAAGGTTTATCTTTCTGTTTTGTCTTGTTTTAAAAACTTGCAGTTGTTAACATATATAACATCATTCACTGTTATGTTAGCTAGCAGATTATGCTTCAAGCAACTTGAGCCACTGTTATTACCAACAATTGTATTAGCCTCAATCAATTTCATCCATGGTATTACAACTGTGTACTTTAACCACAATCAGCATTAAGCTCAAGGCTCACTCGCTGGTCTGGCACCTGCAGGATGCAATATTTCCTCATCTATATAATGATTTAAAATTAGAAATAATACACAAACAGGAGCTGAAATGAAGGTCCAATCAGAGATAATGACTATCAACTTTCACCAAGACTCCACCAAGATAATGCTTTAAAAGACAATTTGGCTTAGCTTCTTGTAAGCTGAAATGTTAGAATATGCAGTTTGAGAGAAAAAAAAGGTATTCATTTTCAAGTGTCGCCATATACTTTGATAGGACACATGCATGTGTGTAGGGTAGTCATAGAATACATCACATCACATGCTTTGGAAGCCCAAGAGCCATAAATCACCTGCTAGATAAATATTGTTGTCTTACTGTTGAAAGGCTGCTGCTCTGCCCTTTCTCTTCCCTAAATGACTCGTATAAATCAGATGTTTTAACCTGATCAAAGAAGAATGCAGTTATGCATATGCAGTGAGTTCATCCGTTGGTTGTTACATATGCTTTCATTCCCAAATTTCGGAAGAATCTGGGTTGTAGTTAATAAAAAAAGGCAGACATAGCCCAAACAATAGGCTTACCAAAATGAACTGTCTGGAACATCATTAAGAAGAAAGATAGCACTGGTGAGCTCAGTAATCTCAAAGACCTCTACAGTTGATGACCAAAGAATTCTCACCTCCCCCATCCCCAAACACCTGTCCAAAAGATCAGAAACACTTTTCAAAAGGCAGGCATGGATATGCCAGTAACTACTGTCTGCAGAAGACTACAGAGGCTACACTGCAAGATGCAAACCACTAGTTACCTGCAAACACGAAATGGCCAGGTTATAGTTTACTAAGAAGTACCTAAAAAAGCCAGACATGTAAGTCCCTCTTCCAGAACTCTCAAGTCCTTTTCATTTACTTTTCTCTTGCCTTACATGATGTCAAGCTCAGTTGCCACATTAACAGTGTGTGCAAAATTGCATAGCCAGGTATTTCTTAATCATGAAAGTGTGCGTCACAGTTGTGCTCTCCTGCTGTGGATGAACTGAGCACATTTAGTGATTCCAGGTGTGTGCTCTGTAATTTATAAGTGTTTCCCCTGCCGTAAGCTATGAACTATGAATCTGCTCGGAAACACTGCTGGGATTTGTTTATTTGCTCTCCCGTTCTCTTAAAAATGGGGTTTTATTTTTTCATGTAACCAAAAGCAAGGTCAGGGGAAAAGAGGACAATACAGAGATACTGTAAGATTATTCAGCAATAAAATTATTGAACTACTACAGAGGTGGGCATAGTGACACATATAGTCACTGATAAATGGCTTCTGCAATTCATGTTAACAGTACCAAAAGGTGTGTCCCAGAAATGATAATACATATTATATATATAATAATATAACGATATAAAGTCAAAAGAGGGACAAGGTGTCTCATGACATTTCACCTGCCTTGTGTCGCTCTCAAGGAGAACCTTTCTGCCCCTGAGATATGCCACATCTCCGACCCTGGCTAGCACATGAACCTCAGAAAGGGGCCCCATATCCTTACTTAACAGAGGAGCTTCTAAATTTTCTGTATATGACAGTCTCATATTGCACAGTGATTGGTATATCAAATCTTAATATAGTTTAGCTAGTACATTACAGTACAGGGGAGAGTGGGGCACAACCTAACACTTTTAGGCTTTTGCTTAATTAAAGATATTTACACATATTAGAGTAAATATTTTTAATCTACGAACAAGATATGTGTCTTTGCTACTGCCATTAGTACAGTTCTAGGACATTCATGGCAATTACAATTCAACCAAAAGTAGCATAATTTAAAAAATGTTACAACTTGCCCCCTCTTGGGCATGTTGTAACAGCATCCAAAATGTTTGAAAAGTTCTAATACAAAGCAACATTCCTTACTGTTAATCTGTTAATTGTCCTGTAGAAATTGTCTATATACTGTATATACACACAATTAATATGTGATGAATATTTTGGAAAACATGGATAAGAAGGAGGGCTATAAAACAGAATAAGTGCATGGTATACATGGAATATATACACTTACATGAAAAGTGGCTGATGCATTTATAATAGACAAGAGTATGGAACACAGCATTACAATTTTCCCCATGCTGTACTAGTTGTGACTCACACAACTAGTGTGACTCACAGTTTCTGCTTGTTAGTGTCAAATGTCAAAACTATAACCCACGAGACAGTAATTTACATGACATATATTTGGAGTCTGTGGTGTTCACACATCATCAGTTAATAAAAAATAAAAAAAACTTGCATGGTGCTAAAACACAGAACTGTTAATAACTCCTGATAAAGTTTTCTAATCTTCCTGTCACTCACTCACGAGAAGCACATATAATTAATATGTCAAAACAAACACAGCATTCTAACTGAAACACAAACGCAAAATCCCCATGATTCGACATGCTGCTCATTTGGTTGTTCCCTGCGCTCCCCTAGGTATAACAAATGTTTGGAGGCTACCTGTCCTTCTGAATACATGATCATTTGAGGGTATATCATTATGACCCTGGTTGTACCTGCACATGCAGCCTGCAAAATATACATTTTCATAAAATTGGATTATTTATTTCGTATCTTGGTGCTTTATAGGCAGCCAACCTATTTGCCTCATCTATAGACTCCCATTCATTTTGGCACTTCTGCCTTTTTGACAGATTAATTATATCTGAAAATAAACCTATAAAATAGGTTACAGATAGATGTTGGATCAAAAGAAATGTTTCTATGTCAGAAATGTTTTAATGTAAATTTGACTGAATACAATGTGCCCTTAAAATGGCGAATGTGCTTTTAATTGAATCCAGGCCAAGTCCTGAAGTTGTAGAGTCGTGAGAGAGCATGGCTCACATTCCACTGCTGGATCCTGTGCTGAGAAGTGCCCCAAGATATGACAGGGGAAGGTTATGTCAAAAATAGTTCTTGTCAAATACTCAGTGTGGAGGCCCATAGATGGCTCTACTGTTTTGCCAAAGTTTGGATTAATGCTTTAACCACAGATAATTCCTATATCTTGTCTCCACTGCCTGTCAAGGAAGTTTGTATCTTAATCCAGGATTAAAAGTTGTAATTATATAACAAAGAGAAACAGATTTGAATTGGTATTCTGCTTTGACCTCTATGTTCTCACAACACATGCAAGCTGCTTTTCCAACATATTAAGCCATTTAAATTGCTTTATTTTCCCAACTACCTCATTTTCCCAGACTGAAATGTGTGGTTTTGCATTTTTGAGGGCATTCGAGAAAGAAATGCATTATGGGAGACAGCAGTTCAAATCAGCAAAAAAAACAACTATTTTGTTGATGCTTGCTAAATGATTATATCTGCAGAAAATGTATATGTACTATTCCATTCATTCTGCAAAAGGGAGGAAGGATAGCATGCAGTAGTATAGGATTTAATAATTTTTTTTAAGCAATTTCTGGTATATTCAACTGTAAATCTGTTACATGAATGGAATTCAATATAGTATTTAAGCAAGTGGAGCTTGAAAGCCATTGGAAATAATGAAAGGTGTTGTGTGAGATGAAAAAGTTAGATATTTAAGATATTTTTTTCATGTCATTTTCTATATCTAGAAAATTACTAGACTGAACTCTTACTTTAACAGTTTTTGGCAAATATTGCTTATTTGCTGTTGAACGTGACATGGTAAATGTTTTCTTTTAACACTAAACACATCATTCATCAATTCACTGCCGCAGTTAATCAAATCTCTTCTGGGGGAAAAAACAATGGAGAAAAACTGCCCAGAAGGTTGAAAAGGTCATCACAGAATGCAGAAAGATGTGTTTTAGTGCATTATCCTTTTATGGCACATATACTAATAGTAAATCCAAATAAGCATTGTAATTCAGAACACATTGAGAAATACTCTCAGTGTTAATTTCTTACAACATTTTCATGCCGATGGATTCAAGCATTGTAAACCATAAAAAATATAAAACATAAAGATAAGGAAAAACTTGTGATTTGCATAATCCCATTAAGCAAACTGATACCACTTTATGAAAAGCCCTGAGATACGGGACCTCAGTTGGGCTGTGATGTAATCTATTTTCATTGCTCAGCTAGCATACAGCATACCTTTAAGTAGTTTCCAATATGTTCAAATGTTCAAAGATCAAAAACCACCCCCTCTCAGCAGTGAAGGAGTAATCAGCACTCTCTGTTGTGGGGGGTTGTTCAGGGTGGTAGAGGGGTTTGGTTGTGTGGTCATAGTATGCAAAGGCTGCTGACATTTCCAAAGATAGCTGGCTTGACATTTCTATAAACTTTGATGTTAATAATCCTTCTCAGGTGCTAAAAGCTAATGGAAAAAATGTGAGTGTGTATATATAGAGTATACAGTCAGGTCCAGTATTATTGACACCCTTAAATATGCACAAAAAATACAGCAATTTCTTCCAGTCATAATTCCAATGACATTTGGCAAACTCCAGACACTTGGTTTTGTTTATTGTACTCAGTAAGCGCATTCTATGTGCCACCCTTCCAAAATGTTTGTTGCTATGGAGGCAGTATTTTATGCTTCTTTTTGAGTTTGGGGACCCCAAAATACAACCACTGGTTTGAACAATCACTGCAATTCTTAAAACCTGATCCTTGGGTTCTTTAAGGACTCCCTTACCATTTTCCTCACTCTCCGTGGGGACATGCAAGTTTGCAACCACACCACATTAAAAAAAAACGTACCGCGCTACAATGCTAATTTCTTTGTAACTACTGTATTTCTAAACTTGTGATGGTCAATTACCATATCTTTTCAATTGGCAGTTCTTTGGCTTTTCCCATGCTGATGGATAAAGAAGGGATTTTGCATGCTTGTTGCCTCATTTTTATACTCTAGTGAAACAAGTGATGGAATGACACAATGTATTTCCTTTAGACTGTGATTAACTAAATTAAAATGTAAAAACATTGAAACGTGAGAACTAATATGTTGAATATATTGAAATGGAAGTGTGAACTTGAGTGAAATTTGAATGAAGTAGATAAGATGCTTCTGTACACTTCAGAATTAATTCTGCTGCTGCTATCAACTGTTATATTCTCAATGAAGGCAAGTGAGCCAGCACCTGTGGCAGCTATACATGACCAAACTATAACGCCCCCACCGTAATGTTTCACAGCCTCGATACTTTGTTCTTGCCATCATGCTGTTAAGTCAAACTTGGTCTCATCTGTCCACCCTGACGGATCTGTCCAGAACTCCGCAGGCTCGTTTCAGTACTACTCACCAATCTGTAACCTGGCCATCCTATTTATGCAGCTAAAAAGTGCTTTGCATCTTGCAGTGTAGCCTCTGTAGATCTGTTTGTGAAGTCTTCTGTGGCGATTAGTCACTAACTAATCCACGCCTGCCTCATCTCTCGGAGAGGTGTTTTCTTCATTATGGTGATCAACTGTAGAGGTCTGCCTGGGGTTAACAGGTACAGGTACTTTGTGATTACTGCACTCACCAGTGCTCTCTTTCATATTAGTGATGTTCCAAACAGTTTTTTTTTGTTGTATATTGACAAATGTGACTATGGTAATTATTAGTTGAAGGCAATCTCCCTATGTACCTGGTTAGTATAATAGTTATACTTAGTGTAAAACACCGTGTCATAATAATGGTATGTCTTTTATCCAGGATTTGCAATGATCAGATATTGGTGACTGCGAGTTCATGGGAGGAGAGGTAGTTCTTTTGCTCTCGTTAGGCGGCAATGATTACTGCTCCCACTGACATAACAAAAAAATTCTTTGTGTGTTACTTTATTATCACCTTTATACCTTTATATTAAAAAAACTAGGCTTCACTTCAGTTCCCAGAAGGAAAAACTGCATCTAATAACACTGCCTTGAGGGCTTAGTCTCAGCATTGATGCCAAACCCAAGCCTGGCTGCCTTTCATAACACATACAAATACCCAAGTCCTCCTAACAATACCTCACACTGCTAATAATAGCATTCCTTTCAAAATTGCAGAAAATTACCTCTATACTGTTGGCGTCTAATCATGACTGTGTCCTAACAGTACAACCGCGAATGTGCCCGTGAGAGATCTCCTGCTCGTTGATGGATCATGCAATATTTCAGCAAACCCAAGGCATGGAGCTAATGATGGGGTCTGTGAGTTGAAATTAAGGGAAACCATATCCTCTGCGACTGACACCAACTTCCTGACTTTCTTACCCTAAGGGGCAGAGGGATAGGAGATAATCCTTAATGGTCTCCCTCTCTTCTCTCTCTGGGACCTGACAGGGTTATATATATTAAACAGCTTGGTCAGAAGTATTTCTCCCTGTTGTACACCCCCGGTCACTTCATAGGCCAGGCCTTGAATTGCTTTTGCAGCTGTGATTATATTTGCAAGCCCGGTTCTGTGATGGGGCCTCTTCCTTTGAACAAGAGGGCCTAAGGTGTTTATGCTGGCCTCTCTTTTCAGTGTTTTACAGGTCCGCCGAATAATTATTCAAATGTCTTTGTGCTAAAATTGCTAACACATTCAACATCTACCATTTGGGTATTGACAGGCATGTAGCTTTTCCCAATTTACCAACAATTCAAATGTTATTTTTATGAATGTTGTATCAAGAGGATGTAACGGTCATCTCTACAAACAATAGACAGTCCTCTTTTCCCTCTTGGACCTTTTTTTTCTCTGAGTTAAATGAACAGGTGGTGTCTTGTGATTAAATCCCCTCAACCATTTCATTTTTAGTCTTGGAAAGACAAGCACTCACTAATAAAGACAATAAGTATTTTCACAGACAGGTAATCGCATGATAACAGATCCTCTGTTATTCTCTCCCCAGTCAGTTATTTGCTGCAGCGTCTGGGCTTGCCCGAGCAGCACCATATCAGCTTCTCTAAGGCAGTGATCTGTGAATTGGCCCGATTCATTCGAGCTCCAGGAGCAGCTGTCAGTGTTGGGTTACAGGATATCATTAAAAGGGCATCCGGTGAGTCGACCTCCTTGTTTTCAGTCAAAGTTGTCATTTCATAACCCCCGTTCCGAAGGAAAATTTGGTATGAGCACCTCTTGCAAAGGTTACTAGTTTTCCCATGGAAGACGGATGCAGTAGGCACTCGTCTTTCTAGTTTGGGTTTGTGACACAGCAGGGATCAAGGGCTTTTCAGACACATGAGATGGTCTAGAAAGAAAATCTGGCATGCAGTTTTTCTGGAATATTAACGTCGAATTTGTTTTGATATCGTGCAGCTATTTATTTTATTAATTGTTTATTTTTTCATTCAAAATTTTTTAAACTCTTACTTATGAAATGTGTAAATAATTGAGAGAATAAAAATCAAATTATATTTAAAAATAGTTGTAGAATTTCAGTGCACACACTTGCACTCACACACACACATGCATGCTCACACACGAAGACTAAAGAGGAAGTGTTTTCCAGTTAGCTGTTCCTCCAAAATAGATTTACAACTTTTCACAACTTTTTCAAATTAGAAGTGTGAAATATATTTTATGTTCAATTGGGCTCTTAGTTTAAATATAAAAGGACATACAGGATATATGGATAATGTCTACAGTACAACATCCCTGGGAAATACTAACACGTGCTACCACCTCAGTTGGTGTACTTTGCTGTTTTCATTTGTACGGTTTCTGTAGCAGGGTTTTGTCTCGGTTCTTTCCAGTGCATGCCAAAATCCCACACGTGTGAAAAAGCAAGCATATAAGCCTCTTTACACAAGTGGAGCCATTTACCAAATGATTTACTGAAACTCCACCACTGTGAATGAGCAGAAGAAAATGAATGACACAGGATTAGTGCTAATGTTGGTGAACTACTGCGTATGTCAGACCTGCAGGCCATGTCCTGTCCATTTTCTGCTAATTAGGGATTTCATTGGATGCTGAAATATGTAGAACAACCAAAACACAAATCCTTACCAGTCGATAACATCCTTGTCATTTGCACTTTAGCAGATGGTGACATACCTTGAATAAGGCAAAGCAGCTCTGTACCTATGGTAATTACTTCATACTAGAAGAGGTACTGTAAGTATCCTTGAAATACATAGTGGTGAAGCTGCAGGTAAGCTAACTCACAACTCGCTTGTCCTTTCCTTGTCCTTGCTAGTCGTTACCTTTTTTTCTCTTTGGTAAAAATGTTTTTTTGAACGAGGCTCTCTGATGGGATCACTCCTCGCACCTGAAGTGAGAATAGCACTGTCACTCAAAGAGGAGGGCGGAGGTGGTTCAGGGATTAGAGGACAACGGTTGAAAATATACAATGATTCTCTCTGATGCACCTTTTAATGCTAAACATGGAATCGAAGGGATTAGCAAGGAAGCCACGCCTTTTCTCCTTTCAAAAGTATTCAAAAGTCTTTACTGTACCGTACTGTATCTATTCATTGTGACAAATTAAGTGACAAATTGCAAAATTATTCAGATGTGTCATTGTTATGCCTTGTTTACTTAGTCCATGAATTTATCTCCTTGGGATCTATGAAGATATTCAGCAACAATTGCAATGTGGTTTTCCCTGTAAAATGGTCATCCTATTTGACAGTACAGATACTTTTGCGCTTTCATGGGCTTTTAGAAATGAGATGCATGTCATTGTTTCAATCTACACTCACCGAGCACTTTATTAGGTATTTCTTAGACTTATTCTTTAGACTTACAAAATACTTTTTTTTTTTTACCTATCCCCTGAGAGGTTTGAGACTTTGTGTGTTCAGAGATGCTCTTCTGCATGCCACTGTTGTAATGTGTGGTTATTTCCGTTACTGTCACCTTCCTGTCAGCTTTGACCAGTCTGGCCATTATCTGTCCGCAGAACTGCTGCTCACTGGATTTTTTTTTTTGCACCATTCTTTGCAAACTCTAGAGACTAGTGTGCATGAAAATCACAGGAGATAACCAGTTTCTGAGATACTCAAACCACCCTGTTTGTCACCAACAATCATTCCACGGTCAAAGTCACTTAGATCACATTTTTTCCCCATTCTGATGGTTGAGGTAAACTGAAGCTCCAGACCCATATCTACATGAGTGTATGCATTGCACTGCTATACAGATAATTGTATGACTAAGTAGGAGTAATAAAGTAAAAATGCTCCTAATAAAGAGCCCGGTGAGTGTATATATGTGAGACAGTGACATGCTCTGAAGTCAGTTCTTTGGATATGTAATATACTTACATGTAGTATATGCGTACAACATTGGTTGTTACTTTTTTATGGTTTTGGGAACCACACCGCAGTAAATTGAAGGCCTCAATGCAACTACAATTCCAGCCTACAATGATCACGGCTCCCACCATTCTGTTACTCACAGCCCTGTCAACTGTGAAAACACAGACAAGAGACAGACAGTAAGCACTTCATCTCATCGTTGCAGCCAATGAAAAAGGTGGAATCAAAAATGAGGATGTGGCGATGAAAGCAGGGGGGGACGTTTTTGCCCCAGACTCTGTCTCCCATTGTCCTCACGTCAGTCTGTCTGTCTGCAGCCGGAACCCAGACCGCAGCTCAGTTCCTCCCCGGATGACTGCTGTGATCTTCAGCTGGAGCTCCAGCCACAGATTTCACACTGCTCCGCTTGCCCTGTAATGACAGGCATCCTTGTCATTTTGACAGACGGACTAGTCTTCGGCAGGTAGGCCTGCTTCCACATGTAATGCTCTCGTTTTTTTCAATCTTTTTTTTTTTTAACAAAGGGATCTGTCTGATTGCAGAGTCGGTCTGGCAGGACGGAGGGTGCCGGAAGGAGGGCGGAGCTGATGATGATGTAATTAAAGAGTGCTCCCCAGAAGATAAGGGACAGGGAGGAAGTCTCAGCCACGACAGACGTGGGGAAGCCAGCCTCCCGGCTGCGGTGCCGTGTGTGTCTGCACCGCGCGGTGCCAGAGGCTGCTGTGTGACTATCAGTCCCATGCTCCTCGTGAGCTCTCCGAGTGCTGCAAGAGCAGTTAGGGAAGTTTGCTCAGCTGAGCTGAAAAAGCAGAGGAACATGTATAATGCTCGTACTGTCGGTACAGATGTCTAAGGACATAAGGTAGGCACTGTAGAATAGCTCAATCTACATTTGTCCTGTCAACAGTTTTGCGAGTTCAGCTACGTCCAAATATTTTTAAAAAATATTCAAAATGTGTGTTATTTGAATATTTACATCTAAGTGCTCCCCACTAATTCATCATGGCTTGTTGGTGTCAATTAATTTCCTTTACAAAAGCACTACGCTCTTTCTTGGCCACTAGCTCATGTTTAGTATGTATTACTGAGGAAATACTGATTCAATATAGTACACATTTTCAAAGACTTGGCATTGGTGACATCTTTTTATAAATGGTCAATAGCGTACATTGTATGACATGTTTTAGCTCTTAAAATCCTGGAATATTTTTACAGCCAACCCAAATTCAACTTCAACACAGAACAAATCTTTATTTCAAAGGGAAATGTCCTGCCTAGCCTCTCATCTGGGCAGCATAATTAGTCATAAAGCACACATGTTTCAAAGGCAAATTAGCCACAGCAAATTATTAGAATAATAATGAAACCTGTTTCAAAACTATGCGTAGCCACTAGCATTTTTTACAAAAGCCACCCAGGCCCTACTCAGCTGCCACCTTAATGTCCTTATGCTCTGAAAACAAAGTAAATCCATTGAGCACACATTTCCTGTTCAGCCTTGAAAAACTTATCTTTAACATCAAGTCTTCTTGACATTGATGGCATTCATTTTTCTCAGTCAGATGAGCATTGACATTTTCCCTTTAATAATTTAAGAAATGCGCCTCCAGGACTGCCAGACCACCCACTGAGGGGAAACGCTGCTGCATTTTGGTAAATGCAAGACTATATTTTTTTGCCAAATGTACACATACCAATATGCAACCACTTTGTATATTACAAAATAAAATATATCTGCTGTAATGTTAGTTTCTGGTACAGTACACACTGTGAAATCAGAAAAAACCATTGCCGTGCATTACCACCCCATACAGTATATTATTAGAACAGGGTGGCTTATGTGTGCGTGTGTGTCTGTGTGTCTGTTTATGCGTGGCTGTATGTGTGCATTTCATTTAGCAAATAACATCTCAGACTTTATCTTGGTCAATGGAGATTTGACACCTATCTGGTAGCCTCTGCTTTGCATACCTGTAGGTGTCCCCCATTTACCCAGGTGTTTCTTTTTTCTCCAATTACAGTACAGTATATAAGATTCATAACTCATTCTGATTAACTTTTTGGGCCTTTTAAAGTAGGGTTTCAGCTTTTCTGAACCAGGAAGCATAGTTGACCAGAAATGAAAAGCCAGAAATGAACTCAATTCATTTACAGAAAATACAATATTATGCAGTTATCTCTTTTGGAGAAGCTGAGCGATTTTGAGTCTACTTGTAGCTACACTCATATCTAGTTTAAGTATTTTGTTTCATGAGCTCTATCATTGTAGTCTCACTCTGACAAAACACATTTTTCTTTTCCTGCATAATATACAATTCAGGAAACGTGAGACTGGAAGTCGCACAGGCCAAATTTAATACTACATATGTGGCCTTTTTCATTGCAGTATATCTGAATCATCTGAATTGCTTAATAAAGTTTTAGCTGTACAATAATATATGAGGAAATAGGTAGACTGTAAAAATAAGTTTCTACTGAGAGTTTTGAAAAGGCATTTTTTTATTTTCATCAGAAGTATTTATTACATTATAACTATAAGTAACCACTCACTTTCCTTTTTTTACTTTTAAAGCATGTCTTGTCATGGATAATGCAAATACGCCCGATGGTATCCAAAAATATCAAAGACTAATTTTCTTGTCGTTAACTGTCAACTCAAAAAAGGCTTAACTAGGCTTAGCTAATGCTCTGAAACTAATTTCAGAAAATATTTTTAGATTTATTTTATTTTTTAAACGACGAGTTGTCAGTCTGCCTTCCTTTTGTGTTTTTTGCGCTTCATTCTCTCAGAGGGAGCGCAGAGAGATTAAGGGATGGGAATCGCAATGCAGAAAGCAGCATGGCGGGGAGTAAAACCCTGGCCACAGGGGGCCACTGTCATGCATTGCGCCACATGGTCTCACATTTAAAAAACTTTTAAATAACACTTCCAATCTCCGCTTAGAATATAGCTTTTACCCCAATTTAAAAGAAATATCGCAAGAATTCCAAAATGGCAGTTGACGATCCCGTCCTACAAGCCCATTTAAAACCAGTGAACAATCTGACAGTTTGGATCTCTATCACATGTCAAACCCCAGATGTACACCATTTAACAGCATTCATCTCGACAAAGGCAAACTGACAAAGATGGCTAGAGAAAGTTCCTTGTGCGATGTGTCTCCTTGTAAAGTATTCAGACTTATGTGGCCCTAATCTTAGGCCGAACCAAAGATAAGGTCCAAAGTCAATGCTTGGTCATGTTGCAAAGACAAAGTCCTACCCTGAGACCGGAGCTCTGTGTCAACTAAAGCATTTTTGCCACTGCTCCACAAAAAAACAATCAGACCTTTTTCATATGGCTTTGTACAGAGAGCGACTGTTCAGAAATGACAGATTCAGTCCCCCCCTGTATCAATACCCAATGTAACAGCCCTTAATGCAGGCTGGGGCCTTGGCAGGCTTCCTGCGGGAGGGAGTCTCTCAGGCACCGCAGGATGACAAGTTCTCATGCTTTAGATGCCTCTGCCCCCCGGGACACCCACCATCCTCGGGGGAACTACCCCATACAAAAAACACCCGTCAAGACGAGTGAGTTTGGATTCCAGAAAAATATCTTTTCAGCCACAGAAGCGTTACTGCTGGAAAAAAGCAGCCCATTCCTTCAGCAAGTCAGTAGGGAAACAGTGTGAGTTATGCCCTGTGGGAGAGATTTGAATGAGCTTTATTATTGGTGACAACCCCAGCCCTCAAAATGTGCTTCCTCATTCTCTGACTCCTTCGCATAAACATGGCATTATGCAGAACAACAACTTCTTTGGACATAGGTGTGTCTGGACATAATAAATCCTATTTAAATGCATCTTATTTATCAATATTACTGTTGATAAATACCAATCTATTGTAAACAAAAAGTGTGGGCACAGAATTTATGATTAGCATTATCCGAAATTCCCTCAGAACTGACGGGTATCGCCAATGGAACTAGGAGAATGATTCTTCGGGAAGGTTTAAAAAACCAGTCCTGGCTAAAACCAGTTAAGGGCTAAGGGTTAGGCTAAGGGTTTTTTTAAACATTTTAAACTAAAACTTATTTGAAACCTCTGCCACAGAGGATGTTGTTTCCCAGTTTTCTATACTGGATGAACACACTGGCCAAAATATAGTACAGACGTTGCTGTCAGGAATTACCCCGGAGTTATGTTTTCACTGCCTTGTGCCAGTCCCCAAGAAGCTGAGTACGGAAAGAACCTGAACATTGTGGAATTGCACAGTAACGGCATTGATCTTCATGGAGTTCTGACTCCAGTGTGTTGCACAGACTCTGAAGGAGATGTCTGGGGAGTTGGAACCAGCTCATGACCCTCACCAAACAAATCGCTCGGTCTTTGAAGATGCGCTCACTTCAAAGCCATGCGCCAAATCTCTGAATAAAGCATTACATATAAAGATAATTTAATGCACGTTAATGTAAAGATAAGATATGTGAACAATTAGAATATTCAACTGGCTTATTAACATTATTTTGCCACTCTAAATCAAAATAAAATATGAATGAATGGAATAAAAAAAAAGCACAAAACAATCTTTACAACCATGTGCTTTCATTTCCACACACAATACGAACAACTGAAAGCAATCGTGTAGCTCATTCGGAAACTGACATCAAAAAACGGAACTTTGATAAAGTCCACATTTGTGAATGCATTTCTGAATGATTTACGATTATATTTGTTTGGCTCATGTTTGATAAATGAGGCCCATTGTGTGCAAAACCATATTTAAGGTAGTTAAAAAAATGAGTGGAAATTTTCTGGATATTGTTTGGTTCCATTTCCCCTCAAGGTGTGCACATACAGTAAATTTACATTGTCAAGCAAACCTAAATCAATCATTTGTGAAGTTTTTTAGTCATAAATGCCCAATAGTTCATTCAATATCATTATTTAAATCTGTATAACAATGTTGCAAGAATAATGCATTCATATTCTATTCAAATATTGCTTACTAGAGACCGTGAAAATAAAGGTTATTTTATGTTGTTTAATAAGTACTTATACTTCCATATCAAATGCTTCGTATAAAATGTCCAATTATGGTCTTAAGGTAAAAATATCATGGAAACTTTGAACTCAGACCTCCAACCTCCCTCCAACTTTCTCAC
This sequence comes from Conger conger, assembly GCF_963514075.1. Lineage (NCBI taxonomy): Eukaryota > Metazoa > Chordata > Actinopteri > Anguilliformes > Congridae > Conger > Conger conger. The sequence continues at coordinate 64,000,925 of NC_083760.1, read as the reverse complement.
ATTGTTTCTGTCAGCCCTCAGCGGCCCAGAACATCCACATTTTGTCAGCACAAGCCCACTATATGAGTCAATGGGTTCCACCCCCCACCCCGACACTCCAAACCTTATACTTTATCAACATCTCATTGTGAGGGGGAGACAGGAGAGGCACCGCGGATCAGCGGTAAAGTGCACTTCTCATCACCTGTGCAATGAGTTCATCTTCCTCTGAGCTACTCGCATGCATTAGGAGCCACGTCAGGACCAGGTGACAGCTTTCACAAAGCGCTCACGCTGAAATAGCTTTGATCGTGCCGGTATGAGAAGTTCTGTGAGTTTTAGCCTCCCTCTGACTGGCGTGGAACCAAATACAGGTCAAACTCCGCTAGTATGTGCATGAGGATCAATTGCAGAGAAGGGTGCATCTAGCTCCAGGCTATTTCCCTTAATGGTCTCCTTTTTTTGTATTGCATTGCTGACAGATGTGTGGAGGCTGAACTCTCACCTCTCACACTGGGAGAAGGCCCAGTAGTCTGGAAGGGGAGAGGAAGCAGCAGGAGGAGGAGTAGGAGCAGGTGTTGCAGCAGGTGGAGGAGTCTAAAAAAGAGAGAAGAAATGGATGGAGGAGCAGGGGGTAGATAGAAGTAGGTAGATCCACCTTTTTATTGAATAACATCCGACTTTGTTTTATTTATTTATTATTGTATTTAGTATTGTTCCTTTGAGACACAGTTGTCCTACTTTTCCAGAGTAATTTGCACTAATTAAGATGTTTTTCCTTTTTCAAATGCTAATTCATTTCGGTTGCTAATTTGACAAACCAGTCCAGGATGTTGGATTCCTTTTGAGACCTCACAATGTTACTGACCAGAAATTTCACAAACACATTCGGAGCCATGTTGTTTAATCAAGACAGTCTTCATTTTTATACATTTGGAGTAACATAAATACATAAATATATACATTGTGAACCATGTGGTACAATGTGAAGAGCAGCTATCACAACTTTTGGCCAAAACCAATACATTTCAACCAATATGGCCCAAGAATTATTGTGTATCCATAGTAAATCTTTTCATTATTGTTGTATTGTTTATAGCCTACAGAAAAAAGGGAATTCAAAATATTAATAAAGGAGGAAATGCAATAACATTGTATGTATGTATCTATGTATATATACATTTTCCTCAAAGAAATAAAACATCTATGGTGATATTAAAATATCAATTAAACCTTTTCTTCTGTCTTTGTTGCTTGAAAAACCTGTATGAGAATTGGTCAGGTTGTCACAGATAGGAATTGGCTAAGCTAAGGTAGTGAGATATTGCTTTCCTGTGTCTTGTTTAGCCTGCATAAACCTCTTATGTTCATATCATAACTCTTCTGTTTCTTACTGAACTTCAGCTCAGTGTGATCAGTGGTATGGTCCACGGGGGTCAGTGCCAGGTCAAAGTTCAGTGTACAGGCGAAAATTAAGAGTAACACAAGGAGTAAGGTCAGCATGTGTCTCTAAACTGTTTGTCCAAACTCAGCAGGTAGAGACTCGACAAGAAAGTGTTAAACATTTACAATACCTGACAGGGTAGAAGTCATCAGAATCTCTCCCTTTTAATAATCAAAGAAATTGAGGAGAAAATGTCACAGCAATGTTAGAAACAAAATCTAAAAAAACTGTTACTCTGGAATGAAGTACAATTTATGTTTTTGCACATTGACTAAAATGTTTAAAAAAAAATTCATTTCCTCTCACAGATTCCATGTAATACTCAGTAAGTAATCGGATAAATATACAATTATTATTATTATTATTATTATTATTATTATTATTATTATTATTATTATCCATTATTTAGTAATACTAGATTCATATGACTGGGTTCAATACGCTGTCCCTCCCCTGTATTAAATGTGCAGGATTGCACATTCTTTTTTGCTAAATTCTGTGACTTCATGATGATCTAAATTTGAAAAACAGAATACTTCCTTAAAATTTTCACTTTAGATTTGTTTAGACACAACAGTGTTGAAGAGTACCCTTGTTGCATAAATGCCAAATTTTGTTTTAATGGACTCATTGTCAGTTTACTCCCTTCTCCATAGAAACACAGTTTTTCCGTTCTATCGTCTGACAACAGGCCACAGCCTGGTTAACTCCGTAGTGAGGGCGATGTCAGCACTGTCTGGCACTTCAAAGCACAGCTCACTTCAGGAATGTGGATACCGGACACCTCATCTCCGCAGAGCTGGGAAGTGGGTTCAGCCCCCCTGACTGAAAGAGATTCACTATAAATCATGTATGACATGGGTCGGCAACTGGCAGCCCACCGGAAAAATCTGGGCCCCCAGCAATATTTTTTCACTTGATAAATCCCCTCAAAAATATTTATTTAATTCAGAAAAATTCTAAATGAGATAGGGTGCGAAATGCTACTGTTTTACTGAAAGCTTGATCTTCTTAAAGTTCATTTAAATTGCAAAAGAAATAAACCTATAGGACTGCGTAACTGTTTCAAGTTGGAATTTGGCCAATTGGCGTGAAAGTGGCTGTGGGATGAAAGTATTTGGCTGCTAAATTATTGCATGGCACCTTTTGTTAACATTTTTTATAAACAAACTGTTATTTGGGGAGTGTAAAGGAACCGAATGGACTATTTTTGGTTTTAGTTGCTTGGTAAGTTCATCAAGTCAATTCATGAAATAATGAATGATCAAATGTCAGAAATGTGTCTGGTTCGGTAGCATAACGTAATTACTTTTACAACTGAACAAGGTATGTTCATGTAACCTCATCTTGAACATTTCTGAAATCAACTAAATGATCTAATTGATCATTTATTAAATTATCGAAATTATCTGTTTATTTATGGATGAATATTTATGTTATTTAAACAAACTTAGTTGACCTCTCACCCCTGATGTAGTATGACATCAGCACTTCCCGTTACCAAGCTAATCAGCACTGGTAGGCAAAGTGGATCAATATCCCACTAGAGGATCAACATCCCCCCTTTGCTGTGCTTCTTTGACTTTCTTTTCCTCCTCTCAGATCTCTCAATGTAGGCCCTGGAGAAGCCAGGCTTAGTTTGAGATGAGACTTGCTGTCGATCACAAGTGAAAGTTTGTCCAGAAGGCTGCTGGGCTCGTCTTTGCAACAGTGCTACAGTACTTCCTCCCTTTTTTATAAAATACTTGTGATGCAAACTCTGAGTAAGACCAAGGTCATAAGTTGGTAACTGCAAAATCAGCTAACCTAAACCCACAGGACTTTCCACAGAGTAGTCCCAGAAGAAACAGCCACTTATTCTCCAACAGAGTTACCCCAGTATCAATACACAGCCAAAGAACACAGTTCAGCCAAATGACTAGTCATTCTGCATCAGACAATGAATCAGTCCAGCCACAGACCAGCTGGACACCGAAGATAATATTCAGCAAACATCCTGTCAGAATGAATATAAGAACATGTATCACATACTGAACGACTTTGAGCTTAAACTGTTTGACCCAAAATATCAAAAACATTTTCAATAATTCTTCCATCTGTACCTTATGTAAATAAACAAGGGATGATTCATTTGTTTGGCCGGAATTGTTCATTTTTTACAGCCTTCTTTGTTAATCTTCATGGAGGGTTTGAGGCAGCCCAGTGGTGCAGTGGTCTGACTGGTGAGCTGTTGCAGGAAGGTCCCTGGTTCAAATCTGAGGTGGGGCCCTTCCGTGTCTGTGTGGGCCCCCGCCATTTCCCCTGGTTTCCTCCTACAGACCAGAGACATGCAGGTTAGGCTAATTGGAGAGTCAAAATTGTGTGTGAGTGAATGGTGTGCATGCCCAAACTCCAATAAATGTAGTGTTCTCCAATTAGCTGTTTGTACTCACGCAGCGTGATTCATAAACTATTCCATGAGTTCATTGATGAAGAATATGATCCTTATAATCCATATGAGTCCATATAAATCAACAGTGTTTATTTTACATGCCAAACACCAGATGGAAGTTCATTGCATGTCCCATTGTTTTTCATGTTTGACTTGATTTTGATCGTTTGTCTGGAGAAAAATGTTCAGTTCAGTTAATAGACCCGAAGAAAAACCACAGTGATAATAACCTGGATGAGCCTTGACTTAAATGGATGAAACTACACATTACACATTTAATATATTACAAACTCATGGCTCTGTGAGACCAATTTATTCTCCCATATATTTTTAATGATTCTCATTTTCAAGCTAATAATGTAGTATATCGTCTATACCTCCAAGATGTGGGCTATACTGTGGCTTTGAACTTCCACAAATTAAAATACAATGATGAATTACCTGCTCAAAAAACATGTTTTTTTTCCAAGAGATTATTTCTATCTATGTATAAGCTTTTAGTATACTTAATTTAAAAATAAATTTTATTTAACTGCTATGACTACGCTGAACAAATTTGTATTTATCAAGCAGAAGTAATTTAAAACATTCTGTGATCCCAGGCATGTATATTACATTTCATTATTTATGCTAGGCAGAATTATTTATGATGTTTGAGTCAATACCTTCAATACGTATTATTATTTAATTAATAATTTACAGTCAAGAACAAAAGCAGTGCATTGTCAGGACATTGACCTTCCAGTGACAAAGTTACCTTGCAATTATGTAGCGGTGTCAACAACATATAATACCACCACCCAGATGTGCCCTGGATCACCTACCCATTCTGTTTTAAGAGTTGTACACTTTTGCATGGGCCCTCAGAAAGTTTAATTGCCTAAAGCAGGGCTTCTCGTTGATATTTTCGCAGTGCTGCTGTCACGTAGATCTCGCTGGATATAACAAGGAAACGCTCCACATCCGCCCCTCAGGCAGTGTGTTCCTCTGTTTTCTTTCAAGGTCATCAGTTTTTGCAATGCTTATTCCCAGGACGCAATTAAATCTATTTGAGTATATAGTCAGCTCAGTTTGAAATACTTCCATATTCTAAATGAAAAGTAAAGCCGGAAAAAAAAATTTTGATCACAGAAAACTGCAAACTGTCCACAGATCAAGATATTGCTGGATGCGTGAATGAATAACTTCCTTAGTCATATCTGAAAAGTCCTTTGAGAGGGAGAGAGACATTTCAACATTTACAGTATGTTTCCATGCTTATATAAATGTCTCAATCTATCTAGTCTTAAGTGAAATTGTGCTTGTTTGTGGTTATACTTCTCTAGTGATTTAAATTGATCAGAAATCCACATTTGAAAATTCATATTTAAAGCACTTTTCAATAAGAAAATGTAGACCACATTGAGCCCTGGAGTCAATCATATCCTCCAAGTCATATCTTCAGGGAGAAGGTCACTCTATTGTAATTGGGATTCAGATTAACCTAGAGAGGCTTGGCTTTTTAAGTGCCTTCCTTTGAGGCAAACTAACAACTCCGATAATCTGTGTTAAAATAGGTCCTATTGGCTATGCTTTTGATTATTATTATATTTCCTGTAATACTGACTGAGAGAGGTTAGCCAGTTATGTTGTACTCGGTTTCTGTCCCCATGTATCAGAACTTGCATATACTCATATTTTTCTTTCATTTCCAGAGTATATCTGTGGTTCAACCTCACTCAAACTTGAGCATGGCCTTGGTGTAGCTTGGACTCAGGGTTGGTTCTCTCTCTATGTGAGGCAGTTATTTGCCAGGCCAAGCAATTTGAGGCTGCAATTTGAACTTGGGCAGTCAAGGCTAATCTACTTCACATTGCTGGTTGCATATGGTCCTCTCTCTGTTGGCCCACAGGCTGTGCCATCCATTATCTTTAGATAAATTGATTTTCATGAGCCACAGACCCCATTATGATGGCAAAAAGATAGTGAATTACTTTTCCATTACTAGTGCACTTTTTTTTTGTACAGCAGGGCGAGTTTCAGAAGTGCAGATAATAAAATTGAGAATGTGAATACTGCTAGGTGTGAATTTTTTTAAACAGATTTCTTGTTAATATTGATGCTGGAGTTTTCTTGGGTTCCACTTTTTCTACAAGCTCCCTCAGACCTACGACCCAATGTTGAGCCCTACATAAACTGTCAGACATACAGTAGCATTTATTCCACCATGTGTCATATAAATGCAAATAGTTTCTTTCTATAAAGAAATATTTATAGCTAGCCAGATAAGGGGTTAAATTTGTATTTAATCTAAATGCAAATTACCCTTTGACAAACTACATTTTTATATTCAGGTTGAAGGTTTCTGTCAATTGTTATTATATCTATTGCCAACCTTCTCTTCATATATCAGTCCTAATCACTCTTCAAACAATCCATATTAAAAATATACAATTCTCTCAACTATTGAAGACAACCCAGTACCATCCAGTTCATAAATGAATAGTGATTGAGCTGATAATTTTTGTACGAAAGTAATTTTCAAACCCCCTTGCTTTTTTTAAATACAGATTTTGAATCTTAAAATGAAGAAATGCATTTACAGTGGGCTCCATATGTCTTGGGACAAAGATCTTCTTGATTTGTCTCTGTACTACAGAATTGTAGGAATTTGGAAAACCAAACAATTCACGTGTGGTTAATGTGCACTTTCTCAGTATTTATTGAAGGGCATTATTATATTTTGGCTTCACCATGTAGAAATTACAGCACTTTTATACATAGTCCCCCCATTTCAGGGCACCATAATATTTGGTACCAATGGCTTTGCAGGGGTTTCTGATTAATCTGGTTGTTTAATTGCTTCCTCATACAGGTATAAGAGATCAATCACTATCCAGTTTTGATTTTAGGAGCTCCTTTGAAATCTGTTATTGGCGTTTGTTAACATGAGGAGTTGCGCCAATTAAAGCCATTAAAAAAAACTGTCAGGGACATACGCCAAACCTTAGGATTACCGAAATAAACTATTTGAAAGATCATTAAGAAGATAGAAAGAACTGGTGAGCAATCACAAAGGACCTGGTAGCTACAGTTGATGACTGAAGAATTCTCATAATGAAGAAAAACTCCCACACTCTGGCAGATGAGAAACATTCTTCAGGAGGCAGGTCTGGATCTTCATCTGTCAGGTGCTTTATCTAACAGCAAGACAAGATCAAAAATATACTGCTAAAGCCACAAAGCCAAAAACTGGAAAATTCAAGCTCTCAGTTTTTGCCTGTACATAAAATGCTCAAATTTAGCCTGACCCATCAATAGAAGAAAAATGTAGAACCTCTTAATCCACACAGAAGGCTGAAATCGGTTATATGATTGTGACAATTTTACAATCAACTAGGGCCAGATTCCAGATGGAGATGATGGTTCCATTAGCTGGGCCAGGCAGAGAGGAACATTTCTGTAGTTTGTTTTTTCGCTTGTAGCCATTCCTCAGAGTATTCCAAAGGCAATTTAACTGGTACATTTGCAGGGAAATAAACATGTAAGTACAAATGGCCAGTGTCAAGGCCTGCTATCCTCTGATGAAATCAGGCCTGGCACAGTGCAGAGTAACAGGAATTCTAAACAGCCTGGTAATCCTTGTGTGTGGTCTGTGGTGTAATGCTGCTTGACTGCCAGACAAATCCCAGGCCAGGAAGAGTGAAATAAACCTTCCAACAAAGCATCGGTAAGCCAAGGTGGAGGCCAGTCTTCATGCAAATTCAAGAGATCTAAGCTGTGTGGCACTCTTTAACATTTTTACAAACATGTTTGAAAATATTATCGTTGGTTAATTAAATTATGTTTAGACACTGTACTGCAATTCTCTTATAAATGTATGTATGCACACTTCACAATGCTCATTATATTTTACTAGATATGGTACTGAATGGTACTATGGTAGTAAGACTGAAATGCCAGTGTCCATTTCAAAAACATAGAAAGTTTTCAATTACATTTATCTTTGTACGCTTGATCACAGAACTTTATATTGTATAACTAAGTTTCCAATGTAATAGATAACGCTGTCATAAAATACTGTGAAGAGCCCCTCACTTCACGTTTCTGTTCACATAATGACAGATGTGGCTGGAAGTGGGTCAAACTGTGTTACCCTTGTAATATTTTCGACACAGGAAATGCTGGTCTTGTGCCATTTTTTTACTATCCATCACGTGAATGCACAGATGAAGCTGCACACTATGAGGAAGGCCCACTTTTCCATTTAAAATGAAAATGATAATTCTGATTGTGGTAGGAGCATGTAAACCATGAATTGTGTATTGTTTGTGGCGGGTCATAATAATTGCAAAATGTCACAGTGCAATAATTAATTCCTCTTTAGTGCAGTGTTTACTAACTACCTGCTTGAGTCATAAATGTTCTGTAGTTTCATTTGTTATTTCTTGCGTGTGAATAAAATGTTAAGAATTAGTGACCGACCAAGTACAGTATTTTGTATATTTTCTATATTGCAACTCTTATTATTACAGTAGGTTACTACCCGGTAGGAGGTTCAGCAGTAGCCTCAGCACCCTACCTACCACACCTGCTTTGCTTTGAGAGTTTCCTACATTCCAAAACATTCCAAAGGTCATCTTTGCAACCTTCAAAAACACTGCATATAGCCTATGCAGAATTTCTACAAAGTGAATTCTAGAATGAGTATTTGGCATGAACGATGTTATGGTATCCACTCAGTGGAACTGCACCCCACCTCAGATAATTTCTATTGAGACTGTCTGGGTTGTGTGGAATTCACTGATAAGAAGGGAGGATACCTGCAGTGGAAAGAAAGTAGCAGAGAAGAGCATTTGGGTAGTTAGTGTGAGACAGTGAGGATAACAGGAGGTGAAAATAAATGAGCTGGCACATTTCCTGACAAAACTGATCACATATTGCCTCGGTTCCTGCATTTATCCAAGAGAAAACAGAGATGATGCAGTTAAATTGACAAACCTTTGAATTGTGTCACCATTTAATGTATGTACTTTATTATTTATTACAGTAAAGTATAGCTTTAGGTAAAATGATATAAGGTAAGATATGATATTGTATTAAAATGAAGCATAGTATCACTATCATCATTGAAACAGAGGGATATAAACAACATGTTCATTTGTAATTCTTCACACCTTGTTCTTCATGTAATGGAGGCTTACAGAGGATTCTCTACCGGTGGTGACTGTCATCAGTCAACTAATGTTGTGACACTGCTTAAAAAAACTGCCTTCGCAGTGGCTCCTGATTGTCTCCTTCCTTGTCCTCAGAAATCCAATGAATGCGCAGATTCAGATTGTTATCAAGTCTGAAGACACCCTACCAGTTCATTTCTTGTTTTGCTAGGTAAAGTGTGTACACAGAGGAACTAGTTACAAAAGCCAAAGGGTTTCCACAACTCCCTTTTTTATCAATAGTGACAAGACACATTATCAAAATGCCTATCACTGGGTATTCACATTTCCTGCACCACATATCTAAGGTATGAGCCAGTATACCCTGGCTTCCAGTATTATTTACAGAACAAAGGATCCCCTGTTTCTTAGTTTTAAAAAAGGATAAGGAGCCAAGTAAACCTGCTGAAAGAATGGATTAGAACTGTCAGAAACAACTCAGTGCAAGGAGGATCAATCCAGATAAAGGACATTTCAGCTGTGATGTTGGATTAAATCAATTTCAGCATCACGTTTGCAACATTCTCAGAAACTGGCACATGGACAGACCAAAAACAATCCAGAGTATTTTTTCTTTTTTTTATAAAAGGTGAATTCTTTGCAATCAATAACATCATACATATTATAACCCTATATATATAAGGGCTGTAATTCCTAAACAGACCACCCAATATGGATGTAAATACCCTCAAATTAACATAATTTGTATATGGAGTATATGGAGTCAAAACAACAAAGATTGTTTCACTGCCCCAACATGTTTGCATTTAACTGTATCACACCATCTATGTGTATGTGTGTGTGTGTGTGTGTGTGTGTGTGTGTGTGTGTGTGTGTGTGTGCGTAAGTGTGTGCATGCATGTGCACGTACAAAGAATTTAAAACAGTGTTTTTCATTATTCAATTAGCAAGGCACTGTATGGACCAAACCAATACAAATTCCATCTTCCATAATTATTTCATGGGCAAATAAGCACTATTTCTCTTTTTCCAATGTAAGCTCTTTTTTTGTCTGTTTTTTGACTGTTTTGTTTTAATTTTCCAAAAAGTATTAGAAAATTAACAGAGAATTGCTTACATTGGTTTAAAATGGCATCTCATGCACCTGCTATATATAATTCCTTAATGAACTTAAATTTGAACCCAGATTAACATGCTTTACACTTACCTTGTCTTCTGATTGCATTCAATAACAGCCATTTTCCTCTAAATATGGTTGCATTTCAACATTTTGATTGAAGAAAACAAGGACCACAAAAAGAAGGCCAACTTTACAGAAGATGACATTTCTGCACTCGTATCTGAGTATGAGGAAAGGTAGCATATTCTATTTTGTTATCTTAATCCAGGCATTGCCACCAAACGCAAATACATTGCTTGACAGTGTGTCACTGCACTCTTTATGCCTAAAATTCATTGTCAGTTAAATGTTATGCATGTCTTAAAGCATGCACACAGCTCACCATCATATCCACATCCAAGTGAGGTTTTATGAATAACTACAGAATATCGCTCACATTTATGTGAGTAAAGTGTGAAATTTGCGTTAGCCATTAATATTGTAAACAAAACAAAATACTGCACCACTGCACAACTACTGTAACCTACAGACTACCACTACACAACTAATGCCCAGAACAGACAGGCTAAGTGACCTGAAAGTAGGCTGAGCCTGGGAGGTTGTAGATGGGGCAAACAGCAGCTGCAGAGGACTGACAGCTAAGAGCTGTGGCACTGATCTGCAAGGGAGCCAGGGAAGACAGCAAGAGGTGGCAGTGGTTATTCAGACAGTGACTAAAGCACATCATCACTCAATTTTATAACAAGTTATAATCAGTTGCTGCAACCTGTAGTTGTGTTTGATTTTTAATTACAAGCTCAGGTTGACTGTAGCTGACATTACACACAGGACCCTGGCTGAGTGCTGTGGGGTTTTTGTGCGGCGTCTGACTGTGCTAATAATGGTTTATTTACTGTTAAAATGGATAATTAAGCAATCATCTCACCACAGGAAGCACTGGCCTCTAATCTATAATTCATGGCCCAAACCCCAGCAATTTTGCATTCATGCAGATCTGGAGTTATGTGCTAGCCAAATGAAAACACAACGAGAGCAGTTGTTACTCTTCTGTCAGGACAAATAAAAAACAGGAAGTTAGAACTGAGCTTGGGGACTGTTCTATGGGGGAGACATGTACTGTTGCCTTGACACCATGGAATGTCATATCGATACTGGTTTATTGCTATGCCAACTATTATATCCAATAACAAAAATAATACTTCCACTGCTAATGTTTTCATCCACCATTTTAAAATAAAAACAATACAACACCAATGATTAATTTTAGTTTTTAAAGAATTGCTTTCTTTTTATTTCAAAATTATTTTTCTTAAGTAATAATGGAAGCCATATCTGAGCCTTGTGACCTGGTTAAATGGTAATAAAATATCCCTGTTTCAATGGGTGAAGTTCATGTAAACCATGTATAGCCTTAGTTTTGTGCAATTTCATTTATTAACACTACTAATTTTTACATTCATATTAATGTTCAATGAATGTTTGCATTGATATTAATTAGATTGTACAGTTCTGTGGAACAATATTTATTTTCCCTTTCTGATTATTGCACATTTATAATAATATTACTTTCAGTTTCAGGGACAGCATTAGCTTCATGCTGTAGGTAAGAGTGGTCGTCTGGCAGTCGGAGAGTTGCCAGTTCAATTCCCAGCTCTGGGTGTGTCAAAGAGTCCCTGAACAAGACACTTAATCCCCAATTGCTCCCGATAAGCTGGTTGGTGCCTTACATGGCAGCCAGTCGCCGTTGGTGTGTGAGTGTGTGTGTGAAAATGGGTAAATGAGGCATCAACTGTGAAGTGCTTTGGATAAAAGCACTTTATAAATGTAGTCCATGTAGCATTTAATGGAGGAAATCAGGAAGGGGGCAAATGCTTTTTCATGGAACTATATGCTTCTGTCTCTACATTGTACTATTATTTTGGTACAGACCCAAGTTCACAAAGAAAAGAGATTAGAGTTCTGCTTGGGGAAAAGAAAATGGAGTAGGAGTTAAGAATAGTGCTGTGTATTTGCTACTTTCCTGCCCTTGTCGTTTGGAATGTTAAAACATGTCAAAGAATTTCACCTTGTAACCCAGTTATTGTATTATCTTCATGTGCCACAAATCCTCAAAGGGAGAATAAATATTTCTATCTGAATACTGCAGTCCAAGGGTTATACTTGTGACTTCAGTACCGATGGAGGACAATGGATCCTTCACAGAGCCATTATCCCCGATTCTCTTTAATGTGCACTTCCAAGTACAGAGGCAGTGGGTACTATTTATAATCTTTGGTCTGATTCAGTTGGGGATTGAGTCTTCAGAGCTAGTCAGGCTGCACAAGCAATACCCCAGTGCGCGAGCTTACACAAAAGAAAATGCAATATAGATATTTTAATGATTTTAAATGGCAGTATTCAAATGGGAATCACATAAATATCTGATGTGGCACTCCAAAAATGTTCATTTTCCCTAACACAGTACACACAAACTGCTCAGTCACCGGCATGGTGGATAGCCTTATGAGCATGTAATGTATACCTAGACAAAGCTTAGGCAAATCTTTTTGAAGAATCAAAATGTGAGCAAGCTGTTTGAGCTGAATAGGTCATGGTTTCGTTGTGAAGAAAAACAAATGAAGGATAATTCATAAAGAGGGTTTAAACACCAGGCTTGGCAGCATGAGATACACGTTCAGAAAATTGTTTGCAGATGTGGATTGTGCATTTTTTTCAAGGTTTTGATCAAGAGATCCTTTTGATAACACACAAAAATGCAACATTGTGAATCACTTGTTCTGGCCAGAGAAAGTCCACATGTGAGAAGGTTCTTCTGAAGTGCAGGCCACTTTGGATATCTGGTGAGAGATCTGTTGATTCAGGTGCAGGTTTGACTTTGGTACTGTGTATGACAAACAGGCATCACTTATTACTTTCATCCTCTTCCCACCGAGTTAAATATGTATATATATTCAGGAGCTGTTCTGGGCCCATGCCTGCCAGTACAAACACACAGTGCATGCCTTAAAAAGGGGAAATGAATGCAGCCCTTCCAGAGGAAATCTCTATAAAATCAATAGAGTGATATGGTTTAACACAAGAAATAGGCTGGACAGCAACCCTCCGAAAAGCAGTTATCACTTCCCCCCCAGCAAACTCCTACTTCTTGAATGAGTGACATGCAGAACTCTAAACAAAAGTGATGGTGCCTGTACTTCCAGAAACCATTCCCTAGCATTACATTTTGTTAAGCCACTGTGGTATTAAAGGTGTATGGCCACACAATATTGCATCGCAAGGCTTCAGATCAGTACGTTTTCAGCAGCAGCAACTAAGCATAGTTTCTGTGCTACCCTTTTATACTTTTTTGGTTGATTTGTTGTGTATTTTATGATGCCTGGTCAGTATGGAAAGCACAAATATCGAGAGTTTGCTTTCAAAGAAGAATGAAAGAATCATTGACTTACTTGAAATGTTAGCGAGTAGGCTGCAGACTACAGTGTTTAACATAGAGTTGACCACTCTGTTGGCCTTCATCATATGGGCTACTAAAATGTTCCTGCAGAATTCACCCATATAGCAATTATTCTCAAATATAGAAAACCTCAGACTTGAATACTGCAAAACTCACATCTTAATATTTATATGTTATGTGCAATTTCATGAATACGATTATGCATAGCTGAGGTTTGTTTATTTATTTATATAGAACAATATCCAGCTACTTTGCATTGGGGAGTCAGGGGCTACTTATGATGGTCATAAATAAATACATTATGCCAGCAAATTGAAGTGGAGATTTACATCCTCATTGACTAACAATTCCTATTACCGTTAGATTCATGAGTATCTAATGGCAAATTCCAAGATTTTAGTATAATTATTGCACATAATACTACGATTGCCAGCATGCAGGAGTGAATATTGTTACTCTGAAAAAAACTGTTTTGCTTGTGGCTATGCGGATATTATTAATTAGCCATGGAACTTCGCTTTCCCAACCTTCTCAAATGATGTTTTTCCAGAAATATTACTTTGAGCTGTACATATCTAAAGCAATGTCTGTAATTAAATGAATGCTTTAGGCTTTGGGCCATCTTTCATTCAGATGACTCAAACTCTGTAATAACATTACAACACTTTCTCACACACAGGTAGCTGAAGGTCTGCTCCTTTCTCAGTGAGGAGGTACTTGACCGGTTTGGCCACTTTCTCCAATGCTGATCACCCTGTCATTATGTCATTAAATTCCTGCTCCGGCTGTTAGTCAGAACTGAGTTATTTAACCCATTTAACTTTATTGTCTTGATTAAATCAATGCCTGTTTAACATCATTTTCTGTATACTGATAACATCCTTTTTATCTTTTGGGTGTCCCACTAGTCTGTTCTTCATGTGATAATGTTGGTTAGAAGTCCTTCAGGGATAAATGGAACATACACAGAAGGTATCCACCAATTACCACTGGCTTTGTTCTAATTGTTATGACCTATTTATTCCAAGATGGGTGGAGAGCTTATTTTTGGTTTATATCCAAAGATTGCAGATGACAATCATTCTCCCTAGTTTATTATCCCATGTTCTAGTTCTGAATCCATTCCAACAGCACCATAGTCAACTGCTTAAAATACCTACATATTGCTGTCAATGTAATTGTCACTTAGTTGGCATTTAGGTGTACATCTATATGAACAATTTGGTTATATTTGCTTTAGGGTTAAGTTAAGTGAAAGATATAAAAATCTTTGCTTCAGTTTTATAGTATTTCTCATTTAGCCAAAGTTATAAACTTGGTGGACGGTGGAGCAGGTATCAGATCAAATGCCCGACTTTGCACTGAATACCTTTTTGTCTACTTGGTTGGTGCAATCAATCCCAGAGGTTTAGTTCGTGAATTTGAATTTTTAAAAAATCTAAAAATACATTATATATGTATCCAAAGGGCTGTAATTCCTCCACAGTTGAACTAAGAGGGATGTAAATATTAATCGAATCCAATTGAATCCAATGTACTGGAGTACAGTCAGTCCCAAAACAACAAACACTGTGTCACTGCCCACTGTCCAAATACTTATAGCCTTCATCATCCTATGGCCTCAGCCTCATGTCATTTATCCAGCTGTCTCAAAGTGATTTTATTTCAGCCAATCAGTCTCCAAACATCACTCATCTAAGTAAGGCAGCTCATAAGTCTCAGGTATCACTTTTTGGTCTTAAAATGCTATCTTTAAGCACCTTTTCTTTTTAACCTCTGGTTAGTTTTGCAGCTAATCCTCAGGTTACAGGAGGGTGTGATTTGTGCTTTGCTGGGCCTGGCAGCCAGGTGAGACCTAATACCTGGGCTGTGCCTATGAAAACACAACTCCAGACATCTCTGACAAGGCGGTTAAATCCAGCAGAGCAGAACTGAAGCCAGGACTCGTCGTTGCACGTTGACATTGTGGTCGAGGCACGGAATGCAAAGCTCTCACACTGTGTGTGCGGTCCACTTCATCAGTTCATGGCAAAAAAAATACAGCACAGACTTGCATAGAAATTATCCATGGAAACTTTCTTTAATTCATGTCTGACCTTTTGGCAAAGGGAATGCACCTTTTTCTACAGTGTTTTCATTGAGAAATGCAGGTCCTACGACATATGCAATCATTGTGAAAATGGTAAGCAGGACTGTGATAATGTGAGTAGTGATTTACAGGAAGATTTTGTCTGGAACACCCCTCGCACTCTAAATATGGTAATTACGATTTGTGAAGTCTTTAAGATGTGTTTCAGGTGGTAGGCTACTTATAGATATGGCTAACACATTGTATATTCATATAACAGGCTTTTGTGTTCAGAGAGTGGACTGATATTAATGTGGAATGATTTAATATGGAATAAAGTGTGAAAGAGCTATACAGGGGACTGCAAGTGTTCAGTTGGGGGGAGAGGGCTTTCCCCAGGAAAGGTATGAAGTTCAGTTTTTCTGTAACAGGGTGGTCATGTGACAATGCTCCTGAAAGTGAGTGATGGCACTGTAAAAATATGGATTAGCTTGTTGGGCTTCCTCCTCCAACCCTCTCTCTGATCTTTCTCACTGTCTTGTGCTCTTTCTCTATCTCAAACAACATTTTCCCTCATAATTCAATAGGCAATACATAATCTTCTGGCCCTCATGAGTTTATAACCAACCATTTTCTGTTTAAATCAAAGTTCAGGAGGTCACTCCAAATATGAGACAATCGGAAATCAGGAACAGTGAGCAAACAAACAGCCAATTATGTGAGTTTAGTAACATGTTATATCCTTTATAGCAGAGAGTTAGCCCCAGCTACTTTTATAAAGACACTAATCACAAGAATTCCCCACGCACACAGATCTACTCTCCATAGAAGGCACACGTATGATATGCCATGTCTGTGATTGAAGTTGCTGTATGCTGTATTTAAAATCTATAGGTTACTTACATGTACATATAACCTACAATTTTCACTTTTAAACAATCACTGCAATGTACTGCATTACTTTCACATTTGCATAATACTTGTACCAACAATAATGACACCATTGAAGTGGAAAAGTAAAAAAGCCAACTGAACACAAATTGCAAAAATATATATCTAGTATATAATAGGTAACATTATAATGAAACAAGTTGGCTAGTTACCCTTATACTAACATTCGCTGTAACAATAAGCCAGCTGTCATATTATGCTTAAGTTGGGTATGAAGTTCATTGCAAAGTAATAAGTAACTTTTATACTGGCCTAAACTCACTATTACAAGCTATAGTTTAATATAATATTGCTGTATATGAAATAGATACAGCATACATTTACATTAGGCCAGTGAAGCATTGCCTGTACTAAAATGTTTTTAATAATAATAATAATAATAATAATAATAATAATAATAATAATAATCTCAAGCTGCTGCTTAGAGCCAAAGAAATCATACCACATGTAGGTTCATAAGATCTGTTGTATGTTGATATGATCTCAAGCCCTAGGCTAAGAGTCAGGGAGGACACTGTCACAGGCTCAGCTGAACCGCTGAGTGTTCATTTTAGGATTAGGTCTATTTGTGTTTGTCTGTGTATGTTCAGAGGATACTCTGCTGCTCTTTCATTCAAAAGCGCATTAGCCTTTGTTTTGTTTCCTGTTTTTGAAGTCACTGACTGAGACACAACAATAGTGGGAAAAAGGAAATGTATTAAGCAGGCTTTAAGATGGAAGTGAGCACATTTGACTGAACCATGGTTGTGGCCTGAGGTAGGCATGGACTCAAAGGAACCCTGGGTCTGAGAAGTTTCCACCAGAGCTGTTCTAACAAACAACTGTTCCAAGGTTAAAAGGCAAGAAGTTAATTTCTCACTTCTCTTTGTTGGTTGCAGTTTGAATAAAATGTATAGGAGTGAAATTGAAATTCTTGGCACCATTTTCACTAATTTCATTTGGCTGTTTATTGGGTCCACTTTGCATAGTAACCAATGTACAGACAACAAAATATTAATCTATTTATTTCTAAGAAAATACACACAGCTGCTTCTACAATACAAGGAGACAATGGCAGTAATAAAAGATTGTTCTCAAGGATTTGTGAAAATGAATAACTAACAAAAACTGCTTGTTTTTTTATTTGTGCTGGACATTTGTTCAAAGGGTTTTTCAACACAGCTACTGGATTTCTTCCATCATCCGTTATGTTTCATAACATGCTGAGTTAACTCAGAAGAGTTAACTACTCGACTTGCTCCTCAGAGTTGCTGCCAGTTGCTGTGTGTGAGATCCACCTTTCATCTGCTGATCACTCTTTCTCCTGTTGCTACAATATATGTGGCCTTTAGGTTGCCAAAGTGTCCTGGGAGCAATTAAAGAATACTATACACTTCACACATTGATGCAAGGGTGTGGCAGGTACAGTGGTTCTAAAGTAGAGTTCTAGAGCAGAAAGTAGAAAAAATGCTCTCATTAATTAGAAATAAAATGCAGATGGAAAGCACTAATAGACATTGCAAACCATAATGGCCTAATCACATTTGCTGTGCATAGCTGTGTGTAACCATTAAATGTTTTGTGGTCAATTAACCTGAAATTAATGTGTAAGTTATCCAAAAGCATGTCGGTGCCGTGAACTATCTTATACATACAATCAGAGGGCTCTGTTGAACAGTCTTATGTTAAATCACCAGCCAGCCATGGCAGGATTCTGCTCAGCAAAAGCTGAAGGAGTTGTTTAGGCTGAGTGTTTCTGAGCTATAAAATATAGCTGACAGATACTATATGCCTACTGGACAATGTTTTTATATGTGCCTGTGTACAAAAATTACAAAGGGGACTTATTAAAAGAATGCACTTAAAATGTTTTGCTAATGGAAGGTCTGATTGTGCTCAGTCCTCTGCCTATATCAACCTGATCTGCAGTGAAAGGCAGAGCGCAAAAGGTTTTGAGCACAGTTGGACTCAATACCTCTGCATGTTTAATATATAATGTGCAATATATTATGTGTCACTTGTATGGCTTTGCTCTTCGACAATAGGACTTCCAGTCCAGTAACTGTGGTGGCAATGCAGGGCTCAAAATAGCACTGGCATTTTCCCCTTGTGTTGAAAGGTATGTGTTAATCTTTCTGACCTTCAGAGCAAAAGCAGAAAAAGAACAAGGTGAACGTTTTGAGACTCCCAACTGTTTTTGGCAGATGTTCAGATACTGCCCTATTCAAAAGAAGCCAATCGTTACTAATTTAGACATCAAAAGGTCGCAACAACCATATTTCAAATGGCCAGGAAGGAATGGAAAATTATATTGCTCTATTTCCCTAAAAGGTGTCAACAAAGTGGAAATAGATTACTGATATAGTGAGTAAGAAGAGTTAATATTATTATCTTTATTGTTATTAATATAATGATGATACATTTTTATAATGATAACATTTTAGATTATTATTACTATTGTTATTATTCTTATTATTCTTATTATTATTAGTGGTAGTAGTAGTAACATATAGTAACATATACACTGTCTGCTGCTGTAGCCTATCCATGACACATTGTGTGTTCAGTGAAGCTCTTCTGCATACCACTGTTATAAGCTATGACCAGTCTGGCCCTTCTCCTTTGACCTCACTCATTAATAACATGTTTTTGCCTGGAGAACTGATGCTTACGGGATGGTGCAGTGGGTAGCACTGCCGCCTCACAGCAAGGAGGTCCTGGGTTCGAATCCCCGTCGACCAGGGCCTCTCTGTGCGGAGTTTGCATGTTCTCCCCGTGTCTGCGTGGGTTTCCTCCGGGTACTCCGGTTTCCTCCCACAGTCCAAAGACATGCACGTTAGGCTGATTGGAGAGTCTAAATTGCCCGTAGGTATGAGTGTATGAGTGTATGAGTGTGTGAGTGAATGGTGTGTGTGCCCTGTGATAGACTGGCGACCTGTCCAGGGTGTATTCCTGCCTTTCGCCCAATGTATGCTGGGATAGGCTCCAGCCCCCCTGCGACCCTGATCAGGATAAGTGGGTTCAGATAATGGATGGATGGATGGATGGATTCTCTGCAAACTGAAAGTCAGAGGAGATCACCAGATACTCAAACCCTGTCTTGCACCAACCATCATTCCATGACAAAGTCACTGAGATCACATTTCTTCCCCATTCTGACATTTGGTCTAAAAAACAGCTGAACCTCTTGACCATCTCTGCATGCTTGTACGCATTTAGTTGCTGCCACATCATTGGCTGATGAAATATTTGCATTGACAAGCTGGTGTACAGGTCTACCTAATAAAGTGGTCACTGGTGTATATGCTTATTGTGTCACGGGTCACGTAAATTTGGAACTAAATTAGCCTCACTAATTAGTCCATGAATTCCATGTATTTATGTACACAGACCAGTGAGATGAAGCCTGTGGGTGCTTGACACATTGTTGGGAGGAGGAACGAATAGAGCATGAAAAGCCAAGGCTATTTATCCTGTTTAAATCCTCTCTACCCCTGGCAGGATGATGCCAATTGGATCCTGCCACTGTGGACTCCTCTTCATAGTTAACTAATGATGTAGCTTTGGCTTGAACCTATGATATCTCTGGGCATGTATCGTTGCATCGTCTTTGCAGACTGAGTCATTTGGAATCCAAAGCTAACCTCGCCTTTTATCTCCCGAGCAGACCTGTTATTTTTATGAAGAGCCGAAGATGAAGGAACATTCCGTCAAAGCCAACCACTTCCAGAATTAACACACGTCCCACAATAACTAAATAAAATAAACAAAAGAAATAAAAACACAGGGTAACATGCATAAAAGCTAAGTTTGCTGTTATATACAGTATTGTTGCTTTTATAATGCCAGTTACATTTTATATGGTTGAATGTACCGTACGCATTTTACACAAGCTGCACAACAGCTTTGGCTGTCTGGGTAATGACCCATGTGATGGTGAAGGAGTTCTTCTAAACATTAGCCTTTTTGTTGAAATACTGAGCATACTATACTGCTGAGGTACTGTAGATGAAGAATTGGGCAGCCAATGACTCAATCCGCCCACCTCCCCCTCTTTACTGTGATCTGTGTGATCAGGTCCCTGCCTGTGGAGGAGCCCCGAGGAACGGCGGTGCTGGCGGCGGCCTGGCGTGATTAGCGTTTGACGGGCAACAAGCCGTGAAATAAAAAACACCGCGTTGCCTGCACTCGCGAGACATCAGTGATTATACCAATGAGGCTGTTTACCTTGGATTACAATCAATGCTGCACTGCCCTGAGAGAGAGCTGTGTGTGCTGAGAGATTCATATTAACTGCACCAGACCCTGCCTTGGAAGCCCCTGACGATGGCCCGTAACACCAAATGGTGCTGCGAACGCCAGATAAAAGATGAATTATAAATATTTTCCTCCAGGGGAGCGGTGCTGGGGTACGTGCGGAAGTTACATCTCGGGTAATGGATTCAGCAGGCAACCCTCATAAGAATGGAATATTACTTCTGAGAAAACTGGAATGTTTGGTTGAGGAGAGGGGGGAGGGAGATAGCAGACGCTGTTGTGGCCATTACCATGAGTGATACAGTCAGCTGCTGCAATTTGGCCAAGATTGAAGCGTAAATTCCCAACAAAGTTTTCTGAGTTAGTTCTGGAGTCACATCTATCTTCAAGCTCACTGAAACCATGAATTAATATATCTGAGTAGAAAGCAAACATTGCTAATGTACCATTCTTCAATTATTCACAAGCAAGTTTATTATAAAAACATTCCCTAAAACAGGTCTATTTAAGATTGTAGCAGGCCATTTACAGTGACAACATAACACATTTTGTTAAGATGTAGGTAGAAAGCGTAAGGTGTGGTTCATGAACAACACATGAATCTCAACAGATACAATGGCTAGTGACTGGACAAACTAACCACTTCGACAACTAATACATATTTTTATTTGCATGGTGGGCTCTTTGCAGTTTGATTCCACTGACTTTCTTTTTTCCAACAGTCTAACATCAAAGTGCTGTAGTTTTCTGGCCGGCACCTGGAGTGTGGCTTGCTGGTGCACTGGCGACTTTGTATTTTCTTCATGGATGTAGACGATCCTTACCCATCTGGTTTTTCCAGGGCTTACTGTCCACAGAAGTGGGAGTTTGTCAGTGAAGAGCGAGCAGCTAGGCTGTAGCTAGGCTGTAGCATGCTGCAGCAATGCGCTGTAGCTTATTGCTTATTGTAATTTTCCAGTCAAACAAGTCCGCCATGTGTGCTTTCACCCCCCGCGTGCTCAACCCAGGTCTAAAGCACAAGCTGCAGTCCAGTCCATTACATATTTCCAATTTTGGGGCTTTCCCATGCGATGTGTGCATGATCAGTCTACTCAAAAGACAGTTGTGACAAGTTTGTCTTTGATGTAAATCCCATGCACAAGCAGGAAAAATTTACGTATTAAAGAATTTATGTAGTATGGCAGTTCTCATGCTACACTGTGACTCTTGGGGTACCATATTTTGGTATTTTTCTTACAACTGTCTATAATAAGAAGAATGGCACAATGCAACTTGAACAATCTTATCATTTTAATCAGGTGACTGTAGTTAAAATGATAGCCTAGCTACAGTACCGGCACAATTATGGATAGACTGCATTTATAAACCAATAGTGTGCCAAAATCAATAAATGTAATATCAACATAAAAGAAATGAAGGGATACTTATTGTTTGTGTTAAACAGGCCATATGCTAATCATTACACCTACCATTATGTACTGATTCATACCAAAGTCATTGAACAGTCTTATGTATCTTTCTGTTAAGAGAACTAAACTGCAATTACTGCTGAATGCTTTTATTGTAGACTCCAGCTAAGTGTAATTATCCTGTGTAACAATACAACTGAAAATAATATTTAAAATCTAACCAATATTTTAAAATGCCATTTTTAATGGCAATGCTATTGTTTTAATATTATTTCAAATGCTGGCATATCCCTTTAATAAGAAGGAAAGCAGTAATTATGGTACAAGTATAATTCCCCTGTTCTTCCTGTTGTCCAAAATGTATTGAATTTGAAACTGCATTGCACTGACGCTTTCATTATCTGCCTGTCCAAGTTAAAGATACAACAACTGAATCCAGAACAATATTCTTACTCCCCATGTCACGCTTGAGTTTTCCCTCTTATTTAAGTACAGACTCAAGGATGCGAGTATTTCTGGAGCAAAAGGAAAAAGATTCATATGATGGAGTGGCCACTCTATTCACCTGATATAAACTTAATAAACTTAATTAATCTACATGAACACTGCAGTCATGTTGATGTCAAGTCAGAATCATTGTTTCTTTGATATGGGCCCCTTATTGTGAAATGTCCATTTGTTTGACATTTTCTATGATTAAGGTGGCATAAGTACCCAGATATTGCTTCCCTGCTGAACAGAGGAATACACTATTACAGTACATTGTTCTTGACATTTACTGCCAGTAAGTCTCATTCATGTCAAGCTAATTAATTGCCTTTCAGTGCAAAATAAATACACACAGACAAAATGTAAAAAATATTGAATAAAGTAAATGGAGGAAGGGAATGTGTCCATTGCCAGTGTGTCAGTCAGGGAGAGATACTGAGGCGCTTTGGAGGCTTAATTTATGCCGAGTAGCGGGCAGACGTTTGACAGCTGGCAGACTCCTGATCTGTGCCATGCCATCAGAGGGGCTTATAGGAGGAGAAGTGTGAGTGTGTGGGAGACAGGTCATGAAATTTACATCGCTCAAGTAGTAGAGTTTTTGGAAGTGCACTGAATTTTGGCTCCCTTGACACACTTTGAAGCCTTAAGATCAGCCCCTGTGCTCCTCATAGGAGAAAAAACAAAGAAATTACTGCAGAAATTACTAAAAGAACTGAAAGAAGCATCTGAAAAAGTGACACCCCCATTTCTGCAGTAATAATTGATATCAGGTTAATATTCTGAGACATACTTTCATAGGAATCCTTAATATGTCGACATTAAAAAATGAACTCAATCTTGAAACCACAAACATGACATATAGTACATCTGCTGAACCAGAGACACGTTGTAAGCGTATTATTGAGAGGCAGGAGACATGATTTTTCAGTGCAGAAAAAATCACAAAAAATTTAACATTTTGATGTATTTCATATGCATTATTTAAATAGCCAATAATTAATAATGTAGATCAATTTGATTCTAAGTTAAATAACAAAAGAAGCCATCAGAAAGAAAGAAAGCGACTCACCAACTCATTTTAACACAGAAATATTGTAGTGCTTCGTTCATTGCCTTTGAATTTTTTTTTGACAATTGTGGTGTATATAGTATGCACCTGAATACCCAATTTGGAAATATTTACAGATATATTACAGCATGGCAATAGCCCTTCTTACCTAGCTTTGAACACACAGTTTACCCTGTGTACCCTTACAGTGCTTGTCTAAGCTTAATAACTGAAATTTTGTTAGGCTAAAAGACACACACACACACACACACACACACATACACACACACAGAGCTGGAGGAAGAGTGGCAGGATGGTTGTAACATGGGGTAGTTTAACACTATCAATTTGACCAATACGGGATTATTGTGGTAATGTGATCACTATTGTCCCGAACTCTATACCCCGTCACATGATGACAGTGTGAAATATTTTAAGCCAAAAAAAAAAAAGACTTTGAGGTATGTTAATCATATGGTAATCATTCTTGTGTATTTTTTGTTTGTTTTTGTATTGTAGGTAACACGGTCTATCTTCCAAGGCTGTAATAAGCAGTTTCTCTTGTCAAATGTCATGCTTCTAATTCATGCTATACCCACATGCCGAAATGACTGGCTATGTAATGGTTGCCCAGGATGGTTGTAACACGTAATTCTATCAAAAACGATAGTTGTTGGCATTTGTTTATTTCTCAGCATGCCTAGGCAACGGTAGAGAAAAACAGAAGACACACTAAAGCGCTCTTGTATGCACGCTACAAACCAGCTAAATAAAAGAGGACCAAATAGGTACACAGCAGGACAAATGTAGACACTGTTACAGTATATTGGTTAGGAAAAAGATTTTTAGAAATGAAACTGTTTTTGATGTAAAGAAGTCTAAAGTCTAAAAAAGTCATATTGTTTATTTGCTTTATTGAAATAGAAATGGATGAGTTAATGTAACATACAGTACATAATAATTAGACCATTGCCCATTCCACACATTGAGCTCCTCTCTTCCTCAGCTGTACACTGATCTCTGGTGGTGGCTAACTTAAGAACTAGACCAGAAATGTTAGTCCTTTCTTTAAAAAGAAACAATGTGGATTTGAAACAAGGCGTTGCATTGTCCAGAATACGAAGCAGCCGTTGTGGTTGTTGGCAGAGCACATCTTCACAGGGAGGCATGTGCGTCCCTTCCAAGCATGTGTCTCTCAAGAAAGATACTTGTTTAGATTCTGGATTGTATTTGTTTCTTTGCGATAGAGCGGGTAATGCAGTCGGCTTGTCTGCAGGCGTTTACACAGGCCACCTCAGGTCTCCTTGGAAGTGCAGCAAAGAGTTTGGGATGCATGAGACGGAGAGTGGCCAAGTCCACTATTTACACTCAACTGGCTTTTTTCAACTGGTTCTGGTTGCAGCAAAGCCATCAGGCCGGTTGAGCCCCTCATCTAAAATAAAGGCATTTCCATAAATATGTTTCTTGAGCAAGGGAAAATTTTGTGTTCCAATGCTAGCACAGTGATATGACTCCAGAAATGGTTAGTGTTTTGGCTTTGAAAACTTTAAGTTTAGGAAAATGTTACAGAAAAATACCATATATTTCAACACTTGTAGCAGCTTGTAATGTTTTAAGAAGTGACCGCTATGCTATATTCAAAACACATGTATATTCCACTTTTTGCAATTTGTTTTTTTTCCATAAAATTGGCCTACTTTTTTTGTAGTTTTAGTAATGTGGTGAGACTGTTTTCAGAAAGTAAAATTTTTCCTGGAGAGCAACATTGAAGTCTTTCCTTAGTTTGTGCTTTCTGTGTGTGGCTTAGAAGCTGAAACAAGAGTTTACATTAGGAGAGTCATGAGAACTTTCAATGCCTTAATAAAGATCATTGACAAGCATATACACAATGTATCTGTTATTTCACTAAATAAAAAGTAATCTGACTGTTATGGATCCTACAAGTTAACTTGCACATTAAGGGGATTTATTTTTTAAATAATGAATGTGGATAGGTGGACATATTAATGTTTTACACAATACATATGGACTTTTGGAGAGCTGGTTGAGATTGTATTATAAATAATACATGAATTTCATTGGTGGTGGAGGGGTTCATATTTTTAATAAGACATTAATGTCAAAAAGGTCACTTCTCTTGCATTAGGGCAGATAGCATATCCTTTAGCATTTCTTATTGTGTCTTTCTGTGCATGTGCCCTGTACTGACTTTGGATCAGGTTGGGGGTTTAGTGTTTTTATTAGGTGGAAAGTATTTTATAGAGGTAAGAAAGTGCCCTGAAAAAGTTTCCACATTTCAGGCCTTCTTTGACTCAAGCAGTTCAAATTGAGGGCTGCATTCTCACCTATCTAGTCTGGCCATCGCGTGTGACATCAGTAAAAGCTGCTGTTGTCCCCAGGGCCATTTTGACATAAGTCTTCTTTAGGACAATATATGAATTCCATTATAAATGTGATCTGCTCTATGATAATCAGTCGTAAGTCACGACGGCCAGTTTCACGTAAATCATACCAGAGGGGACTGCAGGAGTAGGACGAAATATGAACAGTGAAATGACAAATGACAAATGAAATGCTTTATTCCTCTCCAATCGTTCACCACCTAATACAGCATGTGCGGCATCTAGGGGCGGCCTGTAGCGCAGTGGTTAAGGTGCGTGACTGGGACATGAAAGGTCGGGGGTTCGATCCGTGGTAAAAGCCACAATAAGATCCGTGCAGCTGTTGGGCCTTAGCCCTGCAATGCTCCAGGAGAAGATTGTCTCCTGCTTAGTCTAATCAACTGTACATTGCTCTGGATAAGAGCATCTGCCAAATGCCATTAATGTTATGTAATATAATCTATACACTGAAGTAGTTTAAGAGACTGATCCACCCAGCAGCCCCAGCCCTGATGTTATGATATAATATTTACACTTCAGGCAAGCAACTCAGGGCAGGTATTAGCTCTGGGATAAAGCTCATGGTTTGTATCCGCAACCCCCTGATTAATCTTCCAGACCTGCATTACATTATGACATTATGACAAGCTCAGTTGATTAGGGAGAACAATAATGACTAGTGTGAATGAGAATGCCTCCTGACTGTAAATCAGGGAACGCAGTGAGAGAAACAGCTGTGCTAAATGCCTGAACATCTGTCTTTTTTGACATCATGACATCATACCCCACGGCCAATTCAAATAATCACTCGGCTGCCTGAACTCTGAGCAACAAGAGACAAGCAGAGGCAACTGCAACACCGCGCAGAAGAGATGAGAAATATAAATAGGCCAGAACGGTTCTGTGTGACATGAAGCCTGCTGTACTGAAAAGTTACTGAAACATTTAGGCTGAATAAATGATATTCCATTACTGTTAATACAGCAATACAGAATGTGAGACTAGAGGCTAGAAAATATTGGCCTCGTTATTGCTGATGATTGAGTTCATTTTATTAATTGAAGTCATGTTCTGAAACTGACAACACAGTGCACAGTTATGTTGTAGGCCTATTTCCTAGATTAGATGCACAATGTTCTATAGCCAGTACAAATAGCTGGTTTTGTTAAAACTCTGAAAAGCGTCACCCCTGCTGTGTTTAATGACATTCTGCATAAATAAACATGCTTTGCTACACACTGGGCTATCAGCTGGAAGTGTAGAGGGGGATGATGAGAAGGAAGTGGATTCAGTGAGGGAATAGTCACAGGGGTGGGGCAGTACAACAGTGTATTGTACACTCAGTGAGAGTTTGTTAATGAGAGAGGTCTGAGGAGAACGGCCAGGCTGGTCAAAGCTGATAGGAAGGTGACAGTAACACAAATAGCCACACATTACAACAGTGCTATGCAGAAGAGCATCTCTGAACACACAACATTTCAAATCTCTAAGTGCTACAGCAGCAAAAGCCCTGCTATTCTAGAGAACCTAATGTTCCGATTCAGGAACCAGTTTTCCTAAAGATTTCAAATTTTTCAGTAAATACAGATGTGTCAGCCTTCCATGCAAAATAAAATGTGCGGGCCTCCATGCGTCTTTTATTTCATAGTATATTGCCAACCACACAGCATATCTGTATATCACAGTATATCTGAGATTTAAGCTAATACTGAAGTTTACCATTAAGAGTTTACATAGAATGTTATTGAGGGAGAGCCAACTGGTTGATGGCTGATGTGAAAGGTACAAAATATCTGGATTGAATCTGGTTTGTTTGAGGCCATGCAAATGGTTCAAAGTGATCTGTCCTGCAAGTCATCACAAAAAACCTGCACCAATGTTTCCCTGGAAACAAGAATGGATTCATTTGGGAAGTCATCGAGTCCCAGTCTTAATCTCCACCATGGACAACCCCAGGGATAGAAACAATGCCATTGTTCAGAAATAAGCACCTTGATCTTGAAAAGTTGCAAAGGTTAGTTGGGCTCCCTGCATTGTGAAAATTACATTACAGCTTGTTAAAATGAAATTGAAATGGTTAATTGGTTCTATTTTTAAACATATGGCCTATTTTCTGAATGCACTACACAGTATTCTGCTCAGTTATTCAACCAAATGCAGGTGCAAATTAGGGCATGACCTCAGGCATTGAGGCTGTGATTGCTGAAGGTTTGGCTGTGACCACAAAGAGAAAATGGAAGCTTTCTAATTCTACAACTTCAACAAGAGAGGGAAGGGAAGAGAGGACTGGTTAAATTGGTTGTCCTTGTCAGAGATTTTTATTTGTTCCTTTGTTCTCTATACATGTAACAACCCCTAATTTTTTAATTCATATATTTGGCAATAACGCATAACTACAAGTAACACTCATTATTCAAATATTGTATTTAACATTCGTCAGAACAGAACATATTGATGGCCTTATGCTCCATACCTTCCATCTCTCAAAACAACAATTTCTTTTGTTTTTTGTTTCTTGATTTAAAAAATCGAACTTTGGAGATGCCAGTGTACTACATAGTAACTGAAATAAATATATTTTTTTACTTCATTAAACAGCACAATTGTTTTCAGCTGCATTTAATATAATGGGTGTGGTCTCATGTGGCAAATTAGCACATTAGCATGAGGATGTTGTTAGAGCACTGGAGTAATGGCTGCTGAAAGTGGGACTTTGCAATCAAATGTAAAATATAATTTAAAAAGTTATTTCAAAAGGCACAATAGTCATTTGTAACATTATCAATGTACAGTCTGTATAGTCTTTTTTCATCAATGTAATGCTACCTTGGTGAATAAATGTACTTTAAAAACATACACATTTCTCAGTGATTCCGAACCTTTGGTAGTGTACACATGACATGTGTATTACAGTGTAATGTAATGTAATGCCTTGTTGAAATAATGAATTCCAGATTGTATCCAGAGGCCACATATTATCTCAGCAAGCAGACATTTCCTCAAACATGGGGCAGCATATAAAGCATAATCTCAACAAAAATATTTTCAGACAGAACAAAGGCAAGTTACATACGCAAAACTACACAACTAAATCTGTTATGCCCTAAATACTCTCAATACATCCGCACTGGGCTCCAGAATTATTGGCACCCTTAATAATAATAAAAAAGGCTGTATATAATAAATGACACAGATAATCCCCTTGCACATCTCCGCCCTCTTCAGTGAAAAACCCAGAACCAACCCAAAGGAAATGAGGAGACTCTGAACATACTGAAAGCTGCTCAGAAAAGGCAAATTGAAAAATGAAAATGCAGATTGAAGAAAAGAATTATGATGTATCATAATGAGGAAATAAAAATGGAAATGTGATATTGTGTTTATTTTCCAATTTGAATTTGAATGGTCCTTAGTTTACATTTTCATATTTTTCAATAAGCAGTTTTCTTTTTCAGTCAGCATTCTAAATGTAATTTTTGCAGAGGCACAGTTGCATTAAAAAAAAGGGTGATAAATAAAGATAATCACTTCATTTTCTATACTAAATATGATGATAAATATAAAGTTTGTACTGTAACTGCTGTAACCTTAAAGGCACAATAGGTCATTTTGGACTTCTAAGTCAAGAGAGGAATTGCGCAACAAACAACTTCAAACCACAACACTGTTTATCCCTCCCCTTCTCTGTGAACGCGCTGACCAATGAGCTTGAATTATTGCACAACTATACAATGTTTTGGTACTGGCCCATCAACTGCATATTTTGAAACCCAAATTTAAGGACTATAAACACAGGTAGAGGGTAAGTCAACATGTCAGTGAGCCTTTTTCAATGATAGGAAGGGATTATAACACAACAATGGTCTTAATGGTCTTATAACATTGTTTTAACACACAAATCTTACCTATTGTATCTTTAAATGAAAACCTTTATTCTTGCAGGCAACTGTCACACATTTCGCCGTTTTTTATTTTTATTTTTCAGTTTTTGTAATTGCAAAAGTTAAATGTCTACCTTTATAGCACATTATAAGGGATTCAGCCAAATAAATAAATACAAGCAAGAGAAGAGTCCCAGCACAATGTGGCAGTGAATCATAAAAAATTTAACCAAAGCACACAGTTACACCCTTATAGAGCACGAGTTGGCTCAGAGACAAGTCAGACATCTCAGTGAGAATGAGAGGAAGAGTGAGCAATCCAAAATAAAAGGGAGCAGATGACAGCGCTGACCCCGAGGCGGGGCAAATGGTGAATTTGACAGCAGCCGCTCTGACATTCTCTAAATGTAAACGACTGTTTACATGCAGATTTTCCGGAGGGGAGCTGGATTTTGATGTGGTTTCGCTGGCTGCTATCCCTACCTCATTAACACTGAGCTATAACACGCTTCTGTTGCATCTCTGCAGACAGTTTGAAAGCAGTCAGAGAAGAAGGACGCTCAGGAGGGTGGAGAGTGGAGAATCTCACGTTGACGAAGTCACTATGCTGCTGAGTGTGCTAAGAGCAGTGTGCTTATAATTTGGCTGAGCTTAATTGCTGCCAAATATTTTGAAAGACATGTCTTCTATTTGAAAATACGAAATGCTGATCTGCATGCAGACGAGGCACAATTACGAAATTCTGTTAGTCTTCTCGAGTCTTGAGAACTCCAGCAGCTGAGGGTAAGGATGGAGATAAAATAACCCCAGTAAAAGTGATACAGTGAAAGAACAGTGCATAGTCTTTCCTCTGACAAAACCTGGCCTACTCTACTTTAAAATGAACCGTAATGTGTGTGTGTGTCATGTCTGAATGTTAATGAACTGAGAAATGAAACAATACATGGTAAATAGATCCCAAAAGGTTACTTAAGTCGATGTTTTATGTCATGATTTTTTTTCCTGTACCACATTCATTTTTTCCAGGTGCTTTGAATCAGTTGAAAAATTACCCATTTTCTTCCAACATTCTTGCTGGGATTACTGTCGATGATGCAGCTCAGTATTATGACTTTATGTCATGGAAATAACTGTTAATAAAGTTAAAACTTTAAAAATCTGTTCAGTCACTAGAAATAAAAAACAATGGGTCTATATATGATGCACTTAAAATTTCCAGGATAACATTAGTGTTACTAGAAGAGAACATACAGCCAAATCTTTATTAAACCCCAGGTTTATTTACGACAAACTGTTTAATAAGGAAAAGCCATTCTCTTAGTTGTTCTAGCTACAGTAAATATGAAATATACATCATGGGCTGCCAACAAAGAAAAACAAGAGTTTCCATCGGTGCTGGCAGAGTTGATGGACTGTAGAGTGGAAAATAATCGGTTGGCTCGCTGTGTGCCTTTAGGAGGCCATGCATGCTGTTATTCATGTCGTGAAATAATGGAGAATGTTGCATCAGTGGGGAGGGCCTAGGGTTTTCAACATAACAAATTGGGGAGAGGACAGGAGAAGGGAGGGAGTAGGAATGTGAAATAATTTCATCTTTAAGTGCCAGTGTTTTCCACATTAACACCAAATGTTACAGTAAATGATGAAAAAAATGAAAACATAGATAATGATGTTTTCTGTGGATTTTTTAACAACACCCCTTACATTGCCATCAAAGCATGGACTAGAAGGTTGAATTTAGCATGATGCTCGCTTTGTTCTGCAGAGATTTATCTCGCTTGATCTGAGAATGAGGATTGTATCCTCATCAAACACAACTGGGCATACAGGATGCACACTCTGGAGAGGCCCTGGTGCCAACTCAGTGCTAACTGCCTGTTAGCTGCATTTTCCAGGGGTAGGACATACCATACCACAGGAAACATTTGTGAAATTTAGCTTACAATGTTCTGTGTAGAATGAGAGTAATATCACAAGTGTTATTTTATTGAAAAGGACACATTTTAATTGAATCCAGTCCTGTCTCACCACAGCTGTCGAAGCAGCAGCTTCACAACCAACAGGTTATCTATTAACTGCATACAGAGTTGATAGAAGTGAAGCCCTGTAAGAATGCACAGTGGTTAGCACAGCCTGACTGACAGAACTTCAATTCGCCTCCAGTGGAACTGCTTACAAGGAAGAACTTTAATGAGAATCCTGCTTATTTCCTCATCGTTGACAGAATGCCTGCAGGCCAGCTTTCCTCTGTTGTTTGGCTTTTAATTGAAGAGCAAGGTGTTAGCAGGAATAGGTTTGAAACCACAAAGTCAGTGATTACATTAGGTTCTCCATCCCATTGTTTTGGTTTGCGGCTCTAGCGATCTTTTCTACATTCAACACGAAGCCCTTTTTAAGACACAGAGCGGTGTGAAGTGAAGTAGATCCATAAACTGACACTGAAAGAGCCATGATGAGATCTCTACCCGGGCAGAATGTTCTGTTTCCATTTTACAATACTGTGCCGTAATGGAATAAGCTGATTAAACTGTGAAATATCTTGGCATTGAAAATAAGAACTTTATTCAGGGCACAATAGAATGATAATTTAATACATGTATTATCTAAAACTCTGGTGAAATTTAAATGACCACCATTCTCAGGGGGACTGGAAAAATGTTTCAAGAAACTGTCTCTAACCTACATGGAATGGTGTGTGCACGCAATAGCTTCCATGATCTGACGAATGCGGTTGGGTACATTATTAGGAGAACAGCGTGGACAATGATGATGTTGACTACAGTACCGGGCCGAAAGCTCTGATCACAAACTGCATAATCACTGCTGGGGGATTTATAGTTTCAACACTAGGGACTGTTTACAGATCAGTTACCTTTCATCCATCTGCAATAGTTAGAGGGGAATACTAAAACATATCCAGATTTCATCTGTTTGCATATTCTCCCATGTAGAGCAAAATGGTGAGAAATATGAATTCTTCTTAGTGTTAAATCTACTGAAAGTGTCCTCATACTCCAGGCATTCTATATATCTTCTCTGTAAAGAAAACTGTGGTTTTGACTGTCTTGTATTACCATTTTATTGTGCGTCTTCTAAAACTTATCTTCTAGTTCATATTTCGTAGCGATAATTCCCAGTTTAAATACCTGACCAGAAAAATCTGATCAAGTGCAAAACTTGACATGCGGTATATGAAAGGTTTCGTACCTGTTCTGCATATCTTTACCATAATTACGCTTCTTTTCTAAGCAGTGGGTAAATCCTAAATGGCCACTTTTCAGCTTTTTAATAACTGTCATCAAAATTGTGTCACCCTAATATACCTCTGAGACAAACATTAGCCAACCAAAAACTCTTATCTTCCTTTTGTGTCTAACATTATGAGCAAACTCACACCCACACACACACAAAAACATTATTAAAGCATAAATCTGTAAAGGTGTCATGGAATAATAAAGTAGAGAGTCCTCGGGAGAGGACTGTTTTGTGATTTTGTCTTGAATAAATTATGACCAGATCTGTTTACCGAAGACAAAGGCTCAGAGAAATTTCCCAGAGTGTCGATTGTCCTGCCTGGAGGTGCTGTTGTTTGATTGCGTGACTGCTAAGGGAGCCCAACGTGTCTAATGCCGACACTGCGTCTGTCAGAAGGGGATTGCCTTAATCTGGAGCTGTACGTGTCACGCAGCTCCCAAACATTTGGGATTTCTGCAAATAACTGGCTCCTCGAAATGTCCATGCTGTGGACTGTGGATTACACAGCCATTTCCAATAAGTGAAGTTCACAACAATGATCCCCAGAGAGATCACACCTGCGATCCATCTGTTTATGGGGCCCCCCGAAAAGTTCCCGTGGGATCTGTTGTTTGTCTCAGAAAACTCTCGGGTTTGTAGTTACTGTGGAACTAGGGCAGTGGTTTATACACGTTACTGAGTGTCTTCTAAAGTTTACTGAACCCTCTGCTAGTTCAACAAGGAGATGAAAGACCAGATAGTCTGGATTTCAGGGCCTGTGTCTGTAAATATAAAAGATAGCTTGGTGCATAAATGCACATTAACAATAAAAATCTAAGAATAGAAGCCAGAAGAATTTGTAACATTATTATCTTTTATTATCTAAATGATCTTTTTTTCTCTTTTAGCAGCTTTCTGACATGGTAATAATGACCCACTAATAACCTTTTCATCATAGAACAACTTGTAACAGTCAGCAAAAACCTGGAAAAAACTGGCTTTAAAACTGGTGCTTCCAGCCTTCAATCCTACAATCAATGGAGAAAGTGAGCTATGTGTCAGTTCTAGGGAAGTATTCCCCATTTCCAGAACAATTCAGCACAACCTGGAAGCAATAGCTTAGAAATTAGAAATGTAAAAATAACATTACTGAATATTTGAGCGGCTAAAGCACAGATATCAGAGCAGTGATGCACCCTACTGCCCAGTATTTCATCCTGACATTCCCAGGGCTGAATGCACCTGATAGCCTGTTGCGTGCTTGCTCTGAAGTGTTTTTTTCAAATAAAACAAGCTCCAGGCTCATTAAGATTTATTTAGGGGTCAAACATATGATGCTCTCCTTCAAAACATTTTTACGAACCTAGCAACCATCTATTTAGGACTGAATGTGCCCCATTTGCAACCGCTTGAAACCAATGTTAACTGAGTTGCGGTTTCCTGCTGAGGCTACCACCTGGAGATTTTACTGTTCAACTCAGTTGCAACTGCAGTTTGACTGGGTATAAAAATAGAGTTCTGTTTATGGAATGGACAGGGGTGAGAGTGGTTACAGAGGGAGTAGAAGTGAAGGGTAAGGAAGATCAATTGGAGATGGATGGCAACAGTGTAGGGGAAAAGCTATTTAGGACATTAGACACAACTTTTGTGACTGAGCAGGACAACCCACAGAGTCTGGCACAGTCAGGCAGAATGACTTGGAAGATGATCAAAAAATACGAAACACTTGACCATGAAAATATGACTCTGCATATCCAGCAGTGTTCAATAAAAAAGAGGTACATCCATCTTTGACAAGTAAAGCATCCTACCCTTGTCCAATATATAAAAACACTATAGTGTTACATGGACTATATGGATATAACCAGGGCCCCAGAAAGCTTTCAGAATTAAATCTCACTGTGCTACAGCCTGTGTTAATTGTCAGCATATCTACTCCTCTTCCCCATTTCTTCTTTTACACTGCCCTGATGTTCTTCAACAGAAAGAATGGGTGGCCTGTAATGTAGTTGTTAAGGCACATGACTGGTACCCGCAAGGGCGGGGGTTCAATCCCCACTCTCGCCACAATAAGAACCGCACAGCCATTGGGCCCTTGAGCAAGGCCCTTAACCCTGCATTGCTCCTGGGGAGGATTGTCTCCTGCTTAGTCTAATTCACTGTACATTGCTCTGGATAAGGGCAAATGCCAATAATGTAATGTGGAGAAAGATTTAGCTTTTAATAATGCAACACAGTAACAGCAACAAACAGTAATCACTCATTCATTGGAGTTGACCAATATTTATATTGTTATTAACAATATCATCATTCAGTGCATCTTCTATAATCTCACATCTATGTATACAGCAATAGTTGGGGTGTAGTGCCTTTCTCAAGGGTGCAACTGTAATAGGCCTATATCTACAGCCACACCCTCAGCCTGTTGTAGTGTTCGACTTCAAAAGTAACCTAAGAGCTAATACTCAGAGGCATGAAGGTTTTCTTCAATAGCAGCCCCTGTCTCCATCAACTGGTACCCTTAATGGTTGACCTCTGAACCTTGTGCCTTACCACGGTCCTACGCCTAAATGGACTTAGACTTTGCATAAATACTAAAACCTGTCTGTGTTGTTTAGTATTGTAGCTGCTGCGCAAACAACCTCCATCTTATGACAATTATCATGAGAGCAGAGAGTACTAGACCCATAGACCATAGAAAGTCAAAACACAGAGTCTGAGAGTCAAAAAGGGCAGTCATGGACCTTGGAGGGTGCTTGTTCTGAGCAGTGTGTGTGTGGTTGATAAGCAGAGGCTATGGGAGAGCACCCATGGCAAATTGCTCTGTGAAAAAATGTACACAGTTCTGTTTCACTTTGTGCAATGGCAGTCACTGAACTTGTCTTAAATGCTGGTCCGGAGCCTGACTGACCAATCCTTCATCATCCCTTCTTGTCATTGTTGACTAATTTTCACAGATTGTGTCATCATTGTACCTGTGCAATGAATATTGGCAGATAATCCTGCCAGGGGCACCTTCTTTGTTTTACCGCACCAAGTAACTTTGGGTATGTCTGTTTAGAACAGATGACCAACATTCATTAAGGCTCATTGATCCGAATGCTCAGCTTGTCAAAAATGATACATAAGCAGAAGTGAGTATAACTGTGTTTGACCACTATTATTTCAGCTGTTAAGAATCTGCCCGTGCATGGAAAATATTCATCATTCTTATATAACAGTTTAATTATAAAAAGATTACATTAATATGTGGGTCCAAGTAAGAGCCTCACTTAATCCGATAAACCTCTCAAATTAAAAACATAAACGGAAGTGTATATTTTACATAACTTGGAAATACTGTGCAATATCTCAATAACAGGTACTGTATAGGAAATCAGAATGAGATATATTTAGAACAGCTTCTAACATGTTGCCTGATTCATGCTCAATTTACATTACAACTATTGAGGAAACAAAAAAGATTCAGATGATCACTTTTTTTTTTATTCATGAATGTGTGTACATGCCACAGGGGATGTAACACTGAATAATTCATAAAGCAATAGGCTATGTAGGTCAGTCCTTTATTGTACATCTGTTTTTTTTTTCAGTGAAAATACACACCTGCAAATCCCAGGTGCAAATGAAATACATTTCTTTGCTGCAGTTTTGTCATTTCCTTGAGCCATTATCATAAAAAAACCTAATCATTGAAAACATGCAACAGCCAATGATAGGGGATTAGGGAAATGGCAATGAGACTCACATGAACAGTGAAAACATCAGAGCCGAATAGAATGCAACCACTACTCCAAAATAGAAGAAGTACTGAACTTGGGACAAAGATATATTTTTTGAAAATCAACTCTTTGGAACATCATTAAGAAGAAAGAAAGCATTGGTGAGCTCAGCAATCCCAAAGGGCCTGGTAGACCAAGGAAGATCTCAGTTAATGACTGAAGGATTTATACCATAATGAAGAAATACCCTAAACACATGTCATATGGATCAGAATCTCTCTTCAGGAGGCAAGCGTGGATGTGTTAGTGATTACTGTCCACAGAAGACTTCACAAACATAACTTCACTGACTTCATTACACTGCAAGTGTACACTGGTGCTATGCAAGACGTTTTGGGCCGCTTTAAGTAATTCTGCAATAAGCTGTAAACAGAAACCATATTCAAATTTTCAGAATAAAAAACGTATACAATACAAAATACAGCTTGAACAAATATTACCATTGGAAAACTCAGAACTGACCTGGAGTAAACAAGCAGGCAGCTGGCTGTGCTGTTTCTACATGCTCCATGTGCACTGCGTGTGCAACACATGCGCTGGAGCTCCGGGGTCAGGGATACTTCCTCCAGTAGAGCCAGATCCTGACTGAGGTGCTTTTTCCACACTCACATCTGCGCGGGACTTAATGCATCAGGGAAATGTGAATTTTCGCTTGAGATATGCACCCATTTACCTCAGAAATGAGCACTACATGCTGTATAGCACTGCATTAAATTAACTTGTGCAGGCCTACTGATGGAAAAGTTTGGATGTGGCTCACACTCCTTCGCCTTTTCTCTTTTCAAAATGGACTTGATTTAGAAAAGTTTCGGCAGTAGCTACATTTTAATGGGTTTCATTTCTATACTAAAATTGTACCTAAATGAAAATGCATTTCATACGAAACAAAACACGGGTTGCTGCTCATCTGTTGAGTCTTGTAGTCGATTAGGCCACTCATGCATGTAGGTCTTCCTTTGACCCTACTCTATATGAGCTTAGCTGTAGTCTGCGGTGTGACAAGTAGTAGTAGTGACACCAGGTGTTTTGAAGGAGAATTCCCTGGAGTTGGCCATGAGATTTGCACATGAACGGGCAGCTGTGCTTGCAGATAATTGGACACAACAAATTATGGCGGGAATTGGATATTATGCAGCCCTGCACTGGATGCCAAAATTATATATTTTTTACAAATGAAAGAAACAACGAACAGAGTCGCACACATACTGTATGTCTTACAAGCCACATTTTCATTTGGGAATTTAGGATATGGAAACAAAACTAAAATAAGCAAGAGCTTATTATATGTTTTACATATTCCATTTATAAGTGCTGTCTTTGAAATGATTACATTGACTGTACTCTGTTAAACTGAAAACGGTTTACAGTTTTATGACGTGAACAAAGATAACGGTACTGCCTGAGACAAAAAAGAAACACCTGCCACCAATAATTCCAAAAGTTTTCAAGTTCCTTAATAAAGCAAAAGAAAGATTAAACATTCTGAAACCTCAGTCTCAACTATTATGTTCACTATTATCTTGCTATGAATCAGTAAAAGAGCACACCTGGTTAACAAGTCGCTTCTTGCACTTTTCATCTGTGTTAATCTGTCAAACAATTAATTTAAGGATGTTTTATTGTATATGAGTATTTGCAATTGTTTTGATTTAATTATGCTGCTCCCTTTGAAACTTCATGAACGTCTTCAAGAGTGAGTTATCAGATGAGTTATATCCTATATTATGTTGTAATGTGAAATATATATATATATATATATATATATATATATATATAAATGCCTTATCCTGGACAGATAGTACAGAATCATCACTGCTATTTCAGTGGTTCTCTCTCTCAGCTAGGTCTAAACTATCAATCATCTGACTGCCTTTTATTTGCAGGCATCTCTGCTTAAGTGATGCAATATTTGTAAAGTAGCAAACATAATACATACATGAAACATAATACATACTATACTACATCCTAAAATCCCAAACATTAATGCAAATTCTCTTTGTACCAACATATTGGGGGGTCATTGCTAAATCATGCGATGTGCCATTCAACTAATGTCTGAACAGGAGAGATTGTGTTCATATGTTCTTTACCCAGCAATGCTTTTAAAAAATATTTGCCCATGAGTTAATGTTTACATTACATTAATGGCATTTGGCAGACACTCTTATCCAGAGTGACATACAGTTGATTAGACTAAGCAGGAGACAATCCTCTCCTGGAGCAATGCAGGGTTAAGGGCCTTGCTCAAGGGCCCAACAGCTATGCGGTTCTTATTGTGGCGAGAGCGGGGATCGAACCCCCGGCCTTGCGGGTACCAGTCATGTACCTTAACCACCACACTACAGGCCCCCCAGCAGAAACAGTGGCTTGTGTCTGCAACAACAGTACACTTTTACATCACACATGTGGCGGATGGTGGGCTTGCCAGAATGCGGACATTTCCCAGGCACACCCTTGCACATTAATTCAGGTTTGATGAATTGTTTGGGCAATTCGGATTGCATTTAGGATGGCTTGCAGAGCTGTGGAATTGAGCACAGAAAGATCAAAGTACCAAGCTTTCTGAACTTTGGGTCACACATTTTGATTGGCAAAATTCAGTCACTCTGATACTTTTTTGTAAATTATATCTTGCTTTTATCTCTTTGAAAAAAATGTTTAAAAATGCTAATTATGTATCAAGAATACCGAAGTTGATAAAATGAACTGAATAATTTGTGTGCCAAACTGAGCGTACTGTACTTGAACAAAGTGAATGCAACATAAACATGAATCTCTCTCTGGTAAAGACGTGCAATTTTGTTCTCACAATGCACACTTAATTATAGTCTATGTATATTTTCATGCATTACATGTATATTAGGGCCTCTCAATATCAACCATTACTCAACAGGGAAATTGAGAACTCCAGTTTCATTCAACATCTTCAAGATGACTCCAAGGAAAGGAACAAAGTAACCTGTGAAAATGCTGTTGACAACGATGAGCCAATCTTTCATTAAGGTGACCTCATTCTGTGAAAAAGTTGACTTTGAACATGACAGCCTTGCAGATAGACAACACACTAAGAAAGGTAGACAACAATGCCAAGAAGATCCATGTGCATCCATCCTCGAACCCCTAGCTAGCCTATCCATAATATGAGTTCTTTAACATATGGCAGAGAAATATCAAGCACTAGTTCACAGCACCAGTCTATGATGAAAATTGCCTGTGGCCGACACTGAAGTCTCAAGATACCGTTTTCACTGTCCATATGTAAACGTGAAACACCATCAACTGAGTGAAAACGTGCACTTTTTAATCTTGATATATCCTTCTTCCACTCTGGACTGTGCTCCTAACAATGAATATGAAGCAAGAATAACAGGCTACTCTGCAGTGAACGCATCCGTCAGATGATGAAGCCAGTGGCAAATATAAGCAACCTGTGATCTCTTATGGAGAAGGAGAGGCGTAATTGTGTCATGCCAGACCATTCAAAGATGTGTATTGGGCCACATCTGTCAGAGGCAGAAATTCTGGCAGTCTGGATTTCGCCTCTGGTGGAAAGAAAGTGAGGTCACAGATGATTTCCTGTGTAATGGAAAACAGACAGGAAGTTTATTGAAGTGGGCACCCACGTTTATTCACATGGGTGCCATTTAACTGGGTCCTGGGAAATCTTTGGCCCAACAAATACAGAGTGTCACAGGTTATATTACTTCAGTTTGGTGTGATGGAATGATCAGTAAAATGCTCATTCTTCAGGGCCCAATAAAAGGCATCATTGTCTACTGCTGCACAGCTTGAAACAAATTCAGTGATGGGTCCATTTCCTCTGGCGTCGAGTTTGTGTCACAAGATCACATGACAAGAAAAGACTCCATGAAGAGCATTATGGCTCTAATATTTCCTTCAAATCTGATGGTATGAGCAGGATCAATTTAGGAATTCAGTTTGTCAGTCAAAATGTCAGTTTGAAGGCATGTTAATTACGGACGTGGCAGATGGGGAGAGGTGAATCCACAGGTCGATCATTTATACATCACAAAAAAATACTTCTGCATAGGATGCACTCATATTTCCTTGGCCAAAAAACCTTCAGGAGCCTCCTAGCTCCTCACTCCTCGCTCCTTCAAGGAGAATTTATTGGGTTTAAACATGGTGGATCTTGATCAATTTCAGGGTCAGTTGTCGAACGAGAGACAAGGAAAAATAAAATAAGCAATTAGAATGAACCCCTGGTCTTTATTAATATATGCATACAGTAGTGTGCAAAAATGACACATTTCTTCAAATTTTAAAGCAAGATTACTATTTATTTCAATGTTTTACAAAATAATAAAAAGGAAAAAGGCCCTGTGCAAAACCCTGTCAGGTAGTACCCCTCAAGCAACTATAACAGCTTGTAGACGCCAGCTAAAAGTCTTTCAATTCTCGGTTTTGGAATTTTTCCCCATTCTTCCTGGTGGAACACCTCTAGCTCAGAATTATT
Source organism: Conger conger (assembly GCF_963514075.1). Classification (NCBI taxonomy): domain Eukaryota; kingdom Metazoa; phylum Chordata; class Actinopteri; order Anguilliformes; family Congridae; genus Conger; species Conger conger. The sequence goes on along the minus strand of NC_083760.1, from coordinate 63,959,385 downwards.
ATTTGGCCTCCTTGCATGTACAGCATGTTTGAGATCTCTCTACTGATTTTCAATAATATTCTGGGGATTGTGGTGGCCATTCCAAAACCTTTATCCGTCTTTCCACAAGGTACTTCATGGCTGATTTTGAGGTATGCTTTGAGATTTTGAGGTATGCTTGCTGGAATACGCAACCTCTCTTCAACTTCAATGTCAATGTCAATGAACTTTGAATATTACCCTCTAGAATTTCTTGATATTTGGTGGAACCCATTCTTCCCTCCACTCACACAATATCCCACCTCTATGCTTCACAGTTGGTAAGGTGTTCTTCTGTATAAAGCTTCACCCTTTTTTCTAGAAACATTCCTTCTTTGGTAGTGGCCAAAAAGTTCAAATGCTCCAAAGCAGATTGTTCCAAAAGGCTTCAGGCTTCTGAATGATTTCTTTAGCATACTTCAGACGCTTAATTTTGTGTTGAGGTTGTTATTTCTGGCAACTTTGCCATGCAGGTCTTTGTCTTCCATACCTTGCCTTTACTTCAACTCTTTTATTTATCTTCCATTTTCTAATAATGTTTTTGACAGTAGAAATAGGTAGTTTCAAACATTGAGAGAGTTTTTGTAGCCTTCTCCTTCTTTCTGGAAATGAGCCAACTGTTTAGAGGAACCCATGGTCGTTAACACCAGACAGAACAGCAACTACAGTTGGATACTTTAGAAAACATAGAGTTACTTCAGAATAAAAAGTTCAGCCCTGGGATTATACTCACCTGACTCATTGAAGCCCTAACGAGTAAATCATTACATTACATTACATTAATGTCATTTGGCAGATGCTCTTATCCAGAGCAACGTACAACAAAGTGCATACCCATAACCAGGGATAAGTGCGCTGAAAGACCCTAAAGGGAAGTACAATTTTAACTGCTACCAGTACAACAAAGATAAAGACCAGTGACATGTGAGTATTTGGGAAGGTTGAAGACCAGACGAGCTGCTGCATTCTGGATAAGCTGGAGGGGTCTGATGGCGGACGCTGGGAGGCCAGCCAAGAGGAAATTGCAGTAGTCCAGGCGGGACAGAACCATCGCTTGGACCAGGAGCTGGGTCGAGTAGGGGGTGAGAAAGGGATGGATTCTCCGTATGTTGTATAGGAAGAACCTGCATGACCGGGTCACCGCCACAATATTCTCGGAGAGGGACAGTCTGCTGTCCATCACCACGCCGAGGTTCCTTGCACTGGGTGATGGTGTAAGTGTGGTATCCCCTAGGGAATTGGAGAGATCCAGATGGGGAGAGGTAATGGCAGGGATGAATATCATTTCAGTCTTACCTGGGTTGAGCTTTAGATGGTGGTTGTCCATCCAGCTCTGGATGTCCAAATCACCTGGGTCTGAGCCTTAGTAATCATCTTCTTAAAAAGTAACAAAAGTAATAAAGAATAATCCAAAAGGGTTCCCAAACTTTTGCACAGGGCCCTTTTCCTTTTTTTATAATTTATAAACAGTAAAAAATGAAAGTAAAAAGCAATCATGCTTTAAATTTGGTCTTGCCAGTCATGAATCTAAATGCAGTCCTTATGAATGTAGTCCAGGACAGGAGGAGAAGAGATGGACTTTCCATGAAGGGCTGGTGAGGGGGCCTATTTTAGGGTGGCATTGGACACACAGACCTGGCATTCAATGGCTCGACAGGAGGTGTGATTTTTACAGACAGAAAATAAACATCTGTACCAGCACTGCAGATAGACGGGTGACATGCCCGGAAATTAGGAAAAAGTTCAGTCCCCACTGGTTTGTTGTAACAGCGAGAAGGATCACGCGTTCGATAGCATGTTTCCACGTTCTGTGCCTTCTCAGAAGCTCCTGGTGGGTCAACATACTACCCCATATATGTGGATATTTATTTTAGATTGCAAGATATTGTGCCGCTGGCTTTTTCAGCTGGTTTAACAACGAGGGGGCTCCATAATGTTTGGGACAAAAACATTGTTTCTAGATTTGGCTCTGGACAATTTTAGATTTGTAATCAAACAATTCACAATGGTTAAAGTGCTCATTCTGAGCTTTTAACAAAGGGTATTTTTATACTTTGCACTTTTCATACATAGTCCCCCCTGCCCCCCAGTCAGAGACATAGACCAATCCCTGTCCCTCTATCACTTATTTTTCAGTGTTTGAGTGTTAATTGAATCCCCCGATCATCCGAGTTGATCCCAGCCTTTTGCTCTGTGTTTGTTGAAGAGTCTGGTTTATTTCATCCAGGTAACATACCCAAACCCTGCGGGTGTTGGTTACATTTGAGATCATGGCTGAGTGGTCTCCACATAGGGCCCTGTGTCCACTCAGCTGGAACTAGCACAGTAAATGGTGCTGCTTAAGGGTATCTGTCATTACGGTAAATGAGGAGAATGTGTGGGGGTAGTGCATATTTGCCACTGCATGGTAACATTTCACCCAGAATAAGGAAACTACCCAGCCGCGGCTTTAATACCTGTTTCATTTGGAGTGTTGATAGGAGGGCAGCCATGAAAGCAAAGTTAATAAGCTATTTAGGGCTTTGCCCACTACACGATGAAAGTTTAATGAAATAAGTATAAATTAGAGATTGTATAATCTCCGAATTTGATGATGTTCTGCAGTCAGCGATACGGTGGTGAAAAACAAGCTTAATCCATCTGTTTAAAGTCTCTGACTAATTTGTCTTGAAAATGACTTGAAAATATGTAGGGCAATTAAAAGAGCATTTTGTTCAGTTGGCCTGTTCAGGATTTCCTTCCCCAGTCAGACAGGAGAAGGCATGAGAATTCATCATTAAAAACACACCTGGGGGACTAAGCACTATGGTGCTTTGTCTGGAACATGGAATAATACATTTAAGCAAGGGATACTGTTTAATGTATTTGGTCATTATCATGAGTTCATCAGCCAGCAAAATAACAATTGAATGTTGTTATTATGATTATTATCATAATAACAACAACAACATAAAACAACAAACACGCTCAATTTTGTTACATGGAACACATATAACAGCTTTCCCTGCCCCCTGTGCTGGTCTTATCTGGAAAGGACGTATGTCAATGAGGAGTTAGATATGTTTATAAATGTTTCATAAACATTAATCATTTACATTAGAATTACACAGAACTGCAGCATTGCTATGTCAGGGCATACAGGGCAGTCCATAAGTATTTGGACAGTAGTACAGTTTCCGTTCTTTTGGTTCTGTAGTCCAGTACATTGGATTTGAAATGAAGCAATGAATATGAGGTTACAGTGCAGACTGTTGTCCTTACTTTTGTATTTACATCCATATCGGATGATCCCTGTAGGAAATACATCCCAGCTTATTCATAGTCCCCCAATTTTAGGGGACCAAAAGTAAATGAACAGTCAGCTTACTTGGATTACTTTCTATTTTACTCTTGGATTACTCTGTATTTACTCTTGATGTCATCGCAGCAAGGAAAAGGGCTTAGGCCCACATTACAACTAACTCCATATAAATTTAGGTGCACAAAACATGTTTCAGTGTCTGCGGTTTGGTCCTTTTCTTTTGTATCCATTGACTCTGGCAAATAATATTTGACACAGCCTTTAGGCACTTTCAAATACAAGACTGCAACCTCCTGTCTGCACAGTAGTTTCTGTAGCTTCAAAAATTAGAACATGCCCATACAGTACAATGTGACTGATTTCCATCATAAGGAACAGGTTCTGAAAGGGATATTGGCTGTGATGCACTTCCTGTAACCCTACACTATCGTCACCCAACCCACGTTCCATTAATAATATTGGCAAGAAGCAATTTTGAATGTAGTGCAGCTGCCATCGCATGAAAATATGCTACATCCAGAGGTGCGCAACTCGACTCTCACAGGAACAAAGCCAGAGGCTTCTCAAGTGCCATTCTACCCCTCTGTTAACCCTGCAGGTATCTGGAGCCTGTTTTAGGTTGCCTTGGCCTGACAAAAGGTGAGCCCTGGGAATTAATCATGACAAGAACACTGTTTGTTTAAAAGAGTTTAAGCATCCTGTTTTGTGTATCTACTGCATGGCTTGTGTTACTGTGATACCTACACTATATAGCCACATATCAGTCACCTGCTGATTGTTGCTGTCCTTCATTGTGATTCATTCATGTTGGTAAAATACAGTATATTCTGTACAATAATGGCATACTGTAAAATAGTTTTTCTTGTTTGGTGTGCCCTTTTCTCACTTTGAGTGCACCTGTCACTCAAAAGGCCTCCGTACGGCCTTTGTCAGAATGTATTGTACAATATATCAGATTCTAATGACACTTCATTCTAATTATTATGCACGCATATCCAATTGTGAGAGGCTGTAATTTATATACAATGTTATTTTATAATAAATACATTGTATACACATGGCTGAAAATGTATTGCACAATACATATGCCAGAATAATTACTGTTGTGTATTCATTTTATCACCATTTTCTGCACAATGCTCATTTAATGCCATTTAATCTTTGTACTTACTGTATGTTCTTTGTGTATGTCTTTTTTGTTCTAGTTTCTTTGATATTACAAGTTGTATGCACCTCTTCACAACAGTTTCTAAATAAACATAAGAAGAGTATGTTCCTTAAATTTTTGACATGACATCTGAATGTATATAACTTTTTTGTAGGGTTTTTTCTCTTTGAACGACCATATGAAGACAATGCCCTCTTGATAACCCAGGACACAGTGAAAAAAGGATACTTTCTGTAAACACTGCCTCTAATTACTTCAGGCTGAAAAGGGGATACAAAAACAATGGGGCCCATGCCTTCGCATTAATGGCAGGTAGGAGGTCAGCCATGTTTTAATTGAAGCTTAATCCCCAGCCAATCTGCCCTTCTATCAGCATTGGCTGTTCATTAAACACTTGCATACTCCAGGAGATTTTTCCTCGATTCCCAGCCTTTCAAAAAGGGGCACATTTCAAAAAACCAAAGGGTTCTGTTAATACCTGATGTTTATCTCGATATAAACCTCTGATCCGAGATCCAGGAAGGATAAAGAGATGGATGTTGTTCTGAAGGAATTCTAAAATTCAACAAATGAAAGCCAAATAAATGAGCAATAATGCCTCACTTATGATTTAAACATAAATCTACAGATATCATTTTGCAATCTCTCATGGTCTCATGAAGTTTAACCAATTGATTAATGTTTTTTTTTTTTTTTCTTGAACAATTATTGGTGCCAGACAGGGTGGTTTGAGTATCTCAGAAACTGCTGATCTCCTGGGATTTTCATGCACAACAATCTCTAGATTCTGCAGAGAATGGTTCGGAAAAAAAACATCTCGTGAGCAGCAGTTCTGTGGGCAATAATGCTTTGTGAATGAGAGAGGTCAGAGGAGAAGGGCCAGACTGGTCAAAGCTGACAGGAAGGTGACAGTAACACAAATATCTACACATTACAACAGTGGTATGCATCTTTGAACACACAACACATCATAACTCTAAGTGGATAGCACATTCTTTGAACATCAGTCCACTGTGTGGTTGCATTGAAATGCTGATAGTGTTGAAATGAAATGCATTTTCTGAAAGCTAGATATTCCTGCAGCATGCTTAGTCGTTGCCATTGCGTTTCATTTGGCTTTATTATTTGAACTTGTATTTTTGTGAGATATTGAAATTGATGAATTTGTTTATCTTTTCATTATGCTTACAGAGCAAACAGTATTTTTTCCTGCATTCCTCAAGTTCTCCAATTAATGTTGTAGGACAACAATGGGGAGCCCCAATAATACAGGACTGGCCATTTAAAGTTTTGCTATTTCAAGATAAAGTGTCCATGGTTACAAAACAGTGGTGTTTTTGTTTCACAGAACCTGACACATTCAATTCAAAAGAGCTTAATCAAGGCTTTTCTATTTTTTTTTTTTTTTGTAGGATGTGGATGGGCAGCCGCAGATGTGTTATCCCTCTTGAGGAGAGAGTAATCCAGTGTGGAGTTAAGCTAAAGGAATTCCAAAGTACTGAATCTCACCAGCCCTGCTGTTGTTCTATCAGGGAGCACAGAGCCTTTGCAGAGATTGTTTTTGTCTTTGTTTTGTCTTTGAAAACAAAATAAATTAATAGTGTGATAGGGGGCTATATCACCAGAGCTTTGTGTGAACGTGAGGCTGCCAATAAATCTGACACGCTGAAAGGCATTGGCACTGTAACTTAAAGGAAATATCCACACCAAGGTCCTCTCCATCCAGCGGAGTCTCAAAATGAAAGGTACACTGTGATTCAAGCCAAACTTCCCCACAGAATGAAGACAGCAAAAGCCAATAGAGACCATTACACTTTAGAGACTCACAAGCTTACACTTTAACTCCTGTAAATTTAAGTGACGTGACTTGGATGATAAAGATGCCACATTCAGCTGTTGCTATGGGAACACAGTAAAAATTCATTACAACTGAAAAGATGGGCAGTGTATTGCTGAGTGGATTTCTTGTGAACTCTCACTTTACTGGAGAAACACTACCATCTGCTGGTCAGAAAAATGCTAAATGAAAACAAATGTGGGACATGTTTACAAGGCAGTGTCCTGCAAATGTGAGCCGAGGTTTAGTGGCTGTACATTCCCTGAATATCATTGTACTTTTTATGTAGAGTTGATGCTGCTGCTCTTGTGTCAGAATGCTGTTTTTGTATGGCACAAACAACGTTTAACAACATCCATCCATCCATCCATCCATCCATTATGTTAACCTGCTTATCCTGAACAGGGTCGCAGGGGGGCTGGAGCCTAGCCCAGCATACATTTGGCGAAAGGCAGGAATACACCCTGGACAGGTCGCCAGTCCATCACAGGGCACACACACCACTATAAACAATAAGTGAACAATAAGTAAATTCACCTGAACGTGTTTGCTTTCAAAATCTCAAGCCAAACATTTTAGGACTTGATTCAGGTGCTAGGTGTCACGACCCTATGTCAAGCTAATCTTACAGCCTTACAAAATATGCTTCAATGTAGCAATTCCATTGCACAATTACTTCTGAACTATTATTTCTGAAAACCATAGGTGACAAAGTTAAAGGTCCCATATTGTACTATAAAAACACGTTGAAAGTATCAAAATGCACAGTCCCCAAATAAATCAGTTTGGACTTCTGTGTGAAGTTGTGACATCACAACAATTGAAAGGAACTATATTGTGTCATGAGGTAACAAGCATGCAAAATCCCTTTGTCATCCATCAGCATGGGAAAAGCCAAAGTACTGTCAAAAAGAGAAACGGATGGTAATTGATCGTCACAAGTCTGGTAATGGGTATAAAGAAATACATAAAAGGTTAAACTTAGCACTGCATAATAACAAAATGTAAAACATAGAATGACTGCAAATTTGCCAGGAAGAGGACGCAATCTCTGCATTTGTTAAGGATCACAGAGGCTGCAGTTGCACACCGGGGACCGGGGTTCGATTCTCGGTCCTGCCAAAAGCCAAGTTTGGCCGGCTCACGTGGGGCAGCAATAATTGGCTCGCTGGTCCAGAGGGAGGGACTTGGCAGGGTTATTAGATCGCCGCACAATAAGCACCTCAGGCGCCTAGGAATCACGGCAACGGGCACGAGACGAGACGGCTTGAAGAAGGCGTGTCGCTCTCATTCGGGCCGCCGAGGGACGGGGTACGGGCGGTACATCTAATACGACTACCTCCAATTGAATCAGACGAGGTACAATTGGCTACCAAATTAGGAGAAAAAGGGAAAAATCTGGAAAAAATGTATAATAAAAAAAAAAAAAGGATCACAGAGAATGGTTGCATCTTGGGTTCACCAAGTCTCAAAAGAACCATAAAACACCACCGCCATACCAACAAACTCTTTGGAAGGGTTGCACAAAGAAATAACTTATTGAGCACAGGAAGCAACGGCCAGATGAGACCAAATGTGAACGTTTTGGCTATATACACCAGTTTGGCAGCAAAAGAGGTATACATACATGGAGAAGCACCCAGTACTATTAGGTATCCAAAGAGTTGAGGAAGATGTTATTTCCACCTTTCCAAAATGAGAATCAAACAATGAAAAGTGTGGGCTGTAGACAAGATCCTCAAGAGGGATATACATTTACATTTACATTTTATTCATTTGGCAGACGCTTTTAATCCAAAGCGACTTACAAGTGCATAGGTTCTACCACAAGTCAAAGCATCACTGACAGTGGTAGGCAAGTCATTCCACCACTGAGGAACCAGAACGGAAAACAGGCGTGAACGTGCAGCTCGACCGCCAGGTGCCCGTAGAGAGGGAATCGTAAGGCGACCAGAGCTGGCAGACCGGAGTAGGGAGTGATCAGGGATTGTATGTAATGTGGGGCAGTCCCCTTAGCAGCCTGAAATGCCAACACTAGGGCCTTGAATCGGATGCGTGCGGCAATAGGAAGCCAGTGGAGGCCAATGAGAAGCGGGGTGACATGAGCCGACCTGGGCTGACTGGTGATCAAGCGGGCTGCAGCATTCTGGACCAGCTGGAGGGGCTTGATGGCGCACGCTGGGAGACCGGCTAGGAGGGAGTTGCAGTAATCCAGGCGGGAAATGACGAGCGCCTGGACTAGGAGCTGGGTGGCTTTCTCCGTCAGGAGATATAATATATATATATATATACAGTACTGTGCAAAAGTATTAGGCACCTGTATAACATTCTGTACAGATAAGATTATTTCAAAAGTAATTCAATGAAAGGTCCTAAATAAACTATACTATACATTTTACATTACATTTGAGTACTTTGGCAGAATAGTTAAAAACTGAATCAAATCAATATTTTTTGTGACCACCCTTCGGCGTTAAAACTGCATCACTTCTCTGAGATCACCAACGCTGTCCTGCAGTTCTATAAGACAATCAGCAGGGAGGTTGTTCCAAGCATGTTGGAGAACTTGCCACAGTTCTTCTGCAGACTTTGGTTGGCTCCTTGCTTCTGATCTCTGATCTCAGCCTTGATTAAGTTTTTATGTAAAAAGTAGTAAATTGCTTCCAGTAATATGTTACTTAAATATGCTTACTTTAAGTAAATACAAAAATGTCTCCGTAAAATTGAATATTTTGGAAAATAAATATTTTGAAATCTCAAATGTGTTCTTTTATACTAACACACACAAAAAATAAACATATATATAATAAAGTCTAGGGTGCCTAAGACTGCACTTCTGACTTCTGCACAGTACTGTATGTGTGTGTATGTATATATATATATATATATATATATATATATTTCTATATATATAATAAAACCTCATTCACAAATTAACCCCTTGAAGATTACAAAGCATGTTTGCTCCAAGGTAGACAAACTGCACCAAATCTCACACTTTTTCATAACCTTTTAAAAAACACACATTTAAAAATAAATCACAGTTGGGAACAGCAGGTTACCAGTGGAAATATTGGTTCTATTTCATTCTTCTAGACTGCCAGAGGCAGTCTAAACTACTGGATATATTCCACCTGGTGCCATGCGCAAGAAAAAATAAGGTATACCAACAAAGACGTGGGGTAACATGGGCAGCATAACATGCCCCACAAAAGCCCAAAGGTCACCCTGCCTTCTGCTTCTTTTTCATTATTCTTTCACGTGCAGGTCATGGACAAGGGCTGCCACTAGACCTCTAATAGGGAGGTAAAGCGGGTGTTTCTGGAACAATACTTCTGGTTTACTGGTTTCTATTAAATAGAGCGGCGAAAGCTAAATACATGCAAATTTATGTCTGGGTTCAAAGTCTGTGTTTTTCATGGTTTAAATACATAGCTATATACTGAATACTGAATATTGGATTTCAGTTCATAAAAAGTTATGTGTTGTGTTTTAGATCGCCTAAAACTCAGTCTCCCATAATGCTTTCCCTGTCATAGTGATGACATTTCCACAGTTGGATCATCCTAATGCTACCGACAGTGTGTGTATTCATTTATCTTCCCGTCTTGTGTGATGTAAGAAATCTGACTTAACTGGCATGATTCTAACTTATAAACTTGATCACAAATAGAATACATTTGTGTAATGGAACTGTTCCCGGTTTCATTCTCTCAGTATTAAAACCTTGCTCCTTGTTCACATGCTTCTATCAGCTCACATCTGGAATTGCACTGCTTGGTAATCATCATTACTGCCCAGCCACAAGAGTTTCCATTATTCATGTATGGCTTAGGAGTACTTTCGCTTCGTCAGCCCACAGTGGAAAGGCACTGTATATATGTATATGTATCAGTCCAGGAGTGCTTTTACTCTGTCGACCGGTGTTTTGAATTGTGCTGCTGATAATTTAACTTCTAAACTGCCCCAGAAATATCTAAGCCCTAACAAATTCCAAATGCAGCGCAGATGTTCCTTGCCTCTTCAATCTGGTTACAGCCATTGTAGCAACCTAGCTAGCTACCAGCACAAGTGTTGCAGTCGGTCCAGAGCACCCTCATTCCCTAACCAACCACTTGTTAAATAAATAAATAAATAAAAGATGCAGTGCAGGCATCCCTCGCCTCTTCAGTCTGCATACAGCTGCTGCTGCCAGTGTTTCCAGATTGAACTGGCAGGTTTCCACCCAATCACGTCTGAAAACGCGCCCACTTCAACAAAAAATCGGCCAATAAAGATTTGGGTAACAGGAAACTTAAACGTACAATAGGTAAGATTTTTGTATTTAAAACATTGTTATAAGACCATTGTAAATCCCTTCCTATCATTGGAAACGGCTCACTGACATGTTGACTCTGCCTCTGCCTGTGTTTATAGTCCTTAATTCGAGTTTCAAAATATGCAGTTGACGGGCCGGCACTCTGTACCAAAACAATGTATTGCTGTACAATAATTAAAGCTAATTGGTTGAAAAATAGTTCTAATTGCCACAGCCAATGGCATTTCAACGTCAGTGTGTTCACAGAGAAGGGGTGGGATAAACAGGGTTGTGGTTTGAGCTGTTTGTTTCTGCAATCCTCTCTTGACCATTACAAGTCCAAAATGACCTATTGTACCTTTAAGTTAAAGAGTGCAAGTCAAGTCATTGTTTTAAACTGTCTCTGAGAATAGTAGGCTTTGCGTTATTAAAATGATATATCGGTGGTTTCGTCCAGGTAAAGAGAGTAAGGAGACTCGCCAATATCTTCCCTTAACTCCTCTCTGAAGTGCGGTGCCAGGACAGACTTAATGACAGCAGTACATTTAGTTCTGTGCATTTTAAATTTGACAAATTCATCTTGCAAGTTCACCCACAGCCTTGATGGAAGTACTGCAAGCAACATAACCTTGCTGATCTTGCTTTTGCAGTAGCTACTTTCAATGGGCCTTCGAGGGATCTTGGGGAACAGGTGCAATCTGTCACGTTTCATGTTTGTCATGTCATGTTTTATGTTTAGTCATTGTCTTAGTTACGTTATTATCATGTCACATATTATGTTAGTCTAGCCTCACCATGTTTTTAAGTTTTATTTCTTGTTACGTTTCATTGTCATGTCATGTTATGTTTCATGTTCAGTTCTTGTTACCATTTCTTTCTTAATCTTGCCATGTCATGTTATATAGTTTATTGTCATTGTTTTGCAAATGTTATGTCACAATTTATGTTCCATGTTATGTTGTACTGTTCATTGATTTAGCATACACTTTTTTGTGTCTTTCTGCAAACCTTGCATTCCTGCTTTCTCTCTTTCCCTTTCTCACACCCTAATTGTTTCAATTTCCCTTGTCTATTTACTAAATCTACTAATGCTAGATCAGGATTGGGTGATACTAACATACTAATCATGTGTTCATGTTACCTTACGTTTCTTCTCGTCATTTACTAATTTACTAATGCTAGGGCAGGATAGGTTTATTACTAACAATTACTAATTACCTCGTTAACTTGTCAATCCTCCACACCTGATTTCCATTCTCTTGCTGCTCTCAAGCTAATTGTCTACACCTGTCTACACCTGCATAAAAGCTTAGTTTAATGTCATGTCTGTGTGAAATGGTTTGCCTCCTGTTTGTCAGTGCAGTCTGTTGAGTGGGTAAACCAAGCCATTGTCAACTCGGTACGATCCAAGCCTGTTTCCCTACCAAAGATTATCGACGTCTGTTTTGTTGACCATTGCCTGCCAGTACCACGTCTTTGCCTGCTGTTTTTTTGTACTTTTGCCCCGCGGAGTAGACTTTGGTCTTGACTCTTGCACCGTCATTGACCCTGAGCCTGCCTACCATTTGCCTGTACTTCTGCCCCGCTGACAGCTTTCCTGGCTACCGGACTTCCCGCAAGGTGTACCGACTACAAGACTGCCTTCTCCCTCGGTACTGCGCTTTGGTTTTCTGGCTGGATATTTAAGTGTATGAACATTGCTTGTTTTTTGACCACGCTCTCTGGATATTCCCCAAATAAAGCCCTGACGGGACTTTTACACTACTGTTTCTGAGTCGTGCATTTTGGGTCCAAACCCCCCACGCACCCGTCTCTCAATCTATGTTTTTAAATCAATATCTGCCTCCCACTCCTTCCTATGAAACATTTAGTATTTTCCTCACTTTGACATAGCTATCCAACTTGAAAAACTGAAAGCCTGTATTAACAATAGCCTAGGCAACATTACATTTTTGAATGTATCCTTATCAGAGATCAATGCTTCAGTGCAGAATCAACAGCAAGTGGGGAAAAAAACACTTTCTATATCTAGAAACTATAAACAGTGGGTGGTTTGTCACTACAGCAATCTATTACCTATGAAATCTCACATTCTGTCTATTTCTTGAAATAAATATTTTGCGGCCCAGGAGGGCTTGCTAACTGCCATTAGCGAAACAGCTTCCGGTTAAATTTCTCAGTGTCAAGCAGTTTGTTGCTATAAGTGCACTCTGCTATAGCCTGTTATCAGCCCACATCTGATTTGTACCACTTTCCACAGCAATTAGTGGAACCATTCCGGTTTGGCTTCTCAGCCTCCAAGTGGTCAGTTGCTAGAAGCGTTCTTTGCTATAATCACTTGCAGCCCAGGAGTGCTTTGCCAGGGGTGGTTGCACAAAGTACTAAACGAAGGATGCCAATAATTCTATAAAGCACACTACTTTATACCTGTTGGAAAGTAAAATGTATGTCAATAACAGAATCAATTGTTAGTTTACAGCATTTATTGAGACGAATGAGTGGGGGGTTGGACCCAAAATGCACGACTCAGAAACAATGATGTAAGAGACCCGTCAGGGCTTTATTCAGGGAATATCCAGAGAGCGTGGTCAAACAAGCAATGTTCATACACAAAAAAATTCAGCCAAAAATCCAAAGCGCAGTACCGAGGGAGAAGGCAGTCTCGTAATCGGTACACCATGCAAAAAGTCCGGTAGCCAGGAAAGTGGTCAGGAGGGCAGAAGTACAGGCGGGCGGTAGGCAGGCTCAGGGTCGATGACAGCACAAGAGTCAAGACCGAAGTCTGCTCCATGGGGAAAAAGTACAAAAACAGCAGGCAAAGTCATGGTACAGGCAGGCAATGGTCAATAAAACAGAAGTTAATAATCTTTGGTCAATAAACAGGCTTGAATCATAACAGGTCAACAATGGCTTGCCAAAACCGCTCAAAAGATGCACTGGCAAACAATCTCGCCAAGACATGAAACTGAGCTTTATATGCAGGTGAAGACAGGTGTAGACAATTAGCTTGAGTGCAGCAAGAGAATGGAAATCAGGTGTGGAGGATTGACAAGTTAACGAGGTAATTAGTAACCTATCCTGCCCTAGCATAAGTAAATTAGTAAATGACATGCATAAGAAACGTAAGGCAACATGAACACATGATTAGAATGTTAGTATTACCCAATCCTGATCTAGCATTAGTAGATTAGTAAGTAGACAAGGGAAATTGAAACAATTAGGGTGTGAGTGACAGAAAGGGAGAGAGAGAAAGCAGGAATGCAAGATTTGCAGAAAGACATGAAAAAGTGTATGCTAATCAATGACCACTACAACATAACATGAAACATAACTTGTGAAATAACAAGTTTGCGAAATATGACAATAAACTAAATAACATGACAAGACTAAGCAAGACTAACAATTAAATCGTAACAACAACTAAACATAAAACATAACATGACATGAAACATAAAAACCTGGTGATACTAGACCAGGGGTCGGCAACCCTGGTCCTGGAGAGCCGCAGGGTGTGCTGGCTTTCGTTGTTACTCTGCACTTAATTGATCAATTAATGCAATCGATTACACAGTTAACTCGCCTCACCTGGTTTCTTGGGTCTGAATCGGTTTCTGGTATTAAGGCAAAAATAAAAACCAGCACACCCTGCGGCTCTCCAGGACCAGGGTTGCTGACCCCTGTACTAGACTAACATAATACGTGACATGACAATAACATAACCAAGACAATAACTAAACATGACATGACAAACATGAAACGTGACATTTATGTGCATATTCATCAATGGTGCCAATAATTCTGGAGCAGTATATATACTCAGTGGCCCCTTTTTTAGGTAGACCTGTACACTTTCCTCTGTAACGCAAATGTCTAATCAGCCAATCATGTGGCAGCAATTCAAAGGCTCAGTTGTTATTCACACCAAAATATCAGAATGGAGAAGAAATGTGATCTAAGTAACTTGACTGTGGAATGATTACTGGTGCCAGACAGGGGGGTTTGATTGTCAGAAAATGTCTATGCTCATCTCCTGACATTTTCACACACGTCAGTCTCTAGAGTTTACAGAGATCCACTGAGCAGCAGTTCTGCAGGTGAAAACACCATAATGAAAGAGGTCAGAGGCTGGTTCAAACTGACAGGAAATTGACAGTAACCAACAGTGGCGTGCAAAAGAGCTTCTCTGAACATCTAACCTTGTAGTGGATGGGCTACAGCAGCAGCAGAAGTCCAAGAAATACCTAATAATGTGGTCACTGAGTCACTGGGGGGTAATAATAGTCATGTACAGGTTTTAACTTTTGAACAAAACCAGTGTTCAGATGGCTACCAGTGCAACCAAATTAAAAAATCTGAACACAGTTTGAACACATACCCACGAACATGCCTCAAATTCTAATGCCAAGACCCATGGTTTAATTTAATAATTATATTGATTGAACCAGTGCTGCCACCTTTGTACAATCCAATTTATGAGAATCTGCTCAATGTCCCTCCAGATCGATGGACTGTGTATTTGGACACATTTTCACAACATAACGCAGATTTCTAATGGGTTTAAGTCTTTGATTCAGCCATGATGCAATACTGACCGTCATGTTTTTGATATCTTGTTGCTTTTCCGTGTGGTTTGTGCCATTGTAGTTTACTTTTTTCAACATTCTTTAATAATCTGATAAACTGTCGAAAATTTATCAGATTATATTTATGACGCCCTCAGATCACGCCGCATCTGTCACGCCCTTTTTTTTTTACTTACGCATGAGGAAACAGAACGGACAACGTGCTTAAGCAAGAGTAGAAAGGTCTTGTCAACTACAACACTGTTTTCGTTTTAGATCGTTTAATTTATTCATTACTATTGTTATACATTTTTTGTAATTTCTGCAGTAGCCTATTTGAAAATGTCCCATACTGTAGTTAGAACCACAACCACAACCACAACTACAACGTCGTCATCTGAAGGCGGTTTTCTAAATTTGGGTTATGCGCGATCTCTTCAGGGTTTACTCAAATTGGCTCAAGTGGTAAGTTGTTTTTTTCTACTGTTGAATACATAAAATCATCGTTTAACTGCTCATTCGGCATGATAGCTATTCGACCTTTCCGTCATTCCATTCCGTCGCGCGCGTGTTCAGTGCCAAATATTGTTGCATATGTGCATCGTAATTTCGAATAAAATCGAACTTCAGATTAATGTTTGTATTTCTTTTTCCTTTTTTGTACCTTATTTTGGGTGGAGCCGAACCGAAGGCAGCGTGAACTCGTAAATAAAACGGATGCAGTGTGCTCGGCAGTTAACGGAAATGTAATTTGTTGACTAACTTTAGGGGAAGTTAAAGTTAGTAGCCTACGGTTGATACACCGTATTACGCGGAAAGTATTCTCGTAGTAGTAGGTAGTCTATTTGGGTGAAGTCAATTAAGTGGTCTAGTGTGCAAATAGGGGTGATTGTATTTAACTGTACTGGAGTCATATTAAGATTCCATTCGCTTGCGAGTTCTCAGTTACTGTATCAACCGTCTACTGTAACTGATTTATATTCAGAAAGGCAACCTTGTAACTTCCGGAACTTACTCTAAATAGATTTTCCCCCTTAGACAGTCATGTAATAAGAAACACATCAGAAAAATGTTATCACATTAAAAATATATATCACCAATGGGAATCCATCCATCCATTATCTGAACCCGCTTATCCTGATCAGGGTCGCAGGGGGGCTGGAGCCTATCCCAGCATACATTGGGCGAAAGGCAGGAATACACCCTGGACAGGTCACCAGTCCATCGCAGGGCACACACACCATTCACTCACACACTCATACCTACGGGCAATTTAGACTCTCCAATCAGCCTAACATGCATGTCTTTGGACTGTGGGAGGAAACCGGAGTACCCGGAGGAAACCCACGCCGACACAGGGAGAACATGCAAACTCCGCACAGAGAGGCCCCGGCCAACGGGGATTCGAACCCAGGACCTCCTTGCTGTGAGGCGGCAGTGCTACCCACTGCACCATCCGTGCCGCCCCCAATGGGAATCCTTAACATATATCCAAATATTGTATCAGTTGTGATCTAAATACTGTGATATACTTGCACCTTCTGTGGGAATTATAGTGAAGGTCTGATAAATCTCAACAGCTGCAAATATATAAAGACACTGTCTGCTACTTGCATTATAATAATCAAACAATTGAGAAGATTACACATTTTAATTTATTTGTAACTAAATTATTTATTCGTGAGCACAAATTTGACTTATTTATTTTGTATTTTTGTTTATTATCAAATAATATTATTTAATACTTACAGTATCATATTAATGGATGCTGTGTATGTTGCTGTAATTCTTTTCTTTGTTACTTGCAATAAAAATGTTGTCAACCAATGATGGATCATACTTAAAGTTCCCTCACAAATTATCTTAAATTATCATGGTTAAGTGCCATGTATATATGTTCTCCCCTATCAGCCTAAAAGGACACATGAGGGTGAACCACGTGTAAAAACCATACATTTCCTGCCACAAAGTTTCATTTCCTTGTTTAGAGTTGTGAGCTTGATAACTAGTTTGTGTTGAGGGGCCATGCCATTTTTACAGCTGAAAGCTTTGCCTGGTTCTCAAGGCAATATGGTCCCATATGTTTCCATATCACTTTTGGAGGACTGGGGCGATGATGTTTAAATATCAATACCCTGTGACTATGTTGTTTTGTAATAAAACTGCTTAATTATTTTGATTTAACATGGGACTTATAAAGTTTCTCCCCTCTCTGCCCCACTCCCTCCCTCCTTTCCCTCTCTTACTTTAGGTTGTACTTCTTATTGCATTCCTGTGTGTCCACTGCTCAAAATGGTGGACCGACGAGTCTGCCTACCGATTCTTTGAGGTGGTCACTCTGTGGTTCCTCATCGCCTTCCTTATCTTCTTCCTGATGCACATCTTGCGGCTCCAGGGCAGGATTCCCTGCATCAACTGGACCCTGACGGTAAATGTGTCTCCTGACACACGTAGGTCTGCATGCCTGTTGCAGAGATGATAGCCCTCACAAATACGGAATTAATCATTACTGATACTTATAATAATTAAATCATAAGGATTTTCAGCCACTATGCAGCCTGGTTCTGTGGCCTTCAAAATTACTGGCTTTTGAGCCATATATATACGGTGACCAGACATCCTGGTTTGACCAGGTCAGTACCGGTTCCAAAGCCAAGGTATCCCCTGTCCTGATGGATATCAAAATAGCAAAATGCCATGTTTTCAGCAAATGTCCCTCATTTTTCCCAGTTTGGATGGCAGTAGTAAATATCCATCGACTCTTATGCTGGTCAAGGCTCAAGACATTTCCTACGTTCTGTCCCTATGTTCTGTCTGTGTATCCATGGCTGTTTTTCACCTTCTATTACGCAATGTTAGCTAGGAAAATTAGCATGTTAACCTGCTCTGGTTTTTGGAGGTTTCACAACAGTGTGGTTTCTTGCAGTGCTGAACACTTGCTCTAAACGTGTTGGCACGTATACACAAATTGGCCTACTTTTAGCACCAGGGGAAACATGTCTCATTACTCATTGTGCATCAGATAATTGACACAGTTAATGAACTGAATAGTGAATGTACAAATAATGATAACCAAATATTAGAAACAGAAACAAATGGCTTAACAATAACCAAATATTGAAAAGAGCGAAGCATGTTGTTCTGAGAACTAAAAAAGAAAAGATTGCGGGGAAAAGACGCTCTGCTCAGGTTTGTACACAGTGGCACACGACACACGGTAATGTTATTCAGATTTTGAAATATTAACTCACATGTTTATTACAATCAAATTTTATTTTATAAAGCATTTGTGTATAATCTATCCATTTCTCATAGCTATGATATCTTCAAATATCTACAAGTATCTTTGTATGATATTATCCAATATTGTAACAACCCTTGCTTAAAGTGCAGTTAACTGTTGCAAAGAAGAATATGTAATTTATAGTTACATGCACCATAGTGTTTTGCTACAATGTGTGAAGTTACTCTAATTTGTTTGATAACAGCTCGTCTGATAAGCAATTTGTTCCTTTCAATCTAGAATTTTAAGTGAAGTATTTTATCCAAAGGACTTTACAATGAGATGCCTCTAATTCATCCAGACACACACACTGACACACTATCGGCGATGGGCAGCCATGCAAGGTTCCAATCAGCTCGTCGGGAGCAATTGGGGGTTAGGTGTCTTGCTCAAGGTCACTTCGACACAACCTTCCAACTGCCAGACGACTGCTCTTACCTCCTGAGCTACTGTAGGGCCACAGTAGTAGCCAGGAACAATTTGTGTACCCCAGATGACACTTTGTTTCAGTTAAATTTATATCTGCTTGGGGACTGCTGGTATGGCATGGCATGGCAGCCTATTGCGCGTGTGTGTGCGACTTAAATTTGCATTAATTTGTGTAAAAAGCGTGATATAAATACATTCCATTTACCATTACCATTGGATGGACCCCACAGACCGTTATTGAATCTGAACCATGCCTTTGCTGACTGTAGCTGCCTGGTGGCCTAGCACAGTGCTGCTAGTGTTGTTCATTGCACTTGAACTGCCCCCCTGGGTGATTGGGCATCAGGGGTTCGCCTGATGGGCTGCACATGTTTCTTCCTCTGCACTTTGGCGTGATAAGACGCGCCAGCTGGCGGTACATGCTTCGGATGAGAGAACATACGTGTCTGCACTCGCCACAAGCGATTACAGGTGTTTGAGCAGCAAACACTGATGAATACGAAAACAATCTACTTTTCAACACAATGTAAGGCCTAAATAAGTAAGGATATCTCTACATTCCTGGAAGGATGAAGGAACTTGGAACCCCTTTTTACTAAATTATTTATTTATATCTCTTTTTTCTGTATGAATGAAGGTGCTGTATAAATGTGTTATTATTATTATTAGCATGAAAAATTTATGAAATGCTAACCCACCTCACCAAAAGGAACAAATGTGCAGTTGTGTTCAGTTCAGTCTGGAATTTTATGGTCTGTTATGACAAATTCAGTCATTCAATAAATCCTTATAGTCTTTAAACCATAGGCCCTGTTGAGGTTTCCTGCAACCTGGTTGATTCTAGAAAGTATTATCCAGTGGTATGTCATATGTCAGTACTTGAGCTGGCTTGACTTGCCACTTCAAATTGAAGCCCAATTTTCACAATCTTATGATTTGTCAGAAGAGTTATTGAAGTGTGTAATGGTAATATCTAGCGACCTGTAGCGTAGTGGTTAAGGTAAATGACTGGGACCCGCAAGGTCGGCGGTTTGATTCCCGGTGTAGCCACAATAAGATCCGCACAGCCGTTGGGCCCTTGAGCAAGGCCCTTAACCCTGTATTGCTCCAAGGGGGATTGTCTCCTGCTTAGTCTAATCAACTGTATGTCGCTCTGGATAAGAGCGTCTGCCAAATGCCATTAATGTAATGTAATGTGACAGGAAAGGTCTAAAACATGTCACGATTTTAATAAGTATTAATCAGTCCTTCTTTACCTTTATTTCAGGAGTTTTTCCATTATATTCTGGGGACTATCCTTATCTTCATTGCATCTATAGTGGCTGCTGTGAAGTGCGGCCAAATTTCTGCCCTTATCGCCGGATCGGTGGGTAAACTTGATAGTTTTTGTTGTCAGTGAGATTACTGATAATACAGATGTCCTTTCTCTGTGGCATGGTCACGAGGCACCTTGGTTTTTGATTTAGGTTATTTTGGTTTAGGTCTGTAGGTATTAGCAGATATTGTTAGCTATTAGGCTATTAGCTTAACCAAGTACATTACAAATACAGTACATGACAACCGTTTGCTGATTTTAAGTGTTGTATAAATCTAGTTGTGGGCCCATACTCTTTTGAAGCAGTGATTCTTTTCATGATTTCCTGCAGGTGTTTGGGTTCATTGCCACTTTTTTACTCGCAGTCAACATCTGGATGTCCTACAAGATCACATGTGGGTCCCAGCCGACAGGTAAATTAAATAATGTTGGCCACCACTGTCGAGAAACATCTACAGATACTACATTTTATTGTCACAGTATTATCTTTCAATTATTATTATCATTATTATTATTATTATTATTATTATTATTATTATTATCTTATGAGAGCTCTAGAAATTACTGAGCATTTGCATATGTGACAAGCAAATTAGATTTTCTTTAACCTTCTGCTTATTGTCTTATTTTCTCTTGCAGTTGCAGCTGTTTAGGAGCACATTTTTTATTTTTTTAAAGACAACTCGGCTTGCAGTATTTGTAATGTTTGACAGATGTTTGTCATTGTACGTGCCTTAGCAAAAAAAAGTGTTATATTAGCATCCTGACCAACAGAAACTTGCCACAATATTTATCTCAGCTGTTACACACAAACTTCTGTTCTAGGTTGGCCAGTGGATCTAAATTGATTGGGTGTAGTATTTTTTTGCCAAAAAGCATGAATTTTGTATGTGCTTGAATTGCCAATAAATATTTGTTATTGATATGTTGCAAAGACTTGAGTATTATAAGCTCAGTTGATATATAGTGCCGTGATTTGTTCCCTTCCTGATTTTTTTTATTATTGCATATTTATCACGCTGATCTTTATACAAAATGTAATTTTATGTAATGTAATATTAGACAAAGGGAATCTGAGTAGACACAAAAGACATTATTTAAATCACTCTTTAATTTATTTTATAAAGTTGTCAAACACCCATATCACCCCTGCGAAAAAGTAATTGCCCCCTTAATCGTAATAACTAGTTGCACCACCTTTAGCAGCAATAAGCAAACACTTCCTATTATTTTTTTTAATCAGTCTTTCACATTGTTGTGGCGGAATTTTATTACACTTTTATTTGCAGAACTACTTTAATTCAGGCAAATGTATGTGTTTGATGTGTCATGATCAATGGAAATTCCAGAAGAGATGATAAAGCTGTTAACATATATCAGTCTGGAAAACCATTTCTAAGGCTCTCACTTTAGTTGATCATCCATTCCTTTATGTCTTTAAGACAAGCCTCCATCTTTGACAGCTGGACAACTTCCTCAGGTTTGACTGACAGATACAACTGGGTGTTGTCTGCATAGCAGTGGCAGTTGATGCCAAGTTGGCGAATAACCAGGGGAATCATATAGAGAGAAGAGCCAGGGCCCAAGCACAGGGCACTGTGGTACACCATATCTAACCCTAGATTGATAAGTGGAGTCATTGTTAAAATGCACAAATTGATATCGGTCTGATAGGTATGATCTAAACCAAGAGAGAGCCTATCCACGGAGGCCTACAAGATTTTCAAGTCTATCCAACAGGATCAGGTGATCAAATGTGTCGAATGCTGCATTTAAATCTAGATGCACGAGTACAGAGATGTAGCCGCTGTTGGAAGCGAGGAGCACGTCTTTGAGTACTTTGACCAGGGCTGTTTCAGTGCTGTGGGGGGTCTAAAACCAGATTGAAAAACGTATATGATTGGGGTGCAGAAATGAACAAAGTTGTTTTGAAATGGCCTTTTCTAGTATTTTAGAAAGGAACAGGAGGTTCGAGATGTTGTTAGACAAGTCATTCACATCTAATGTTGGCTTCTTAAGAAGGGGTTTGATGACTGCAAGTTCTGTGGTATGTGTCCAGATGCTAAAGAAGCATTGATATGTAACTGTGGTGTTACAATCACTGGTAGTAGCTCCTTCAATGGCTTTGTTGGGATAGGGTCTAGAAGACAAGTAGAAGATTTTGAAGAATTAACTATGGTATTAAACTCAATGAGATCTATTGAAGAAAAAGAGATTCTGCATCCATGTGTTGAGTGGATGGAAGGGCAGACCCTATATGAGGGGTGGTAGAAAAACTTTGAATCTTGTCCCTGATCTTTATAAATTCATCATCAAAGAAATTCATGAAGTCATTGCTACTAAATGATTTTGAGACACAGAGATCAATATGATTCATAGTCAGTCTGGCAGCAGTGTTAAACAGGTGCCGAGGATTGTTTCTATTTTCATCAATTAAGGTAGAGAGATATGAGGAGCGTGCTGTGGAGAGGGAATGTTTATAGGTTAGTAGGCTGTCTTTCCAGGCATGGAGGAATACCTGCAATTTGGTAGAGAACCATTTGCGCTCAAGTTGGCGTGGAGCTTGCTTGAGAGCACGAGTATGGTCATTGTTCCAAGGAGCTCATTTCTTATGGCAGGCTTTCCTCTTCTTAAGAGGTGCAAAGTTCTGCAAAGTATGTCATTATGTTGTCGGTCAGCTGACCAATTGAGTTAATGCTTGCATTTGTGTATGCATTTTAGCTGGAGCCAAGAAAATCCCCACAGTGCACAAATGAGCCTGGGAGCTCATCAATAAAAGCATTTGCAGTCCTGGAGGAAAGCTTACGGCTAAAGTAGAAAGTAGGATCTGGTGACACATTACAGACTTGTGAAAGTTGGAAAGTAATTAAATAATGGACTGACAAGATTTTTAGGCATGACTGCTACATTTGCTATTCTTGTATCATAAGTTAAGACCAGAAAGTGGGTATAAAGGGACTCATTATACTACCTTTTTGAATGATATAGGTCCCATTATGCTTGGTGTAAAGCAAACATAGCATTTCACAGTAAGAACATCAAACTAAAAGTCAGACATGGTGGTAATGTGATGGTGATGGGATACTTTGCTGCCTTGGGTCCTGATTCAAAAGAAAGTCTGATTGAATGAAAAGAATAAAAATTTAAGTAAGGAGTGGTCTTGTCAAAGTACTGACTTGAATCCAATAGCGATGCTGTGGCAGGACCTGAAAAGAGCAGTTCATGTTTGAAAACCTACCTACTATCTTTATTAAGGCGGAAGAGCGGCTTAAGATTCAAACAATATGAAAGACTGCTAACAAATTATAGAAAGTATTTGGTTGCAGTTGGTGGTGAAACCAGTCATGGGGGCAATTACCTTTTCACAGGGGTGATATGGGTGTTTGATAACTTCATTAAATGAATGAAGTAATAATTTTAAAACTGTTTTGTGTTTACTTAGGTTCACTTTGTCTAATATAAAATTTTGCCGAAGGATCACTTACGCAAACTTAGGCTCTTATCACTTAGCGACATGCACTTTGTTGTACGTCACTCTGGATAAGAGCGTCTGCTAAATGCCTTTTAATGTAATATAACGGCCCAACACGACCAAAACATTTTATTGACAATACTTCAAGCTCATTGGTTGAAAATTTGTTTTAATTGCCACAGCCAATGGTGTTTCAAATGTGTATCCAGAGAAGGGGGAGGGATAAACAGTGTTGTGGTTTGAAGGAGTTTGTTGCCACTATTCCTCTCTTGACCATTAGAAGACTGAAATTACCTATTGTACCTTTAAAACGTCCATGTCATTTGCTGACCATAAAATGTTTTTTCAGGACTTCAGTAATACAGTTGCTACTTTAGAGTGTGTAAAAGTTGCAGTTTGTTGCAGTTAATTTGACTATAGAAAATGTGGCTTGGTATGTCATTTCAGCAGTGGTCCATTTGGGCTGGCTGACTCAACACTGGCTGTGCCCAACCAACAAATGTCCTCCATTAGACATTAGTTTGATGTAAATATTGCATCATGTATAGAAAATAAATCGAACATGTATTTGGTTAGGATGGACCAGTATCAAGGCCATCCTAAAACAAAATGACTTTGCTTCCATATATGGAAATGTTGCTCTATGCTTATCAGTAGTTGCAGTCAGAAAACATCAGTGTATCAAACATTCCAAGAAATGGCATGTTGCTCATTGGCTTTGATTAAATCTCTGGTGGAGTTGAACATTAAAAAACTCAGCTGTCCAATATATAAACATATCACATTTCTCTTTGCATCTGCGTCAGTCATTTAAAAAATGTGGGCATTCCCCATATAGTTAGTGGGTGATATCAAGAAGCAAAAGGAAATGGCTTTAGCCAAGCATGACCAGCTGAGATTTTTTTGGTTTCTGAAAGTGAAAAGTTCCATGTCTGCCATAACCATTAGCACTTTGCTATCCTTTGAAAGGTTTCCACTGCATACCAGCAGTACTAACGGTTGGAAAGCACAGGACACTGGATGAATATGTTAAAAATTTGGATATGACCCGTTTCACTTTTAAAAAACGTTCTGCGAGTCGTTCTTTTCCAACTATGCAAGTAAGAATGCTGTGATTGAGGAAGCTGTGTCTTTGGAGCTAACGGAGCAGCCTTCCTGGCTCATGGCCATGGGCGTGGATTCTGTGGGGCCACGGCTGCTCTCTGGCAGGGAAGTGGGGTGGAGAATGGGGGGAAGGAAAGAGAAGTGTATTGACATGAATAGAGTCAGGGGCGTGTTCTCCGGCTGCTCGGAAACTTTCTGCCACCGCCCATTGTGGAAACATGAGTCACTGGGCTAGCTGAAGGCCTGCTTTCGCCTCTCTTGTTTATACGAGTCGTGTATAATCATCTCTCATCGTGGGCAGCTTCGCTCACAGGCCCGCCCCACTGCTGCTGTACAAATAAGGCGCTGCACAGCACTAGGGTATGCAGTGTTTCTCATTTGAAATCAGTCATCGTGTAAAGAGTACAAAGAATCGCATAACATACTTGATTCCAGTTACCAACTGGAACTAATGAACATGTAATGTGTTCCTACCGAGAGAAATGTTCCCAGGCTAAAGCCGTTCTAAATATTCAAGAACATCGGTGCATTACACACATTACTTTGTATACTTTAAAAGGCACTGATAAGGACATCTAAGTCATCATACTTAAGCAGCAAGGCTCAAAAGGGTGTGCGTTGTGTTGTGTAACCACACACTACTGCGACACATTATCAAGCCTAGAATTTTAGATGGCTACAGATGGTGACACTTGGAATGTAGCATTGCTCCAAGTCTTCACAAATATATTTGCTAAGTAATCATTTTACAAACTACTATCCACAAATGTAAGTAAATCATTAGTAAAGGTTAATTGGAAGTATTGCTATTTTTTCTGACTTTGTAAAGTGTGAATAATCTGTACTGGTTTCTGTGCTGTTCTTTGTGTTTTTATTTGGCTTAGTTCACAGTATAACCGAATAACGTTTTGATTGTGTTTTATCCATACTGAATGAGCTGGGTTTCAGGTCCGTGTTCCCTCTACTCCGTTAAGCCACATATTTCAATACCTAAAGACAATGCGGCGCCTTTTGACTGATTTGAAATGTGGGCCTGAAATTATGTTTACAAAATTCTTGTGTTAAGAGTTTAAAATTCACAGAAGACTAGTTCTTAGCACTATGTTGGTAAGTGCTGAATGAAGACAACAAGCCTTCAGCTTTCTTTCACTTTAGTTTCATAAGCCACATTCCTATGAGAATCAACGTTTGCCTGAGCAGCCCAAATACTGAAAACAATCTCATTCCTAAAGGTTACCTTAGACTTTGGCTCATCCTCGCTCTAGATCAATCAGCTTCTCTGAAAATTGTCTCTTGGTAGCAACTTCACTTTTTCTTTCACCCTTTCCTACCCAACTGCTGATATTTCTACACCTATTTTGTTCACAGATTTATCTATCATTATTACTATAGAACTGATTAAATGCTTCAGAACATACAGGCATTACTTCCATGCAAAAGGAAACATGATATACAGTCAGGTCCATAAATATTGGGACATCGACACAATTCTCATCTTTTTGGCTCTATACACCACCACAATGGATTGGAAATGAAACGAAGAAGATATGCTTTAACTGCAGCCTTTCAGCTTTAATTTGTATTTACATCCAAATCAGGTGAACGGTGTAGGAATTACAACAGTTTGTATATGTGCCTCCCACTTTTTAAGGGACCAGAAGTAATGGGACAAACTAACAATCATAAATCAAACTTTCACTTTTTAATACTTGGTTGCAAATCCTTTGCAGTCAATTACAGCCTGAAGTCTGGAACGCATAGACATCACCAAACGCTGGGTTTCATCCCTGGTGATGCTCTGCCAGGCCCCTACTGCAACTGTCTTCAGTTCCTGCTTGCAGCAGAACTTGAACAGGAAATGGGTGAGAGATGATGACCAACACCCATCAGCATGAGGGTGTAGTATAACAGGGTAAACAGGAAAGTGTAACCATTAGCCAAAGGAAGCTCATTAGTTACTGTAGCATTCAGAAAATGGCACAATTACAAAGCTTTCCAAAGCTTTACACAGCAGATACAGCAGGTTGCAGAATTAATGACACCTCTGACTGGCAATGCAAAGTTATTATTCAGAGAAACTCACAATGCTAATAAAATCTAAGTTTCATAACTATTTGCACCCCTGGTTTCATACTTGGTGCATCCACCTCTGACAAGGATAACCAGTCTTTATTTTAATGCTTGACCAGGTTAAGGAACACATTTGGAGGGAGTGGCATTTTCAGTTAAAAAAATAAGAGATGTATTTTTGTGCATTGCCAGTCAGGAGTGATTGTTCTGGAGCACACTGCAGATGTTAATGTTAATGTTTATGTGGCTGTCCTAAGTTCAATTCATACTATCATATGACTGTATATGCTGTTGAACTGCTTATTAGATTAAAATACCTATTAAGTAAATATGGGTACTGGATATCACACTTTCACTTTGCAGATGCTCTTTTCCAGACTAATGTACAGTAGTGATATAATAGACATAAGTGTATCTAGGCTGCTTATGTTTTACTTGTGCCACCTAGTAGTCAATTTCAGTCACTGAAACAGTGGAGTACTTCAAGTTAAGCAAGTTTACAATATTATGCAAATGATCATACATATATGCGGGCATATATCCCGTTGTTTCCATTGTAAAACGAATTAAAATCTGGATAAATCTTCAGGACAATCATTTACCCATTTCACTCGAATGTGCTTTCTGTGTGAGAAAGGGACAGAAGACCAGGAGGAGCAGCATTTCATGAACACCACAAACCGTAAACCACACATAATTTTATTGCTAGTATGACGTTAAAGGCACTTGGAAAATTATTAAAAAGATTAATGATTACAAACAACAAAAATGTACACCACTGACATTGATATAGCAGTTACAGTGTATATTATATAAAAATGATATTTTAAGCATGGGCCCCTAAATTTAAAATGTTGTATTGTAAATAAGGTCCCAGATTACATTGCATCAGACTTATATGCCCAGTAAGTTCTTTATCACCATCACACTCTAGTAGAGCACAAAGAAGCCAGGTTAGCGTGTATGCTTCTCAGAAAGTTGCACCCTCAAAGAGTGAGATTCACAGCTTTCACTTGCTCTCTGTGACTCCCATTCCAGCTGATCTACACCTGAATCTGTACATCATATGGTAGTGTCACCTGTGACTTTTATGGTCACTTTTAATCGCATGGAGTAGTTTATTCCTGATTCTGCCAATATAAGTGATACACAATTCAATTATGTTGGTCTGTTCTCCAGAGTTGCAGGGAAGACTGCTGTATGCCTCTGTGTTCATGAATATTTATGAGACAGACCCAGTATATATTCTGAGTCAGATACAATCAAGTGATGTATTTCAGCACACATTAAAGTTCATACTGAATTTCATTTTCAATATGAAGGGCAGATGGTGAAGTCTCACGGACGTCACTGTATCTGGCTGCAACACTGAAAACACTTCAACAGCATTCACTCATCATAAATGAACAGCCCAGACCAAGACTATCTTCAACCACCAGAGGGTGTTTACAATGATGACACAAAACAATAACAGAAATCTTGGACAGATGATATTGATACCAGTGTTGGCCAGCACTGCTGTAATAAGCACTTCTATTCGCAGTCCATCACATTTCCTTGGCATTATACACAATACTAATAATCAGAAGGACTATGCAATTGCAAAATGAAGTTATGCGGTCATATAGTACATACAGATTAAAACACGATTTACAAAGCACGGCAGAGCAGTAAAGCCAAGTCTGGACATTTCAGCAACAGAAATAAAGGTGACCTGCATTTTTGACACTGGAACATTCTGTCAGAAATCAATCACTTTCTGACCTCACCCTTTTAGATTAACAGTTTTTATTTTTATTTTGTCTGATTAACCAGAATGACCAGCCATTCATGTGACAGGGGCCCTCAAAGTTACCAATATTGATATATTGAGATAACTTAGGACACAGATCTTCTTCAGAAATAAACATAAGTCTGCCTGTCTTATTATTAGAAAGCTTACAAACAGGGTCATCCACAATTCAATATTTTTGGTCCAATATAAAAAATGGTTTGTTCTTCATTTGCAAAAGAACATGTAAAATTAAACTATATTCTAACACTCATATAGCTAGGTTAAAATGTATTTTTTTAAAACAATCATTGAAGGTAAGAAAGTGATCATGATCGGACAGAATGCCACCACAAAATCTTCCTACGATCTTGGAACAAAATCATTTCTGCTTTAAAATGAATTCTTTTTTTTCTTTTCTTTTTTTAAATGAATTTTACACAAACATACAAAAATAACTCCCCAAATCCCTCAGAGCAAAAAGAAAATCATGATTGCCATCCAGCAAAAATTCTCTTTTTCATACAAGTCTATTATTCCAATAACCTGTCAAATGTTTCTGCATTTCTTCTATGAGTTTTATTTTTTATGAATAATTTACCATTATGTGAAACCTCCACTCCATTTATATACCACATCAATCATAAATGCCAGATTATGAGTCCCAGTCAGCGATACCCAGGATGACTTCATACTACAAAGTTGGCTTTTAGTAATAAATTAGTACTTGATCAGACAGTCATACACTGTGCTGTTTAGCAGTGAGCTCCATAATGTTTAGGACAAAGAACTTTTTTCCTTCTTTGGCTCTGTACTTCACAATTTTATATTTGAAATTAAATCATTCAAATGTGGTTAAAGTGCAGATTCTCAACTTTTATGAAAGGGTATAATTATATAGCTTGGTTGAACCATTTCATTTCAGGACTTTTTATACATAATCCCGCATTTCAGGGCACCGTAATGTTGGCTTCACATGCGGATCAGTCCGGTGGGTTCAATCGTATCCGTAGTGCAGTTATTGAACAGCTTTCAATATCTAGTCTTGATTCTACACTTCGGTGCCTGTTATTGGCATTTGTCAACACGAGGACCGGAATTGTACCAAAGAAAGTCAAGGAAGCCACATTACATTAATATGCCCCAAAACATTATGGTGCCCTGGAATGGACGGGGGCTATGTATAAAGTACTGTAATTTCTACAAGTGTAAAAAAAACCACTGAGAATGTGCACAATGACCACAAGTATTCAATTACAAATCTAAAAATGTGGTGTAGGGCCAAATCAAGGGGAACATTTTTTTTATTTTATAAAAAATAAAAAAATAAAATAATTCTGTCTCAAACACATACAGCTCACATATTTTTTTTTTTCCCTTGATTGTCACTTTCAAACCCATCACTATAAATATAAATGTACAAACAACTTAAATATCCATCCCTCACACAGATGTCAACGGTTCTTCGGTCTATACACTTCAATTCCCACATTTATTTACAAGGCACTCATAAAATCACAGATTACTTCCCAAGACGCAGCAATCTGCACCCGGTATGATAAGTCTCTTCAGTTTATTCAGACAAACTTTATAAAAAAGCTAAGCAAAACGAAAACTTTAATAGTTGGCTCCAACAGACAGGGTCAACCTACTACCATGAAATGTGTTAATTCACTAGGTGCATTTCAAAACGTTCCTATAACTTCTCTTACGACAGGCTCTTGCTGACTGGTATGTAAAATGAATAATTAACTGACATTCCATGAGGGATGTCTCTGGCTGCGGTGTGTAGGTTTTCTGCTGTTTATTATTTAATTCATTAATTTTTATGTAGACGTGCGTTTTATGTGATTCTGCTGGACCTTCACAAAAACAGAAAAACAATCAAGGGCTTTTCATCCTGAAATAAGTAAGTGACATTTCATTTGACGGACAACTGTAACTTGAAAAAACACAAGACGACATCTTGAAACAGGCAATATAAAATGTAAATATGAAGGTGTATCTACCTTTTCGGATTACGTCATATATAACCGTCTAGGTTAAGTGTGGGATATAAGCTGGCATTTATTATTTAAAGCATCTCTATGCAATCACACATCATATGTAATAGGCTGACCGCAGTTTAAAAGTACAAACAAACATGAATGAAGAAACCTGGCGGCCTTGTAAAGAATTTTTACAATATAAATGCGGATCACTGGAATGCTGACTGGAATGTCAAATTGCTGTTTTGATATCGCCTCAGGAAATATAAACACTATAAATTGGCCTTGGAGCTGTAAAAAGCAACACCATACTACTGTAAAATAACTAAAAACAAGGTTGCAACTTAATTTCAATGCATTTAAAATAAATAGTGCCGTAATAAGTGATTTCAGGATTCAAATTAAAGGCACCAATTAAAATGAGTAATGGGTGTAAGGTAAAAAGAGATGGTATTGTGCAAGAGCTTTACAATTTAAAAAAAGATTTTAGTAACAATAATAATTATTTAAAAAGAAAATTTAAATTTTCTTTCATATGGCTGTTTCCCCACAGATATTCCTCACAGATATCTGAATGAAGCATCAACTGCAAGTAAACCGTGAAGAACACTGCAGGCTCTTAAAAATAAACTAGACTTGAGTATGAAACTTGGATCCTTCCAAATCTGGAGATGCTGCAAAGTGTTCATCACAATTAAAACTACCTCAGCATCAAATTCATTACGGTTTTTGGAAATGGCCAAATTATTCCTCCCACCACAACAAAGAATTTACCATGAAAACCGATTACTTTTGGTTACAACATACTGATTGCAATTCATCGTAATAGTAATATCATACATCAAAAAACTGTGCTAGAATATATGGGACCTCATACCTGCAGCTCCAGTGACCAAACAGCACAAAGAAGGACTCAATTATAAGAACGTTAAGTTTCAGAAGTGGAATACCAGAAAAGAGGTGGAAACTGTCTTCATTCTGGCTTAAATCGGGAAGAGGCTTTGTGGTGGAGGAATAATCTGTACTCCCAAAGTAATGGCGTGGAGCAGTCAGCAGGAGGCGGTGTGTTCCTCCTGACTTATTCTGCTCCATTGGCTCTGAGTTTTTCCGCCTCTGGCTGTTCCAGATCCCCAGTCGGTTGGGAACTCTTCTTCACAAAAGGCAAACCTTTAGTCATGCCAAAATACCCTAGGTCCACAGCAAAGGCAATGGTTGCAAGGAAGCCAAAAGCCTAAAAGACAAATATTCAGTTAAGCACAGTACATAGCACTGAACATGTCAAAAAATGTATAAATCAAAAGCTAGTCCTGGGATTCACTAATAAATATGAACATGTAATGCAATAAGGAAAAATGAAGAGTGCATACCACAGCTGCCTTCTCCACCGAAGTTCCTCCATTAACACAGGCAAAGACAATGGCAGCAATCCCAAAGAAAAAGAGAATGACACCGGTGTACACAAAGTCCTGCAGAAAGAAGGAACACACAGCATATTCCTGTCAGACTCAGAAATCACAAGCATCGGTAATAAGAACAGCTCAGTGGCAAAAATCTTCTTAGCCGACACCCTTATCCACTCTTTGCAGAGCTTCTATATCATCCATACTGGGCAATAGTTGCCTCAGGGAAATGTTTCTGCTTTTATTTTATCATTTAAATTCTTTCCATTTCTACACTTTATACATCTCATTATTCAGATCTCACTTAAACATATCCTTACGATCTCCGTCCTCACTAGCACACTGGCCCTACATGCGTTTAATGGACTCACCACAGTTGGCCAGCGATTAATGCCCACTTTCTTATACAGGACGGTCGAGAGGAGGACGAGCAGCAAGGTGGTGAAGAGGAAGGCTGTGCAGCTGACAAACTCAAAGAAGTAGAGCGGAGTACAGGACGTGCAACCCGCCACCACCTCCTCCAAGACAAACGCCAGGAAGGACAGGACCTGTGTGGATCACAGGAGCACGTCAGGAAGCCTGAGATGTGTAATGCACAGTTCTGTGCACTGGGCGGCAGTGTTGAGACCATTACGAGAGCCCGGTCTAATAAAATGAACAAGAATGTTGTCGTATGATATTAAAAAGCACAAAAGAGCACAAACATAGCAATTGTATGTCATTACAGTTAAGTATGAAAACAAATGCAGTACCACAAAAATAGAAATAAAATAAAAATGTAATCAGTTCCTGGAGATTGAAGAGTATTGAACTACTTACAGGAAGAGTGGAATATTTAAATCAACCCACAACAAGGGATCGCTATACGCAGTATTCGAGGATATATTCTAGGAATATCATATACAAAAACATAAAAATAAAACTTAAATCAGGTTGGCATTATTTAGCAATCCAATGACTCAAATTGTCAATAAGATGTTGAATAAATGATGTATTTTTTGTGAAATTGGTAAGAACTATGGTTCAGTTTCAATCCTAACAAAATTCAGCAATATAAAATTGCAAGCCATATCACGAACGGAATATTCAGCACACAATGCAGTCTGAAACAAGGTTTAGAGCGAGAGTTCCGTTTTAAAGCAATAATGAGCTCTAGGTGGGGTCATTTCATTTTACAGGACATTCACTTGGCGGTCGACCCTGTAATACACATACAAAATCTGCCGTACTTTAGGGAGGAACAACAATTGACGAAGACAACTTGGCAAGAAGTCAACCAGTGCTGGAAGGCCGTATGAAAATGGCTAAAGAAAAGGAACATCTGAGCACCCAGAGAACTTCCTTAATTACAGGAAAATACAAACAGCCCACCCTTTCAGATAAGAGAATTTTACAGAGCACTGAGAGTGTTCAGCATGGTCCTCCTCTCAAGCCATTGGCAACAGAGCACGTTATTGTTCCTTTTCTTAGCCGACACCCTTATCCACTCTCTTTGCAGAGCTTCTTTTTATAGTCAGATGTCTTTACTGAAGGAATTCCTGGAGTCAATAGAAATACTCAATTCAGTGTAAATGACTATGGCTGTGAAAGCATGTGGTGGCCCAAAGTGGGTGTATCTTGCATAGAAAATGTGTGAAAGCTCATAACACTGGTTATAATTGCTTCACTGTTGGGTTCAAACAAACTGCAAGTGAAACCCTGCAAAACCAGTGGGATGGGAATTCAAAATACAGACCAAAACAGAGAACCTGCCAACAGGTGCTTACAACTAAAATATATAACAACTGTAAAAACTACATTTTCTTTTTAGTTTTCCATTTACAAGTTCATAATGTCTTACAATTTCATGTGAAATAGTGGTAACTTTGTGTTTGTGGTTTTTCAGTGCAATACAATCACTAGATAAGCGTAGTAAAGAAACATTCTCTTTATAGCTAGAAATATAAATTATCCTAGTATTGCAAAGCCACACAAAACAAAAACACAGAAGACTTTAAAAGCCACCTAAGGCAGATTAAAAACATAACCACATAAACATTTGACCTGTAGGAAACATAAGTTTGCTTCTCACCGATTTTGTTTGACAAATATTGCTTTGTACATCCAGACAACTGGTTTCCCCAGGTTTATGTTTTTCGAGTCGTTAGACAGAACCACACACACATGGATGTACAAGAATGCAGAACATGTTGAAAAGTGACAGCCTGCTCCAAACACACCACACAAGCTGTAACCTGCCCAATTTGGGCACCCTTGGCTTAAATTTCTGTCACAATGTAAAACCATTTAGAGTTCAGGTTTGCATTCAGTTAAACATGAGAACTTTCTGCAAATTTGAAAGCAAGATTGCTTTTTATTGAAATGTTTACCGTTTATAAATGAAAAGGTTTGGGGGCCCTATGGGATTAGCCTATTCTTTTCTACTTTTTAAAAAGATGATTACTCAGGCCCAGACCCAGGTGATTTACTGGAACCAAAAAATAGTTGTTTTTCGCATGTGAACCATGATGTCATAAGTGGGCGTCATATTCTAGGCGCTGAAAACAAGAGGAAGAAGGACACGAAATTTGGTAAGTGCTCTTATCCAGAGCGACGTACAGTTGATGAGACTAAGCACGAGACAATCCTCCCCTGGAGCATTGCAGGGTTAAGGGCCTTGCTCAAGGGCCCAACGGCTTTGTGGCTACACCGGGATTAGAACCACCAACCATGCGTGTCCCAGTCCTTTACCTTAACCACTATGCTACAGGCCGCCCTGGTGTGTTTACTTCCACCTGCCTTGTGCATTGAGCAACGCCCTCCATTGATGGTGGTGGAACTTTGGTTCTGCTTAAACTGGTATGGATGCGGGCTGGTTCGCCAGAAAGCACCATGGTTCTGAGACGCCAAAACGGAACCAGAGCCAGAACCGCGTCTGTCTGAAAGTGGCATTAGTGAAATAAGGCAGGGTAGCGCACAGTTGAAGAAAATGCCTGCATACCCTGTGGCCCGCAGGACATGGAGTTGAGTACCGCTGGTCTGGAGTATTCAAAATAAAACATTGAGAAGCCTGAAGCCTCCACCAAAGAAGGTATGAATGGAGAAAAAAGGTTGAAGCCTTTATAGAGAAGTACACCTTGCCAACTGTGAAGCATGGAGGTGGATCCATTATGCTTTGGGGTTGTGTGGCAGCTGGGAGCACAGTAAATATTGTGCGAGTGGAAGGAAGAATGGATTCCACCAAATATCAAGACATTTTAGAAGCTGTGGAGAGATCTCAAACATGCCGTACATGCAAGGAAGCCCAATAATATTTCTGAGCTAGAGGTATTCTGCCAGGAAGAATGGGGAAAAATTCCAAAAGAGAGAACTGAAAAACTCTTAGCTTATTACAGGAAGTGTTTACAAGCTGTTATAATTGCTCGAGGAGTTACAATGTACTAACAGACAGGGTTTTACACAGGGCATTTTTCTTCTTATTTTGAAACTGTAAAACATGTAAATAAAAAGTACAATTACTTTACAATTTGAAGAAATGTCCTGTTTAACTTTGTATCATTCAGAGGTCAGGTTCGCTTTTCTTCACTTAGATATTAATGGAAAAGGTTTTTTTTCTGACCAAAGGTGTCCAAATGTTGGCACACCACTGCAGATTATGATGGCAACACACTTGCTCAGGGGAAGACTCACTGTTGTGAAAATACCATATAACCTCCCCAAGAACCCTAAGAAACAAAGTGCTGCTACAAACTGTCAACAGAAGCACTCCTTTCCTGATTCAGACCATGAGGAAGTGAGCAGTCAACGCCACTCTCATTCTGAGGTGCGGGTCGATAAGCTTAATGATTAAACTCGGCAATACTGACAGACCTTTTCAGCGTTTATTTTTTGGAAGAACCAACATTGTTCAGTTTTAACCCTCTCAAAGACTTTCCTAAGAGAGAAACGCTCAAAGAGAAGGCTAGCACACTGGCAGTAGCCAATGGGAACACTGGTGGTTTTCCTTTCGCTTTTATTGTTTCAGGCAAAAACTGGTTTGATTGGTCTGTGAAGAAATATCCAGGGATTTTCCAAGGCCATTGGCCTGTGCAGCCATTCACACCTTTCTCAAGAGAGAAAGCCAGTCAGCACTCGATGAGGCACCAAACCTCAGTGTAAATCACTCGCTAAGAAAGGGGCTAATCACTTCAAAAAGCTCTTAGAAAATGTTTTGAGTAAAAGTAGTTTAGCCTTAACTCCAAACTTAAGGGCCAGGTAGGATTTCTTACATTTTTATCATCTTTGTTCTATTCTTTAAAATGTTTCAAATGACTTCATGCTCGGAGTAGGAACAGACAAGCAGGACATTCTCTTGCAGGATTCTAATTTTAACTACACATATACCCATTCTGAAAACCACTGACAATTAATCCATCCTCATGGCTCTTTCA
The DNA here is from genome assembly GCF_963514075.1 of Conger conger. Taxonomy (NCBI): domain Eukaryota; kingdom Metazoa; phylum Chordata; class Actinopteri; order Anguilliformes; family Congridae; genus Conger; species Conger conger. The sequence continues at coordinate 63,922,961 of NC_083760.1, read as the reverse complement.
GACTCATGCGATTTACAGATTTATGATAGTATGTACGACGTAATAGAGTTATAGATAACAAGTTAGGGTTAAAGATCACAGCTTGCATGGCAACATTCTAAATGTATTTATTGGCAATGCCTTGGTGCTTTCTGTCAAAAAGCCATAAGTGTCATGTGATCATAAATGGCATGAAATCCTACTGGCACAGCTTACTGCTTGGTCAATACCGTTTACCTTAGGGAAGACCTAAAAGAGCAGACATTTTATTTAAGGGCGACATGGCTCAGGCAGTAAGAGTCTGGCAGTCGGAGGGTTGCCGGTTCGACCCCCCGCCCGGGCTATGTCGAAGTGTCCCTGAGCAAGACACCTAACCCCCAAATGCTCCTGATGAGCTGGTCGGCGCCTTGCATGGCATTTCGGTGTGTGAGTGTGGGTATGAATGGGTGAATGAGAAGCATCAATTGTACAGCGCTTTGGATAAAGGCGCTATATAAATGCCTACCATTTACCATTTAGCAGAAGAGAGCTTCATATAACAAAGAAATCAATACAACAAAGATAAAACAGCGTGGTGCCTAATTATCATTCTGAAAATCTACCTAATACACAAAATAGTTTTCTATTTCTATTCAGGTTCCATATAATTCCATTTATTAATATGGCACTGAATCACTTTAGTACAATCTTTAACAATGTCTGTGATCTGACAAGGGGAACAACTTCCTGTATCACCCAGTAGTCTCTAGGAACATTGCTGAAATCAAACAATGTGGACTTCAAGTCACAGTCTTCAGTGGCAACCACTGGGATAAAGTCATCCTGAAATACTGGATTCCATCAGGTTTTCCAGGTTTCTATAAATGTTCTTAAGAAGCTAAGCTTTGTTCAATAGTCAACTTTATAACTTTGCTAAGATATTAAAAGACAACTTCGTGTAGGCTGTATAACGTGACAACCACGCGGAGTGCAGCTCCATGCCCGCAATAGCTATGCACGGTTCTTGATTTGATTTCACACCTCAACAAGAATTACGATATACGAAAGCCAGCGGTGTACGTAACATGAAAGTTAAGGAATTTGCGAGATTGTAGAGAGAAATAGTAGGCCAACTGGATTAAGCATGTTCACCTGGTAGAGTTTGGCACGCGATTGTTTCTCCAAACATTTTGGGAGATATCCGAATGACACTTACCACTTCAGCAAATTTAATCCCAAATCGAATTATATCCAAATGTTCCGACGGGATTGCGAACCATTTTTTAGAACCCTGATCCGGTTGAGTTGTCGGATTATAAACGTTACCTACGTCAGCCATAGTGATCTGGAAAAAAAAAACAGAACAGGAAAATGAAGCTAACGAACATGCAAGATCGAGCTCCAAACAGCGCATTTGAAAACGAAACTAAATTCAAATGAAAAAATCGAGGCAGCAACAAAGTTTTTTCCCCAAATACATATCTGACAAAGAAGTAGGCCTACTAAATAAAAGGCAAGATAGCCTACATCCGTTTAACTAGAAATTCACAGCATGCAGTTACTTTTTTGGAAACAGACAATTTAGCTGCTAAGAAACATTTTCCGAGAAAAGGTACCTCTTGCTATTCACTCCAGAACAAAATGACTGAGCTGGCTAACTACGTTGTCGTTAACTTCGGTTTCGGTAGCTTCGCCACCTTTAAGACTTGAACAAATATAAAAAGTTCGTCCCAGCTTCCGCAAAACAGAAACAGTGTGTTTCAATGACAGACTTCCGACGTAGAACAGACAAGGGTCAAACAAAGGATCAAATCGAAGTAGGACACAGGACATTATCGTCTCATTTTAAGGCTCGCGGAAGTTCGTTTTCGCAAAATCAAAATAACACGTAATATTCTTGACAAATCATGCAAACTGTTAACTCTAGCAATGAAAAAAAATGGTAAAGTTCGCATTTTGCGCTTTTTTACGTAAGCATCGTGTGACGCAAATTGCGTTCTCAAAAGAGAACCGCACGTAAACATAAATAATAGACACATACTACTTCAACTCAGAATAAATATAACTTTATTGAATGATTACAGACCTGACCCATAGAAACATCACTACAATATCTGAGATAACGGGACCATTTTCATGTTTGTACTTTTACATTCTTCAGATGAAACCGACACCTGACCTGACCCTTCTTCGACCATGATGCCGTCTAAGCAACCACTTGAGTGCATTAGGTAGTTTCATTACCCCAAACAATATACTGTTCACCTGAAGTGTATTTGGCAATAATTCGCCAAGCCATACTAAATCCTGGATATTAGCGTTAAGCACAAAAAAGGAGCATTTTAAATACTTCTTTAGACCGGTTCCTGTATAATAGTGCTAATTTCCCTGCGCATATTCGGGAAAACGTAATTCTGCATCATTGCCCTTTAAAGACCACTATTTTCCTTAAAATTACATAATTTTCCTGCAGTGAGGAAAATAACTAATCCAACAAAACAGCTAAGACAGTTTGACACAATCTATCTACCCTTTCTTTCGTGTTGATTTTATTTCAGACAGGTATTATTTCTGACTTTTACCATGGAAACGTGCATTTCCAAGTGTAGCAGAGCTATGCTGTAACACCAGTCTATTAAGGGTTTAGGGGTGATTCCATTATGCTAATAACAGGGCTGCTCATTCTTCCAGCCCAAGCACTTTAACAAGCACAAAAGCCCTTTGCCAGCAACTACTTGTGGGTGTCACCTTTCATAGTAACAATCATCCATGCATCCAAACACTACATTTCCCACAATGCCCTCTCTATGGCTTAGGCTTCCTGCTACATGTCCGAGTGCATGTTTCCATTCTTTGTTCAGAAAAGGAAGCGAGAAACCAGCATGCACATGGTTTGGCACGTCTTTTTGACAAGCCTTTGTTTTCTGTTCCACTCCACAATTTGCATCTGGGTACCTGATGAACAAGTCAGAAAAGAAAGGGGGAGAGAGGCAGGCGCAGGTCGAAAGGGGAGTGGGCCTTGGCTCTTCTCATGACTCCTCCCCCTCAGCTGGAGGTGTTGATGGGGAAGTCGGAGAGGAGGATTTAAATTCTGACTTGTTAGCGATCCAGTCCAGTTCGACCTGCACATCTGTCAAGCTAAGAATTGAGCCTACAAATAAATAAGGCCACATTATTAGTTTAACAGTAACTGAAATAAGTGTGCTACAGCTTAGGATACAGGTCTTCACAACGTACAAATCCCCAATGCATGTGTACAAATTGTGCTCAGTCATGTTTGGTGGATTAAAACTGAGGTGAATAATCAGATTTCAGTATTTTTAAGTGTGAATGCAGTAAGATCTGTACACTGTTTGGCACCCTATATTAGCACAGACGACAGCCACTGATCTGAGCTATGACATGCTATCTGAAGTCTCACAAAAAGCCAAGAGGGTCCCAAATGCAGCAAGGTGCGCCAAGCCTTATATGCACCGCACAGTTTAAACATTGAGCAAAACTGACTCGTTTGTGTTAGAGGCAATACTGCTGCCTTTTCAGAGTGGTCTTCAGGGAAATATCTGTAATGTCTGTATTTGGAAATAAAAATAGAACTTAGACACACTTATGACAAGAAACAAAAACTGGAAACATAACACAGCACTGCCACCTATTGGTTCAACAGCAGTGAGGAATTATGCCCATTGATGTCTAAATAGTGACTGCAAAAAACTGCACACAGCTGTACAAACACCCCAATAATTTCACTTGCTGCAAACAAGATGCATATATACATGGAGAATAATAACGAGAAAGCAGAAAGGGGACAAATATACTGCAGCCAAAAGGAAAGGTAACAATACAAAGCTTCTGACTGACAGAACAAAAGACTGACAAGTAATTGCTCATGCCTGAAATGGTGCAACCTATTCCCCAAATAGATTTAAAAAAAAAATCTATATATATAAAAAAATAAAAGAATAATATACATATATATATATATATATATATATATATATATATATATATATATATATATATATATATATATAAAAAAAGCTGGACAATGCAAGTGACAGCAACACCGACCTTAGCGGGGCCAGCATCCTGTAACTGACACACAGTGGAGAACACCATTAATATATAGACAAAGACTGATGATACACTGACTGTGGAAAGATTAGAGCGTGTACACGGACACACGCATATGCGTGTGGACACGCCAGAGGGGCGTCATAAAGTTTTAGAAAATCATGCTGTTTTACACTGTGAGCTCTGAAAAGATTAGGTGCTACTCTATTACCGCAACTTTAGGTTAACATGTTTTATTATGTGTGTCTTACTCACAAGAACATGCAACTTCACTTTTAAAAGCATTTTGGCAACTAACAGCTCTGCAGTCAAGAGTTCTAGGGATGAAGTAAGGGGAAGGGAAGGGTGGGGGCTACATGTTGAATGAAACCAGTTGATTCAGACCCTATCATTCATATAATATATAATTCAGTATTAAAGTACATGACACGTAAACAGAAAAAAAAATACAGAATACATAAATAATGACAACTGAAAATGTAAAATGTATCAATGTTATTTTTTGAGAGGAAAAGATAGTAAAAAAAGACTACGGATAACAGTTTCACATAAGATTATCAATTATTATACATTTCCCTGATATAATTTACTTAATATATCACTCTGACCAACTGCTCTATAAAGTACAGAAATCTCCCACTGTTCAGAGTGGCTGTCCTGGTGAACCCAGTACCTGGTTTCTTGGTCGCTCCAGGTGCGTTTCCTCCTCCTGCTGGGCTACTGCCGGAGCCTGGAGACCCGGTCTTCTTGCTTAGCAGACTGTTGAAAAAGTTGGTCAGGACGCCCTCACTCGTCTGTCCACCTGCCCACACCAAGACCGACACATTCCTCAGCTTTCAGAGAGACCCGCAGGCCAGAATTTCACAGGAGACATGCAAGCGCGATTCCCCAAAAGCTCAAAAGATAGCCATCCCAGAAGAAAGGTGCAAGGTTACCATGATGTTCCCCCTACTTCCCAGGGCTCAGAAGCAGAATACACAGAGAGGGGCAGACATGTACAGGGCACATGCAGGCATAGGCAAGTACACACACCTTTCATGTTGGGATCTATCTTCTTGGTACCTGATTGCATGGGCATGACGCTGGCCACATTCCCTGAAGCCGATCGGCTGATTGTTCGGGGAGAACCGCCGGGTCCTCGATTGGAGGCGTCCTGTTCAGAACAAGGGCTTAAATGGAGTATACCACACACAAACAAAACTCTTCTCACATTGGCAAAAAAAAAAGAAAAAAAGAAAAAAAAAAAGGCATGCCTTGCTACCTCGGGACCTGGACAATTTGCTATTATTGAAGAAATCACAAATTATCTTCTGTTCCACAAAATTTTTCAGAAGAATGTCTGGTTATCTGTATGTAAACTGAAGCTGAAGGCTTATACAGCAATACAACAATCCAAAACAAAAGCAAGTCAGCACCTGAATAGAAACAAAATTTTAGTTTTGGAGTGGGCTAGTCTAGGTCCTGACATAGAGATGCTGTGGCAGGACCTGAAATGAGCACTTCACTCAAACCAACCAACTTGTCTGAATGAACCAGTTCTGCAAAGAAGAGTGGGCTAAAAGTCTTCCACAGCGATGTGAAAGACAGATTTCAAATTATGGGAAGCATTTGTTTGCTGTAATTGCTGCTAAAGGTGGTAACTTGAACTTAACTTAAATTGAATAATAACAAAAGAATTGTTTACTCAGGTTTGCTTTGTCTAATATTACATTTTGATCTGAAAACATTCTGTGGAAGAAATATGCAATAATAGAGGAAATCAGAAAGGGGGAAAATACTTCTTTATGGCACTGTACATAGCGTTTATTTTTATAAGCTATCCAGAGTACAGTCTTGACGGGGGTAAGCATACTGACCACAGGCCGTCCTGCAGATACTGGGGGTTGCTTTGCCAGAAGAGACTGAAATAAAATTCAACACAGCATTGAAAAATTAAGCGCAGTATTGTGCATGCCATTCTCCAAGCACATAAGTACTTATAATTCAACTAATACAATGACAGCCAGAACCACTGGGTTGAGACCAACAAAGGACAGTAGCATTAACATCTGGCATTCTGGTTTTCCCGCTGGCTCATGCCCACACAGTCATTTACATACTACGCAGGTTTGTTGAGGCCAGATATTTCACTGGTTCTGGACTTGAATTCAAACAAACAGCCTCTTACCTGCAGTTTTACAAGAAACACTTGATCATCTTCTGCTACGATTTCCGTTTCATGTACGAACTGAGGAGAAAAATGTATCCAAATGTCAGATCTGTAAAATTAGATTGTATACAGCATTCAACTGTATATAGGTACATACATTAATTTCTAAACATCAATGTCCTCAAGTATCTAGTTGATGGTACACTTGATAAAATACGGTCAGTCTTATTCATACAAGGCAAAATTCCTTTTGGTCTCTTATTTACTTAATATTGTCAGAAAATATGGCTTATTCATTGACATGAACAAATATGAGAGTATAGTGTCATATTAATATAAAAGATTTAAGTTATCAGGCTCCAATATATAAAAACAATGATATGCACGATAGCCAGACATTTTTGTGGATTAGTTCACACCAGTATCTGTTCATTGGCCTTCCTGTCCTCAGACTTCTAATTTTCTTTTATCTTAAGAAAAACATTGAAGCATTTTGAAAGCTGTGCATCTTGTATGCAGCTAGAGGTGCAGACATGCAAAACATTCCACAATCAATCTAAACCTTTAACCCTATACGGTGGGATGAAAACAGGCAATAGTTTAATAAAAAGTCACTTCATTCCGTATCACCAGCATTCCCTTGACAAGGTCTTTGGCAAGCCATGACAGTGTGTGCACATCTGTAAGTGAAATGATTACAAAATAGATAGTCATAATGATGACAACTGCCTTTTTTCAACACGTTTGACATGTACAAAATAGGGTAATAATCATTTACTTTATTGCAACTAGGCTTTCAATAAGGATACTTGACATTTTCATGTGGTCAAGATATGAATTTATTGTTTGAGCAGTGATGTGTTAGGAATTTATTTCAAAATGAATATAGAGGGTTTTTCTAAGAGCAAATTCATAAGCACGAGTGCTCTGTGTTCTTTTGTTGTGCAGTGAGTATGTATCAGAGCATGGATTTTCAAATGTAATTACTCAGCTTAATGAGGATTTCAGTTTTGAGAAAGCAGTTACTCTTATTCCCTATTCACCACCATTAGCATCATAGCAGCAAGGCATTCCCAGGGCGTGGCATGCTCTGGTCCTTCCTCCATTCCCCATAGTGAGTTAGGTGATGACCCCTGACCTACCCAGACCCAGATAAGTGGATTTTTCTAGCCGTGTTAATTTATCTTTATGCACTTTATTTATGTACAGCACGGTTTTCAGTGCAGGAGGTGCGAGAAAGGAAACGACATCAAAACACGTTACCTTCCTCACTGGTGGCTTTATAATCACATCTTCAAAATGGTCTTCCGTTTTAACTGTATGAAAGTTTTCATGCAGGATTGCAATCTTTTTTTCATTGTCCCACCCTGATGGACTGCAAAAAAGCACAACTAGAACTATGAGTGATATGGTGGTGTCTTCAAGTGAGAACAGCAAGTAATTATACTTAAAACAGTACAGTGAAGACCAGTAGGCTACCATTCAACAACATCTACAGTTGGGAGGAAAAGCCTGAAAAAAGTCCTACTTACATAAACACTGCATCTTTTTCTACCACTTGAGCAGGCAAGCTGAAAGGGAAGCCATATAACCTGTGGACAAGGTATTTATATAATACATCTAGATTTTTGTTCTCCTTCATTGAAGTGTACAGTAGGGCTGCCCCATCTGTAGAAGCAGTGTCAAGGAGAACAATCTTTGAACAAACAATTTACATTACATTCAAATAATACAATTCTCGCTCGCTCAAAGAAATGTGTGTGCATTGATTTTCATTTTCAAGTTTAATTTAACCTGGCAATGGCACACAGCACACAAAGACGATATTTTTGGTCTCCCGTTTTTATTTGTACGAAAGTCCGAAAAGATTGGCGTCTGCACGCCTACTCTTGACACGAGCGACGAGTGCAAATGTCAACCAAGCTCTACCCACTCCATAAAGACTCAATAGGCTCAAGGCCAGAAACTGTGATGACAATCCCCAGTACACTCAAGCAGAGGATACACTGCAAGCAGAATCGGCGGAGGTGCGACTGAATGAAGTCAAAGTGCTCGTCTCTGTAGTCGTGTTCTGTCTCCAGGCCACTGATAGCATCGCACTATAGAAGGAGCAGATACTGAAAAGAATACTGCACCGGGGCGTCTTGGCATTAATTGTCATGCAGATCAGTGCTCCTCTTATCGTTTCCTGGATGTAATTTCAGTGCTTTTAAAGAAAATCCTTTATTTATTCATCCATCTGTCAAACGCTGATAAATAAGGGAGCTGACTTATAGATTGATATCATTCGACAAATTTAAAAAGTACAATACACAAAATGTGCATAAAGTGCTAAAAATCTATCAGGATATCCCAATAAAGTCACATGACTTATTTCCATTGCAGCCCTGGAGTCTGGGCTAGGAGGCAGGCAGGAAAAGGAAATTACATGTGTATGCTACTAATATCTATCTACATGAGCTATACTCATACACCTAATAAAGACACCAGTATTATACACTTGTCATAGAAATGTTTCACTATACTATATAACTTACTCATCATCCATTTTTTCAGTTTGTTTTAAAAACTATTCAAAGAATGGGCAAATGTAATTTAGTTTGCGATTTTATTCCACTCCTCCCCACTGGATAGAGGAATGTAGTAGCCTCTCGCTACTTTGCTTTTTAGATTGGTATGTTTTAGGTTAGATACACTAGCTTTCGTATTCAGCTCTTTAAAGTGATTAGAGCTCATGTGCGTTCTTGGACTGAGATAAAGGACAACCCTCATTAATTTATAATTTGAAGTTATACCATTGTACCAGGTTATGCAGGTGTAATCCTAGTGGCATTGAACTAATGATGTAGCTAAAGTCCTCATGGTTTCCAAGGAACTTGGATATTCTTGCAAGATACTATGTCTTGGAATGGACCTTCCCAATGACAGAGGGCCATAGGCTCATTGGTCATATACTGTTCCAATTCACATCCAAGATAAGTAACAGAACACTTTTCCTGAATCTTTGCTCCATTACATTCTAAACTGGTTAGGTCCCTTAGTTTATGCCTTGTTCCAAAAACAATACATTCAGATATGCCTAAGTGCAAGGATAACTTACTGTCACATAACCAACTGCTTACTTTCTGGAGCTCTTTACCAAGTTACCAACAAAGCTGAATGAACAAGCCGTCTCAATGTCATTTATATACAATAAAAACAATAAAGGACCAATTATACTTCCTTGACACCAAAGATAAGGTTTTTAGGCTCTGAGAGCATACCTCCTACATTTACCATTTGGACTCTACCCGAAAGATATGACTGTATCCATATCAAGGCCTCCTTATTAAAGCAGAGCAATGTCTGATGATTCACTGTATGAAATGCTTTTTGCAGGTCGAGCATTGCCATTCCACAATACCTACCGCTGTCAGTTTCCTTTTTAATGACATTGGTTAAATAAATCATGCAAGTCTCAGTTGAGTAAAACTGTCTAAAACCTGACTGAAAGTCAATTAGAATATTATAGTAAATGACTGGGACACACAAGGTTGGTGGTTCTAATCCCGGTGTAGCCAAAATAAGATCTGCACAGCCGTTGGGCCCTTGAGCAAGGCCCTTAACCCTGCATTGCTCCAGGGGAGGATTGTCTCCTGCTTAGTCTAATCAACTGTACGTCGCTCTGGATAAGAGCACTTACCAAATGCCAATAATGTAATGTAATTGGGTAATTTAAAGATTTATAATGTATGTGACACAGGGAGCAATAGCCTCTGCAACATCTCTCAGGAACTTAGCTAGGATGACATCCAATCCGGTGGCTTTGTTAGCATCCAACCCCTGTCAATGTTATCGGGGTAAAAGAAAACTGCTCTTCCCCGATCCCTTTAGACTCGTAGTACTTTGATACTATGAGTCATAAAGTACCATATGAACCAAAGTATCATAAAGAATCATTTAGCATATGATTCAGTGAAGACATTTAGTCATACAATGGATTATTAGATTGGCCTGAAGTAAAGCAATGGTCTTTAGAATAAATGGATCTCTGAAAAAGAGAAAAACATAGGCTACAAGCCCAACACAATAATCCTCCACTGCAAATATATTCAGAAGGGACTTGCAGAATGCATTCAGTGCTGAAAGCTCCACAGCTCTAGAATGTGATTTGTGGTTTATACTGGCATGCGGTATACCTCCTACCTTGGTGCATACCACCACCATAGGTATGCCCAGGTTGTGTGTGAGTGTGTTCTTCCCAAGGGGAAGCACGATGCCCTCTTCATCCGAATCAGCAGCTTTAGGGTTCCTCCTCTGCGGGGACATGCTGTGGGTGCTCCCTGGCTCTGTGTACTCCTGGAACTGTCTGACCACTGTAAAAATGCAAAGGCAGTTGTCTAGGAACAGTACGTCATGTCGGGCCCGAGAAGCAGCCCACAACATTTTCAATACAGAGCTGGAATCTGCACGCACACATTTTCCATTATTGGTCACTGGTTCACCAGCAATTGCTTTTTTTGTTTTTGTATTGGCCATATGGTTGTAACTAACCAACAAATAGCATCCACGTGAACACATCCAGCATAACTGCAGAGCAAACATTAAAATGTTTATATATACATTTATATATCCTCTTCTGAACCCACAATTAGTAACTAGAATATTTTTTGTTAAATACATTTTTTTTGTCAACTGCCAAGTATACTACTGCCACCCTAAGACATGTGAAGGAATTATATGTGAACACTTTTACACTTGCCAAGCACAACAGAAATGCCTGAAGTAATCACACTACAGCTATTTTAAGTGAAGGTCAAGATAAAAGAACTGACTATATATTATTGTGTTGGGGATGAGCATGACATGGTATTCAGCAAAACTCTTGGCCAAAAGCTGAATAAGTATGTGCTGTGCATTGTCTATAGCAGTGGTTCCCAAACGTGGTCCTGGGTACTGCTATATATGCTGGTTTTTGTTCCAACCCCAATTTTCATTGAATAATGTTAACAAGCTGTTAAACTTTCTCAATTAGTTCATCTTAAAATTGATTATTTACATTAAATCACAATATGCCAGAAATAGTGTAGGGGAAAATTCACAGAACAAAAGATCTCTCTCCTAAAAGCATGATAAACAATCACAAGTCAAAATCAGACTCAACCTTGATGAGCAGGCAGGTTCCTCCAAAACTCTCGACGATGTATGCTAAAAGTGTATCAATATATCCCTATTAAAGTATGATATGTACCCTGTATAGTTTCAAACTGATTAACTGCTAAATTGTGCTAGAATTACACAGTGACCCATATGTAACCGGAGTTTAATAAAGCAGCCAGCTGGGGGGGGGGGGGGGGGGGAGGCATCTCAAACTGTGAGTCAGACACAGGCAGAGCGAGATATCTAGCTAAATCTTCCTTCTTCTAGCTAAATCTTCCTTCTTTCACTCGAAAATTAACGCAGCCGCCTCTAATCCCCGCAAACTGCTTTCAATCTTCTCCTCTCTTCTGGCCCCCCCTCCCCCCCCCCACCCCTCTCATCACTCACACCTGATGACTTTGTCTCCTTCTTTGAAATGAAGGTTGATGCCATTCGCAATTCCTTCTCACAACCCTCTCCCCCTGCTGACCCTCCTACCTTCCCCAACTCCCTAGCCTCCTTTTCTCCCCTCTCTGACGCCGACACATTGAAACTCCTTACATCCCACCACCCGACCACCTGTCCTCTTGACCCCATCCCCTCTCCCCTCCTACAATCTATATCCAATGACATTCTCCCTTTTCTTTCCTCTCTAATCAACACCTCCCTCTCTTCCGGCACCATGCCCTCTTCCCTGAAGACCTGTCCAGGGTGTATTCCTGCCTTTCGCCCAATGTATGCTGGGATAGGCTCCAGCCCCCCTGCAATCCTGTTCAGGATAAGCAGGTTAAGATAATGGATGGATGGATGGATTTATTTCCTTAAACCCATCAACACAATGCAGATTTGCCTTTGAATTCTTCACTACCTTCCAAAATGTTTTTTTTTTGGCCAGGTATCAACACTTTCACCACTTGTGTACCGATTCACTTTAATTTGATTCTTTAGCCTATGGTATGCGTAGCTATCTGACAAAACGTGGTTTTAGGAGGGTAATCCATCATTGTGTAATCCATCTAAAAATGAAAAGCACCTAATTAACAAAAAATAACAGCTTGTTAACAGTATTGGATTGCAATTGTGGTTGGAATGAAAACCAGCATACACAGGGGTACTCTAGAGTTTTGGGAACAGTATGCATTAGTCTGCATCAAACCCACCATATTGGCAAAGCAATTGTCATTGTTTTAATTGTTTAAATCGATTGAAATATAACCATATATAACCACAGCAAGGTAAAGAAATTACAGTAGTTAAGCCAGCATTCCAAACTACAGTAAGGAAGACCTTTTCTGTAGCATTAACATTTAAATAAACACCATGGAAAAAACAAAAAAACAGCAGGTACCAGTTTCCATGCAGGAGCACATGAAGATTCATGACTTATAATGTGTGCAATCTAATTTCAGTTTCAGTTACTTTTTTCACTGCAGATTTGGACTTTTGCTGGTTTAGGTCAGGCATTGGGTAGCTTTCCATTGGTTGTATTTACTCCTGCCCTCCTGCTAGGGCTACTGCAGCTAGACTTACAGGTGAGCTGTGGACTTACATGCAAGCTGTGGGCAGAGTTGGCATGCTGGGTAACTATACAGCTTCTTTCTGCATCTACACAACTGAGGGGATAAACATGGAAAGGAGAACATCGGCAACACTCATTGCATGAACCCACAACAGAATTCATGTGGAGTCAAGGACCGCAGATGAAGTCCATCCTATCATCTCAATTTGGCAGTGGATAATGCAATGGAAAAGCAATGATGCTGTAATGGGACTGCCAGCTTTGGCTCCAACTATGGTACTATTCTCCTTTCAGTAAAACAGGCAGGCAAGTGGCATGTGCGTGCACAAAGGAAAACTTGTATTTTTATGACTAACAATGCAGGAGTCCTCTGGGTGTTTATATCATCGCCAACATGGCAAGACATAATTATGTCTCATGTTTAATATAAAACGTAGCCGAGATGTACACAAAATGGGATGTTTTCCATTTAAGGGTGAAGCAGTCTCACTTACATTTTTGTTCCATTTCCCTCATCTCCTCTCGAGCAATCCTCATTTTGTCGATATACTCTCGGATGACACTGGCCCACTTCTGCAGGGAATCCAGGGCAGACCAGGGCCTTGACATGTCCACCACCAGCAGTACGATGGTGTCTGCCAGGTTGTCTGGAAACACTGCAAATTTCTGGAGGCCTTTGTGATACAGGTCACCATCCAAAATCCAGGCATTACACCTGGCATGGTCTGTGTCCAGAAATAAATTATACATAATTACATTCATTAAAAGAGTAGGAACAGGTTTTCCTCAACAGATTCTGAGGATGAGCTAGGGATGAGCGCAAGTTTAAAGGTACAAAGGTAATTTTGGACTCCTAATGGTTAAGAGAGAAATTGCAGGTAAACATAAAAATTCAAGCCTTTACTTTTAAAAATTAAGTTTGTCAGCCTACAAGAAAAGGGCTATGTGTTTTCAAGTTGATTTTAAGATACTTTTACTCCTTAGACGCCAAGTTATTACCAGAGTACATACTGAACATGCTTTTCAAGGTCCCATATTGTGCATTTTCCAGTGTTTTATTTTCATCTCTGTCCAGTTTTACATGTCCATTCACCAGCGGCTCATGAGCATTACAAAAAACGGGCCATATTAGTGACCGTGTATTTAAGGCTCACTGATATCAACAAACCTCTATTCTGATTGGCTGGCTAGCTCCAACAAACTGAATGCCATCTGTGCCAAGCGCTTGTATTTGTTCAGGCTACAAGATGGGCCATGCTGAATTAAACAAGCATATTGTTCTGATGTCATAACTTCATGCAATTCCAAATGGCTTGTTCAAATGCACATTTTCTTCATTAGGATTGTGTGGATTTATTTATTTATTTAGGACTGTGCGTTTTGATAATTGCGGGCCAAGCAGTGTTTCTACCTTTTCTTATTATTCATCATCATACTTTTCTTATGGCTAGGGCATCTATGGCAGCCCCAAGAACCATAAGGTAAAAACAGTCCCATGATTATTTTTACCAATACACAGGTCTCCACCTTGAGCACTCTAGCGCTACCAAATGTGGGTCAAATTTGGAGGTATGTTTATGCATGTAAGTTTGTAGGCGTATGCCTGATTTTCAAAAATGATGTACTATTGGATTCCTTGGATCAAGCTGAGTTCAACACACCCATTGACTTCAATTTCCATATTTGATTTTCTGCCATATTGGATTTTATGAAAAGGTTAAAAACATTTTCACAGGCCACAAATTTTGTCCAATCTACACCAAATGTTCAGACGAAGCCTCACCAAAATGATCAGATTATCAGATTTATAGACTCAGTACCCCTTCCTGAAGACGTGCAAATTTGAATTTAAACTACTGGGGGGTGCTGCTAGTAAAAATGCCCATTAAAAAAGTCATTATTGTGTGTGGTTGTATCTTGGGAGACCCCAAGGCAGAGACAAAAGCATTTGTCTATTACAGTCAATCGAAAATGGCAACAAAGTCACCAAGCAAGAAGTGAGGTCAAAGCTCAGCAACGCTTTGGGACATGGGACATGACCTCGAGACCCCATTTTGAGGAAACACATAACCCATTATTTTGGTGATGTGTTTGCTTAAAAAAAGTATTGTGTCTGGTGATAGACGTCCCAAGGCCGAGACATGGCAAGTTTTCATGTTAACCTAATTGATGCGGCCACCATATTGGATTTTATTGAAAGGATTAAAAAATGTTCACAGTATGCTGATACCTTGGTAAATCCCAAAGCTGAGACATGAGAAACTGTTCTCAACTTAATTGATGTGGTTGCTTGGGCTTGATGAAAGGTTTAAAAACATTTCAACACTAACATATTTTGTCCAATCTTCACCAAGCTTGGCACAGATCATCTTCAGACCAACCCTCAAAAAACTACTCTTATACATTCTTGATTTTCAAAAACATTCATCCATTACAGCCAAACCAATGGCAAACAACCTAAACAGGACGTGAGCTCATATCTCAGTTACACCCAATCCTCAGTTAATTGCCATAAGACTTGCTATCAGTGCTTACCGCCACACTTAATACATAATACATAATCAAGTTGCCATGGCGACCCTGCCCTGCTGGACTGCTTGGCCTCCACAACCCGGCTTGTAGGTCTAATTTCACATTGTTTTTATAACACCTCAACTCCTGTATAATCCACATAGCAACAATATAGGACCCTTAATGTGTGCCCCCAGCCCAACTGGACCATCGGTTGCTCTAGTAGGCTACAGGTTTATTGTTGAAAAGTACTAAACGCTAAATGGTCATTATGGCCCCAGCATCTGGAACAGACAAACAGAGGATTTGAGGGTAAGGTTTGACTTACCGTCAATGTCATCGTCATGGACGTTGAAATAAAGGTATTCCAGTCCTCTCCCTTTTATGTATTCTTTGAGTCCCTGAAGTTTTGCAACCAAAGTGGTTTTACCAACCCCATCTTCACCTACAAACCGAAGAGCGGACAGGGGTAACACTTAACACAATTTACTAGCTAGCCTTAGACACCTCATGATGAGGAATGGGTAGTAGAACGTTAACGTTAAATAAATCTCAAAATGTACCGAGTCATAAAAAAACACAGCCATACTGAATTAATATGAATTAATATTAGTCTAAGATTGTTTTTATGGACTATCAATTATATTCGGTTGCCATAACACCAAGTTCTAGCTGATGTCAGTTAATTAGCTAATTAACCAACAAGTTGGATATAAAATAAGAATAAATACCCATGTTATAAGTCAGAATGTGCCGTCTACATGGATACCTTAGTGGCTAAGGCCTCAGACTACACTGATTAGCAAACTATTTTGGGATTCTCAGTTGTTGATAGCTAGAATTAGTGCGAGTAGATCATTTTTTTATGTTTGGTTTTGGAAAAAGCGACAAACTAGAGTTTGTCACCGTGTCAGTAATGTTGCCACACGCCAGTTTTGTTCAGTTGGTTAATTAACTAGCCTGAATTTAACGTAGCGAACAAGTCTTGCTAGATAAGGACAACTAAATAATTTAGAACCGTGCAATTGCAATGTTGCAATGTTAGAGCTAAACCACTGTTATCAAATCGAAAGCTAACTAAATGTCAAATTTGGAAAACGCGCATCCATCAACGCCAAAGCACGCAACATGACATGACAGACACTCCCAGTCTAATTGAGCGCACGTTAGCTAATCCGCTGCTGCACACATGACAGTGTGGTTTACTAGCAACACTACGTGGGACTGGCCCACCAGCAGAACCATTATGCTTGCATGTGGGGAAAATAAAACTCACCCATGACAAGGACATTTTTCCCAGATGGTAATTTTGACCGTGAGTGCGTTGATACTTCATTCAATATCGAGGACCTGTGCGTGAAATATCATCATCAGATAAAAATCCACACTACTAATCAGACATTCTCGGTTTCATCATTAGCTAACACAAAGGGGGAAACGCTACAGCCCAATACCCGTACAACCCACATACTCACCATAAATTCTGGCCATCATCATCCTCGTCGGTTTGAACCTCCAAACAGGTATTATTTACATTTGAGTTGGTGGATGTAAATGCACTCCGACTCACTACAGCCATCTTTCCAGGCTTTTACTGTGACACACTATAGATACCCCAAGAGATACCCGGATGTGAGGCTGCTCGTTGCGTTTTTCTCGGGCGGGGTTGTGCAACAGTGTCATCACTGTTTATTACTTTTAAAAAAGGTAATAGAACAAACAAAATAATTCACAGAATGTCAACAATTTGCACATTTGCAGAGTTAACATTAATAAAATAACTTAATTCACCATCATAAGAACCAGTTTTTCTGTCTAAATATTATTATTATTATTATTATTATTATTATTATTATTATTATTATTATTATTATAAATTATCTTTTTGTGGAATGATTGTTCTGTGTTCTGTATCTGACAATGGAAAGGAAATCCCTTCATGGATAAATTAAGTTAGATGAAGGACACTTTACACTTCACCTATTCCTATCAAGAGGAGTAAACGGTTAACACAATAGGCCCTATACACTTAGTAGAACTTACAAGCAGCGGAAATAAATAGGCCAGTGAAAAGAAGCAGCGACTAGCATTATATGCCTGTGATAGTCTTCACTGTCCCTAGTTGAAAGAGGATGTTGCACCTATACAAATCTGACAAATATGTTCATATAATCCCGTACATGACCAAAATGAAACAAAATCTCTGCCACACCCACAGGAAATGTATTCCTCTTAAAACAACCTTTTGCACCGCATTTACTACAGTCTCTAGTTGGAAAATGACTGAGTTTGAGTTAGACAAGCCTTAATTCAGCACTGTAATGCATTAAAATGCTGCTAGAGTTTGGTGCAGTTAGGCCTTGACAAAAATATGGTGTTAGTATGGCTAATTTCTTAACATCTAATTGTCTGTTTAGTTGCACAATATGTGCCAGCAAAGCCATGATTGCAGAAGGAATGCTTGCCTCTTACTGGGGTACAAATAAAGGATAAAATGAATCGAAAGTTGGAAACATTGCTATTCATAATGCATTTCAATTTGACTCTCACAATGAAATGATAAACTATGCTTGGCAATGTCCTGGCTGAGCACACAAAGAATATCTGAAGTGTCATATATTAAACTAGGTAAGGAGAATGAGTAACTGAAATGGACTACTCATTGGTTTCGCAGGATGCTGAGGGCAATAGTCATGAGCAGAAGACAATGTTTGAATGCAGAATAGAGATAACTGTCAAAGTTAGATTCAGTGGAATGGCAGCATTAGGCAGAGTGATGTTTTTATATGGGCTTCATTGTAGAAACTGGGAAACTGTTCACTCCTCGTGCCTTCTATCATTTATTTCCAGTTTTAATAAATGAAAAGAGAAAATAATGGTAGGCAAGTTTATCATCCAACCAGTAATAAAGGTCTTCATATTCATGAGAAGCCATATTGGTCCTGTCCTTTTATCACCTGAAATAAATAAATAACCTATTGTTTGACTCCATAAGCTTTGGGTGTAAGTGCTGAGTGTATTCACTCTGAAAGCACTATATTGTTACCTGCACATGTTTTGTCTTTGGTCTTCACTCAGTGAATATTCAGGCATAGAGCTTATTCGTATGACATATTTTCAAGTTAACTGCTATATACGTTGAAGAATGCATTTAACAAAATGAAAAAAAAAAATTCTTTCACCGTGTTCTCATTAATTTCAAATCACTGAATCCAGTGGTGTAAAAAACACACAGAAGGTCATATTTTCCATCCTCCTTCTTCATCAGCGCTCTGAGAAAGGTTTTGCTGAAAAATTGGGCTGGGTGTGGGTGCACCATTTTTGCACCATTTTTCTGCCAACTCTAGAGACTGTTGTGAGTGGAAATCCCTGGAGATAAGCAGTTTCTGAGATACTCAAACCACCCTGTCTGGTACCAACTATCATTCCATGGTCAAAGTCACTTAGATCACATTTATTCCCCATTCTGACATTTGGTCTGAAGAACAGCTGAACCTATTTATGCATTTAGACTGACTGACTGGCTGATTAAATATTTGCATTCACAAGCTGCATCCCCCCCCTTACAACACACACACACACACACACACACACACACACACACACACACACACACACACACACTGTACTACAAGATAGCTAGTATTGATTTAAGGAAATGTAGCCTGTAGGCATTTGGTGGAGCAATGCAGCAGTAACACAATAAACCCTGGCCTACCAATCTACCCTACCCAGTGGACAAATCCAATGGTTTCACATTGCATCTCACTACTCTGGAGTCCCTGTTACAGGTGATTGATTTTCCTAAACTTTGAAGTCTTGGGTATAATTCCTAACCTGCACTTGAAGTGAGTACAAGTGAAAGAGAAGTTTTATTTCTTTTCCACCCATCACTTTCTATTGAACTGAGAACACCTCTGATGCCCTTTCATCTGCACTGAAAATTGGCAATCCTGTTACGAGTTATTGAATATTATTAATGTCTTATTGGGTTTGTCTTTTCACTGATTTATTCATAGCAGTATGAAAATACTTATTATTTTAATATTGATATTGAATATTTTACATATTTGACGAAATATTTTGCTTAATTTAACAGAATAGCTCCCAGTCATTAAAGGTTCTCTTTAACTGTTGCTTGCCATGGGCACTTTCCTCAGGTGACGCACATTATAGGCTAAGTAATTTCAGTAACACATTACAATAAAATTACAGTATTTGGCATGAACTACTGTAGTTGTTAACTACTTATTAGTTAATCTGTCCAGCATTGCTTATGTATTTGTACTAAATTAGTTAATGCCAATTCATATCAGAATGAATTTAATGTATTAATGTATTTGTACATCAACTACCTATGTACCCTAATTTGGCCAAAGTATGTAACTGACACTGCTTCAAAAGCAAGCCATGGTAAATATAATTTTTTTTAAATAACCCCCATCCACATATTTTCAGAGAGAAAAAAAAACCCCAAAGTGACAACCGTGAAAGCCCTTGACAAGTGTTGCACTTGGCTGCTCCCTGTCACATAAACCCTGTAGGCAGTCGACAAGAGGCAGTCGACCTCGCAACACCTTTAACAGGTGGTGTACAACGAAAGAGATGCTCTTGTTCACCTGGCAGCATTGGGCAAATCTAGCCCTTACTATCCACGCGCCAATACACTTGAGAGTAACTGCTTCACACCCTTTCTCACTTCCGTTTGCGCATCTTTTCCAGTGATATTATAACAACTGAACATTTTATCATTCTATTATCATGGGGTAATCGAAGCAAAATATTCAGGCATGATCTCAGTAATTATTTATTCTTTTCGGTTAGAACATCACAAGCAGCATTTATGGTCGAAAACGTGGAACAGATAATAATTATCATTCGGAAGAAGACGCTCAGAAAGGGCAAGACTGTTATCTTTATGGGCTTGTTGGACCATTGATACGATCCTTTGACTTTACAAAATGATAAGAGAACTTTGTTTGACAGACATGTCTTTGACGATATATTGATTCCAGCATATCGAACACAGCACAAATTTATGAATTTATTAGGCTATGTTGAGCATATTCTCGATATGCAGTGAGACAGCAAGTTCCCATTTTGTTTGAGCCTGCAATTAAATGATCTCCCACTAGAGTGCAGTGTCGTTAAAGGGCACTGACTGTGGCATCCTTCCGATGTATGATAAAGCATTGGTGCAAAAGTGAGCAAGTGTAAAAATCCAAGACTTCACTCTAACCATCTTTCATACAGAGTAGAGGAGCCTTCGAATTGTGAGACAAACTCCATTTACCTTCGAGTGGGCTGGTTCTCAAAGCGCTGATATAAACAATGATTTGAGAATGGAGTTAGTCTCCTTGTACGGAGCGCTCGCCTTTCAAAGTCGACTTTACTCACATCGCAGCCTTTGAACAGGGAAGTTTTTTTTGACAACATCTTTTGGGAATATTTTTTATGTTCGCGGAAGGTGAGTTACCAACTGTACCGACATACACTGTGCGCTGTTTAATGATGCAGTGAGCAGCATATGGGTGTTTCCAAATTGATATAATATCCAGATAACCGTTTTTGCATGCCAATCTGTTTTATATGTAAATATGCTGCTCATATTGCCTAGGAATGATATATTATGAAAAGTAGAGGAAGTTTTCAGAATGTGTATGGTGGCATATGTGCAATTAATTCGTTTTTCACTGTTGTCTCTCAAGAAAAGCATTAATGTTGACATGTTGAAACTGGTTTCAAGCTATAGCAAGAATTGGGTATATACCTCTGCACATATATCACTTTTTCCACCTTAAGAAATTCATTTTTAAAGTAGCCTAAACTTACATTTTTGTTATTGCCTTGTGCTCATCTGTTGCCTAATGCACTTCTCCTCAAGTCAAGAGAAATAGGGCAGCACTGGGAAAGTCCAGTATCGGTCCTGTAGAATTGCATCCGACATGAACTTCATGGAAACAAGGATGTGGACACTCAATGTACTTGATGCATATTTTTAGCATGTTGATTCCAGAGTAACTGGTACCAGGCTCACCATTGTTTTCGTGAAATGTGTGGACATTTAACGACAGGAGACAACAACAACAAAAGCAAAAACAACAACATTATTTAGCATTAACTACATAGTTATGATGATGCAAAGTTGTTATGTAGCCTGTAGGAATTTATATTAGTTTAAAGCATCCTACCTGCAGCCCCCTCCCCCCAAAGTATTGTGTGTGTGCATCTGTGTATGTGTGTGTGTGTGTGTGTGTGCATGTGTGCATGTGTGCATACAATTTTAAAGCTGAGATGTGGCTGCTAAGCTTTACTATGTTTATCATGTGTATTTTGTTGAGTATCCACAAGTTTAACTTATTACTTAAAGTGTACAAAGGAAAGTGATTGTTTTCTTGTTGCAGAAGGCGATGTCAATTTTCAGAAGCACACACAGTTGTGACAAATTAAAATGGATATCTAATATTGTACATATATGTGTTTAATGAGATGAATTATAATTTATTAAAGTATTTTGAATGAATGTAGTTTAATTTAGCTTGAAAACACAAAGCAATTTCTGTTTCAGTCATCTTATCTCAACCGATTGACCATAAAGAAAACAATTATTAGGCTTATTATGAGATGAAAGACTTCTAAATTATGAACCCTTCCAAAATTTTTTTGAAATGACAGACATGTACCCAGATCTATTTGAGACTAATTTATGCCCCTTGGGCCTGCAATTAAACTTATGGATTTCACGTATACCTAAACTACAAATAATGCCCCCTCCCTCCTTGTTATAGTATGTTTGTCCTTGTTTCACCATGTGTGTTATTAATTCCATCATTATGCCCAAAAAACTAAAAATGCAAGTTTTGACCTCATGCTAACTTGGCTCTGTCATTTCCTCTATGCCTGAGAATCCCTGCTGGAAATAGCGTGTTAGAGAGTTAGAGTTAGAGTTTTTACAGTGCAGGTAAACCCTTAGATATGTTGTGCGTCAAGCACTTCCTCTAACATGCCTCTACATCTCCACACTGTGGAATGGTTGTACCTGGGCGAGCAAAATGATTTTGTATATCCGAAGCACTCTTTGTACTGCAAAATGCAGAGATTGAATACAAAATGTTAAAATATAATTGTTTTCATTTGATATATAACTGTAAAATGTTTGATATTGATTGGCTCCAGGTACATTGAGCAAAATCAACATTTTAAGATGCAGTTTGCATATATTTATCTGGCTTATTAGGCATCAGGAGCAGGGTTGTTGTATGTGAGAATGATTTGATTTCGTCAGGAGAAAACAAGGTCCTCGAATGGAAAGAGCTGCACTTGGTTGGAAAATGTAGAGTTGGAAAATAGATTGTGACAGGGTTGTGAAGGGAGCACTTTATTAGGTATTTATTGGACTTATTTTTTTGACTTATTAAGTCTTCTACTGCTGTAGCCTATCCACTTAGAAGTTTGATGTGTTGTGTGTTCAGAGATGCTCTTCTGCATACCACTGTTGTAATGTGTGTAATGGGTTACTTGTGCTACTGTCACC